>NC_090833.1:90674979-90974979 GCF_028021215.1 Eschrichtius robustus
GAGTCCTAGGGCAGTCTTTCATCTAAGCAGTTCGCTACACGCAGAGCACCTTAGGTAGAAAAGTTGAATAAGGGAAGAGCCAGGGAGGTAGCTAGGTCTCTTTTGACCTGCCAGAAGCCAGAGACACTTACGCTGCGTGTCAACCTGGAGATGGTGCCTGATGGGACTGGCCTTGTTTTCCCACTTTGAAAGCTCCTATTATGCGCCTTGAAGCTCCCTTAAAAACACTGTGGTTGTCAGCCTTATACTCGCGGCACGCATGGCTGTGAGAGGGAAAGAACGGTTTCACGAAGAAACAGGGTATCCCAGTTTCTCGGTCAGAGCTCATCCTGTCCTGTTCTATAGCTAAAGGGAATCTCAAAGTGAGGCCTAGCTTCGAAGGAGGGCCCTGATACGCCAGGCAGCAGGGTAGGAGTGCGCAGCTTCCATGAGGCCTTAGTCGCACTTCTGCCTTAGTGTAACGGTACTAATCTTCTCAGGACTCCTGCTCCATTGCGTCTGAACCCGTTTCCGTACAAAGACACTGCGTTCCCCCCAGGCTCTCCTGAGTTGGAGATCAACATTCAGACACGTAGACCCTTCGGAGTACCCGTGTCTGTGCCGAGTGAAGGGCAGCATGATGCACGCTCCCTCGGGGGAGCTCGATTTCCTCAGCTCACCAACAGCCTCAGGAACACGGTTGTAGTAGGTGCAGCATGCCATGCAAGTCTGCCTGCTTACAGTAGTCCGAGCTGTCCTGAGGAAAACTCTTTGCTTACAATTCCTTCTACCAGCTCCTAGCTGAAGTCAACCAACCTCTAGGAGAAAGTCGGCTTGTGGTCCAAGTGCAACTAGAGCACACTTTCTGGTGTAACGCCACAGGCTTGTGGAAGATGCCCAGGAGCCCAGGACACCTAGGGAATTCTTTCATTGAGGCAGTTCGCTACACACAGAACACCCTGCATAGAAAAGTGGATTCTCCAAGGACCCAGTGAGGAGCTAGGTCTCTTTTGACCTGTTAGAAACCACAGATGCTTCTTCTGCGTGTCAGCCTGGAAATGGTGGCCTTAGGAGACAAGCCTTGCTTTCCCGTCTTGAAAGCTCCATTCATGCGGCCTTGAAGCTACCTGAAAAACACTGTGGTTGTCGGACTTGTCCTCACTCCAGGCATGGCTCTGGAAGAAAATGAGTTTTCTCGAAAGAAAGAGGGTGCTGCTTCCAGGCCCTGGTGGGGAGCATATCCTGCATTGCACTAGAGCGAAGGGGAATCTCAGCGTGCGCCCTACCCTCGACCTAAGGCTCTGATTTGCCCTCCAGAAGGGTAGTGGTGCAGCATTTTCCTTGAGGCCTTAGTCGCAGTTCTGCATTAGTTTAAAGGTACTACTCTTCTCAGGACTCCAGGCCCACTCATGTCAGTACCCTTTCCGTACAAGAACTCTGAGTACCCCAGGACTCCCCTGGGCTTGCTGGGCCACACTCAGACCCGTAGGCCGTTCAGTGTGCCCCGTTTTAGGCCGAGTGAAAGATAACAAACTGCACTCTTTCTTGGGAAAGCCAGATTTCCTCAGCTCACCATCAGCCTCAGGAACACGGCTCTAGCGAGGCCAGCAAACCATGGAACGTCTCCTCCTCCCCGATTCGCTGTACGAGTAAAACTCTCTGCTTGAAGTCCTTCAGGACCTCATACCATATCTGAAGTCACCGTATCTCAAGAGATCAAGACGGACTTGCATACACTCTCAGCTTGAAGCCTCCAGGGACTTCATAACACTTCACCGTCTCTTGGACACAAGCTCGAGACTTGCATTCCAACTGTCTATAGCACAGTGTCCTACACGTAACACTTCAGCCCTTGGACAACACATGATCGAAGAGCCTAGCAGTCTACTGTCTCGCTCTTCACTACCACGTACAAACACCCCAGTCAAAATGATGCTGGATAGAGCAATCAGGAGCTAGTTCTTTTGACCTTTAGAAACCTCTGACTACTGGACCACCTACTGGCTGTCCCATCATGAAAGCTCTTTTTATGCGCCTAGAAGCTAGAAGCTACCTGAAAAACACTGTTGCTGTCGGGCTTATACTCACGTACAGCATGGCTGTAGAGGAAAAAGAGGTTCCACGAAGAAACACGTATTCCAGTTTCTGACTCAGAGCTCATCCTGTCCTGTTCTCTAGCTAAAGGGAAACTCAAAGTGAGGCCTAGCTTCGAGGGAGGGCCCTGATATGCCATGCAGCGGAGTAGGCGTGCAGCAGCTTCCCTGAGGCCTTAGCCGCTCTTCTGCTTTAGTTGAACGCTACTAAGCTTTTCAGGACTCGTAGACCCCTCGCGGCAGCACTCGTTTCCGTACAAGGACCCTGAGTACCCCCAGGCTCCCCTGGGCTTGCTGGGCCACACTCAGACCCGTAGGCCATTCAGGGTGGCCCTGCGTAGGTCGAGTGAAGAGTCACACGCTGCCCTCTTCCTTGGGCGAGCTAGATATCCCCAGCTCACCAACGGCTTCATGAACACGGTCCTAGCAAGTCCAGCATACCATGGAAGTCGTCCTAGTTGCCCTAGTCTGAGCGGTACTGAGAAAAACTCTCTGCTTACAAGTCCTTCTAGGACCTCATACCTGAAGTCACCGTATCTCAAGGAGAAAGGCAGCTTGCACTGCAACTTCCACTACAGCACAATTTTGTGTGTGACACTTCAGAATGTTGGGAGAGGCACAGGACCCTAGGAGTCCTAGGGCAGTCTTTCATCTAAGCAGTTCGCTACACGCAGAGCACCTTAGGTAGAAAAGTTGAATCAGGGAAGAGCCAGGGAGGTAGCTAGGTCTCTTTTGACCTGCCAGAAGCCAGAGACACTTACGCTGCGTGTCAACCTGCAGATGGTGCCTGATGGGACTGGCCTTGTTTTCCCACTTTGAAAGCTCCTCTTATGCGCCTTGAAGCTCCCTTAAAAACACTGTGGTTGTCAGCCTTATACTCACGGCAGGCATGGCTGTGAGAGGGAAAGAACGGTTTCACGAAGAAACAGGGTATCCCAGTTTCTCGGTCAAAGCTCATCCGGTCCTGTTCTATAGCTAAAGGGAATCTCAAAGTGAGGCCTAGCTTCCAAGGAGGGCCCTGATATGCCAGGCAGCAGGGTAGGAGTGCGCAGCTTCCATGAGGCCTTAGTCGCACTTCTGCCTTAGTGTAACGGTACTAATCTTCTCAGGACTCCTGCTCCATTGCGTCTGAACCCGTTTCCGTACATAGACACTGAGTACCCCCCAGGCTCTCCTGAGTTGGAGATCAACACTCAGACACGTACACCTTTCGGAGTACCCGTGTCTGTGCCGACTGAAAGGGCAGCATGATGCACGCTCCCTCGAGGGAGCTCGATTTCCTCAGCTCACCATCATCCTCAGGAACACGGCTCTAGCAAGGCCAGCAAACCATGGAAGTCTGCCTCCTCACCCGATTCTGAGCTGTACTGAGTAAAACTCTCTGCTTTGAAGTCCTTCGAGGACCTCATATCTGAAGTCACCGTATCTCAAGGAGAAAGACGGCTTGCATTCCAACTTCCACTAAAGCACAGTGGTCTGTGTAACACTTCAGGCTTTGGACATGCACAGGGCTCGTAGAGACCTAGGGCAGTCTACTGTCTAGGCACTTCACTACACGTACAACACCCTGTGCAGAAAAATTGATTCTGGGAAGTGCCAAGCAGGTAGCTAGGTCTCTTTTGACCTCTTAGAAACCACAGCTACTTGTGCAGTGTGTCAGTCTGGAAACAGGACCTGATGGGGCTAGCCTTGCTGTCCCATCATGAAAGCTCCTTTTATGCGCCTAGAACGTAGAAGCTAACTGAAAAACACTGTTGCTGTCGGGCTTATACTCACGACAGGCATGGCTGTGAGAGGGAAAAAGAGGTTTCACGAAGAAACACGTATTCCAGTTTCTGACTCAGAGCTCATCCTGTCCTGTTCTCTAGCTAAAGGGAAACTCAAAGTGAGGCCTAGCTTCGAGGGAGGGCCCTGATATGCCATGCAGCGGAGTAGGCGTGCAGCAGCTTCCCTGAGGCCTTAGCCGCTCTTCTGCTTTAGTTGAACGCTACTAAGCTTTTCAGGACTCGTAGACCCCTCGCGGCAGCACTCGTTTCCGTACAAGGACCCTGAGTACCCCCAAGCTCCCCTGGGCTTGCTGGGCCACACTCAGACCCGTAGGCCATTCAGGGTGGCCCTGCGTAGGTCGAGTGAAGAGTCACTCGCTGCCCTCTTCCTTGGGCGAGTTAGATATCCCCAGCTCACCAACGGCTTCATGAACACGGTCCTAGCAAGTCCAGCATACCATGGAAGTCGTCCTAGTTGCCCTAGTCTGAGCAGTACTGAGAAAAACTCTCTGCTTACAAGTCCTTCTAGGACCTCATACCTGAAGTCACCGTATCTCAAGGAAAAAGGCAGCTTGCACTGCAACTTCCACTACAGCACAGTTTTGTGTGTGACACTTCAGAATGTTGGGAGAGGCACAGGACCCTAGGAGTCCTAGGGCAGTCTTTCATCTAAGCAGTTCGCTACACGCAGAGCACCTTAGGTAGAAAAGTTGAATCAGGGAAGAGCCAGGGAGGTAGCTAGGTCTCTTTTGACCTGCCAGAAGCCAGAGGCACTTACGCTGCGTGTCAACCTGGAGATGGTGCCTGATGGGACTGGCCTTGTTTTCCCACTTTGAAAGCTCCTCTTATGCGCCTTGAAGCTCCCTTAAAAACACTGTGGTTGTCAGCCTTATACTCACGGCAGGCATGGCTGTGAGAGGGAAAGAACGGTTTCACGAAGAAACAGGGTATCCCAGTTTCTCGGTCAGAGCTCATCCGGTCCTGTTCTATAGCTAAAGGGAATCTCAAAGTGAGGCCTAGCTTCGAAGGAGGGCCCTGATAAGCCAGGCAGCAGGGTAGGAGTGCGCAGCTTCCATGAGGCTTTAGTCGCACTTCTGCCTTAGTGTAACGGTACTAATCTTCTCAGGACTCCTGATCCATTGCGTCTGAACCCGTTTCCGTACAAAGACACTGCGTTCCCCCCAGGCTCTCCTGAGTTGGAGATCAACATTCAGACACGTAGACCCTTCGGAGTACCCGTGTCTGTGCCGAGTGAAGGGCAGCATGATGCACGCTCCCTCGGGGGAGCTCGATTTCCTCAGCTCACCAACAGCCTCAGGAACACGGTTGTAGTAGGTGCAGCATGCCATGCAAGTCTGCCTGCTTACAGTAGTCCGAGCTGTCCTGAGGAAAACTCTTTGCTTACAATTCCTTCTACCAGCTCCTAGCTGAAGTCAACCAACCTCTAGGAGAAAGTCGGCTTGTGGTCCAAGTGCAACTAGAGCACACTTTCTGGTGTAACGCCACAGGCTTGTGGAAGATGCCCAGGAGCCCAGGACACCTAGGGAATTCTTTCATTGAGGCAGTTCGCTACACACAGAACACCCTGCATAGAAAAGTGGATTCTCCAAGGACCCAGTGAGGAGCTAGGTCTCTTTTGACCTGTTAGAAACCACAGATGCTTCTTCTGCGTGTCAGCCTGGAAATGGTGGCCTTAGGAGACAAGCCTTGCTTTCCCGTCTTGAAAGCTCCATTCATGCGGCCTTGAAGCTACCTGAAAAACACTGTGGTTGTCGGACTTGTCCTCACTCCAGGCATGGCTCTGGAAGAAAATGAGTTTTCTCGAAAGAAAGAGGGTGCTGCTTCCAGGCCCTGGTGGGGAGCATATCCTGCATTGCACTAGAGCGAAGGGGAATCTCAGCGTGCGCCCTACCCTCGACCTAAGGCTCTGATTTGCCCTCCAGAAGGGTAGTGGTGCAGCATTTTCCTTGAGGCCTTAGTCGCAGTTCTGCATTAGTTTAAAGGTACTACTCTTCTCAGGACTCCAGGCCCACTCATGTCAGTACCCTTTCCGTACAAGAACTCTGAGTACCCCAGGACTCCCCTGGGCTTGCTGGGCCACACTCAGACCCGTAGGCCGTTCAGTGTGCCCCGTTTTAGGCCGAGTGAAAGATAACAAACTGCACTCTTTCTTGGGAAAGCCAGATTTCCTCAGCTCACCATCAGCCTCAGGAACACGGCTCTAGCGAGGCCAGCAAACCATGGAAGTCTGCCTCCTCACCCGATTCTGAGCTGTACTGAGTAAAACTCTCTGCTTTGAAGTCCTTCCAGGACCTCATATCTGAAGTCACCGTATCTCAAGGAGAAAGACGGCTTGCATTCCAACTTCCACTAAAGCACAGTGGTCTGTGTAACACTTCAGCCTTTGGGACATGCACAAGGCTCGTAGAGACCTAGGGCAGTCTACTGTCTAGGCACTTCACTACACGTACAACACCCTGTGCAGAAAAATTGATTCTGGGAAGAGCCAAGCAGGTAGCTAGGTCTCTTTTGACCTCTTAGAAACCACAGCTACTTGTGCAGTGTGTCAGTCTGGAAACAGGACCTGATGGGGCTAGCCTTGCTGTCCCATCATGAAAGCTCTTTTTATGCGCCTAGAAGCTAGAAGCTACCTGAAAAACACTGTTGCTGTCGGGCTTATACTCACGACAGGCATGGCTGTGAGAGGGAAAAAGAGGTTCCACGAAGAAACACGTATTCCAGTTTCTGACTCAGAGCTCATCCTGTCCTGTTCTCTAGCTAAAGGGAAACTCAAAGTGAGGCCTAGCTTCGAGGGAGGGCCCTGATATGCCATGCAGCGGAGTAGGCGTGCAGCAGCTTCCCTGAGGCCTTAGCCGCTCTTCTGCTTTAGTTGAACGCTACTAAGCTTTTCAGGACTCGTAGACCCCTCGCGGCAGCACTCGTTTCCGTACAAGGACCCTGAGTACCCCCAGGCTCCCCTGGGCTTGCTGGGCCACACTCAGACCCGTAGGCCATTCAGGGTGGCCCTGCGTAGGTCGAGTGAAGAGTCACACGCTGCCCTCTTCCTTGGGCGAGCTAGATATCCCCAGCTCACCAACGGCTTCATGAACACGGTCCTAGCAAGTCCAGCATACCATGGAAGTCGTCCTAGTTGCCCTAGTCTGAGCAGTACTGAGAAAAACTCTCTGCTTACAAGTCCTTCTAGGACCTCATACCTGAAGTCACCGTATCTCAAGGAAAAAGGCAGCTTGCACTGCAACTTCCACTACAGCACAGTTTTGTGTGTGACACTTCAGAATGTTGGGAGAGGCACAGGACCCTAGGAGTCCTAGGGCAGTCTTTCATCTAAGTAGTTCGCTACACGCAGAGCACCTTAGGTAGAAAAGTTGAATCAGGGAAGAGCCAGGGAGGTAGCTAGGTCTCTTTTGACCTGCCAGAAGCCAGAGGCACTTACGCTGCGTGTCAACCTGGAGATGGTGCCTGATGGGACTGGCCTTGTTTTCCCACTTTGAAAGCTCCTCTTATGCGCCTTGAAGCTCCCTTAAAAACACTGTGGTTGTCAGCCTTATACTCACGGCAGGCATGGCTGTGAGAGGGAAAGAACGGTTTCACGAAGAAACAGGGTATCCCAGTTTCTCGGTCAGAGCTCATCCGGTCCTGTTCTATAGCTAAAGGGAATCTCAAAGTGAGGCCTAGCTTCGAAGGTGGGCCCTGATAAGCCAGGCAGCAGGGTAGGAGTGCGCAGCTTCCATGAGGCTTTAGTCGCACTTCTGCCTTAGTGTAACGGTACTAATCTTCTCAGGACTCCTGATCCATTGCGTCTGAACCCGTTTCCGTACAAAGACACTGCGTTCCCCCCAGGCTCTCCTGAGTTGGAGATCAACATTCAGACACGTAGACCCTTCGGAGTACCCGTGTCTGTGCCGAGTGAAGGGCAGCATGATGCACGCTCCCTCGGGGGAGCTCGATTTCCTCAGCTCACCAACAGCCTCAGGAACACGGTTGTAGTAGGTGCAGCATGCCATGCAAGTCTGCCTGCTTACAGTAGTCCGAGCTGTCCTGAGGAAAACTCTTTGCTTACAATTCCTTCTACCAGCTCCTAGCTGAAGTCAACCAACCTCTAGGAGAAAGTCGGCTTGTGGTCCAAGTGCAACTAGAGCACACTTTCTGGTGTAACACCGCAGGCTTGTGGAAGATGCCCAGGAGCCCAGGACACCTAGGGAATTCTTTCATTGAGGCAGTTCGCTACACGCAGAACACCCTGCATAGAAAAGTGGATTCTCCAAGGACCCAGTGAGGAGCTAGGTCTCTTTTGACCTGTTAGAAACCACAGATGCTTCTTCTGCGTGTCAGCCTGGAAATGGTGGCCTTAGGAGACAAGCCTTGCTTTCCCGTCTTGAAAGCTCCATTCATGCGGCCTTGAAGCTACCTGAAAAACACTGTGGTTGTCGGACTTGTCCTCACTCCAGGCATGGCTCTGGAAGAAAATGAGTTTTCTCGAAAGAAAGAGGGTGCTGCTTCCAGGCCCTGGTGGGGAGCATATCCTGCATTGCACTAGAGCGAAGGGGAATCTCAGCGTGCGCCCTACCCTCGACCTAAGGCTCTGATTTGCCCTCCAGAAGGGTAGTGGTGCAGCATTTTCCTTGAGGCCTTAGTCGCAGTTCTGCATTAGTTTAAAGGTACTACTCTTCTCAGGACTCCAGGCCCACTCATGTCAGTACCCATTTCCGTACAAGAACTCTGAGTACCCCAGGACTCCCCTGGGCTTGCTGGGCCACACTCAGACCCGTAGGCCGTTCAGTGTGCCCCTTTTTAGGCCGAGTGAAAGATAACAAACTGCACTCTTTCTTGGGAAAGCCAGATTTCCTCAGCTCACCATCAGCCTCAGGAACACGGCTCTAGCGAGGCCAGCAAACCATGGAAGTCTGCCTCCTCACCCGATTCTGAGCTGTACTGAGTAAAACTCTCTGCTTTGAAGTCCTTCCAGGACCTCATATCTGAAGTCACCGTATCTCAAGGAGAAAGACGGCTTGCATTCCAACTTCCACTAAAGCACAGTGGTCTGTGTAACACTTCAGCCTTTGGGACATGCACAGGGCTCGTAGAGACCTAGGGCAGTCTACTGTCTAGGCACTTCACTACACGTACAACACCCTGTGCAGAAAAATTGATTCTGGGAAGAGCCAAGCAGGTAGCTAGGTCTCTTTTGACCTCTTAGAAAAAACAGCTACTTGTGCAGTGTGTCAGTCTGGAAACAGGACCTGATGGGGCTAGCCTTGCTGTCCCATCATGAAAGCTCTTTTTATGCGCCTAGAAGCTAGAAGCTACCTGAAAAACACTGTTGCTGTCGGGCTTATACTCACGACAGGCATGGCTGTGAGAGGGAAAAAGAGGTTCCACGAAGAAACACGTATTCCAGTTTCTGACTCAGAGCTCATCCTGTCCTGTTCTCTAGCTAAAGGGAAACTCAAAGTGAGGCCTAGCTTCGAGGGAGGGCCCTGATATGCCATGCAGCGGAGTAGGCGTGCAGCAGCTTCCCTGAGGCCTTAGCCGCTCTTCTGCTTTAGTTGAACGCTACTAAGCTTTTCAGGACTCGTAGACCCCTCGCGGCAGCACTCGTTTCCGTACAAGGACCCTGAGTACCCCCAGGCTCCCCTGGGCTTGCTGGGCCACACTCAGACCCGTAGGCCATTCAGGGTGGCCCTGCGTAGGTCGAGTGAAGAGTCACACGCTGCCCTCTTCCTTGGGCGAGCTAGATATCCCCAGCTCACCAACGGCTTCATGAACACGGTCCTAGCAAGTCCAGCATACCATGGAAGTCGTCCTAGTTGCCCTAGTCTGAGCGGTACTGAGAAAAACTCTCTGCTTACAAGTCCTTCTAGGACCTCATACCTGAAGTCACCGTATCTCAAGGAGAAAGGCAGCTTGCACTGCAACTTCCACTACAGCACAGTTTTGTGTGTGACACTTCAGAATGTTGGGAGAGGCACAGGATCCTAGGAGTCCTAGGGCAGTCTTTCATCTAAGCAGTTCGCTACACGCAGAGCACCTTAGGTAGAAAAGTTGAATCAGGGAAGAGCCAGGGAGGTAGCTAGGTCTCTTTTGACCTGCCAGAAGCCAGAGACACTTACGCTGCGTGTCAACCTGGAGATGGTGCCTGATGGGACTGGCCTTGTTTTCCCACTTTGAAAGCTCCTCTTATGCGCCTTGAAGCTCCCTTAAAAACACTGTGGTTGTCAGCCTTATACTCACGGCAGGCATGGCTGTGAGAGGGAAAGAACGGTTTCACGAAGAAACAGGGTATCCCAGTTTCTCGGTCAGAGCTCATCCTTTCCTGTTCTATAGCTAAAGGGAATCTCAAAGTGAGGCCTAGCTTCGAAGGAGGGCCCTGATACGCCAGGCAGCAGGGTAGGAGTGCGCAGCTTCCATGAGGCCTTAGTCGCACTTCTGCCTTAGTGTAACGGTACTAATCTTCTCAGGACTCCTGCTCCATTGCGTCTGAACCCGTTTCCGTACAAAGACACTGCATTCCCCCCAGGCTCTCCTGAGTTGGAGATCAACATTCAGACACGTAGACCCTTCGGAGTACCCGTGTCTGTGCCGAGTGAAGGGCAGCATGATGCACGCTCCCTCGGGGGAGCTCGATTTCCTCAGCTCACCAACAGCCTCAGGAACACGGTTGTAGTAGGTGCAGCATGCCATGCAAGTCTGCCTGCTTACAGTAGTCCGAGCTGTCCTGAGGAAAACTCTTTGCTTACAATTCCTTCTACCAGCTCCTAGCTGAAGTCAACCAACCTCTAGGAGAAAGTCGGCTTGTGGTCCAAGTGCAACTAGAGCACACTTTCTGGTGTAACGCCGCAGGCTTGTGGAAGATGCCCAGGAGCCCAGGACACCTAGGGAATTCTTTCATTGAGGCAGTTCGCTACACACAGAACACCCTGCATAGAAAAGTGGATTCTCCAAGGACCCAGTGAGGAGCTAGGTCTCTTTTGACCTGTTAGAAACCACAGATGCTTCTTCTGCGTGTCAGCCTGGAAATGGTGGCCTTAGGAGACAAGCCTTGCTTTCCCGTCTTGAAAGCTCCATTCATGCGGCCTTGAAGCTACCTGAAAAACACTGTGGTTGTCGGACTTGTCCTCACTCCAGGCATGGCTCTGGAAGAAAATGAGTTTTCTCGAAAGAAAGAGGGTGCTGCTTCCAGGCCCTGGTGGGGAGCATATCCTGCATTGCACTAGAGCGAAGGGGAATCTCAGCGTGCGCCCTACCCTCGACCTAAGGCTCTGATTTGCCCTCCAGAAGTGTAGTGGTGCAGCATTTTCCTTGAGGCCTTAGTCGCAGTTCTGCATTAGTTTAAAGGTACTACTCTTCTCAGGACTCCAGGCCCACTCATGTCAGTACCCTTTCCGTACAAGAACTCTGAGTACCCCAGGACTCCCCTGGGCTTGCTGGGCCACACTCAGACCCGTAGGCCGTTCAGTGTGCCCCGTTTTAGGCCGAGTGAAAGATAACAAACTGCACTCTTTCTTGGGAAAGCCAGATTTCCTCAGCTCACCATCAGCCTCAGGAACACGGCTCTAGCGAGGCCAGCAAACCATGGAAGTCTGCCTCCTCACCCGATTCTGAGCTGTACTGAGTAAAACTCTCTGCTTTGAAGTCCTTCGAGGACCTCATACCTGAAGTTACCCTATCTCCAGGAGAAAGACGGCTTGCATTCCAACGTCCACTAAAGCACAGTGGTCTGTGTAACACTTCAGGCTTTGGGACATGCACAGGGCTCGTAGAGACCTAGGGCAGTCTACTGTCTAGGCACTTCACTACACGTACAACACCCTGTGCAGAAAAATTGATTCTGGGAAGAGCCAAGCAGGTAGCTAGGTCTCTTTTGACCTCTTAGAAACCACAGCTACTTGTGCAGTGTGTCAGTCTGGAAACAGGACCTGATGGGGCTAGCCTTGCTGTCCCATCATGAAAGCTCCTTTTATGCGCCTAGAAGCTAGAAGCTAACTGAAAAACACTGTTGCTGTCGGGCTTATACTCACGACAGGCATGGCTGTGAGAGGGAAAAAGAGGTTCCACGAAGAAACACGTATTCCAGTTTCTGACTCAGAGCTCATCCTGTCCTGTTCTCTAGCTAAAGGGAAACTCAAAGTGAGGCCTAGCTTCGAGGGAGGGCCCTGATATGCCATGCAGCGGAGTAGGCGTGCAGCAGCTTCCCTGAGGCCTTAGCCGCTCTTCTGCTTTAGTTGAACGCTACTAAGCTTTTCAGGACTCGTAGACCCCTCGCGGCAGCACTCGTTTCCGTACAAGGACCCTGAGTACCCCCAAGCTCCCCTGGGCTTGCTGGGCCACACTCAGACCCGTAGGCCATTCAGGGTGGCCCTGCGTAGGTCGAGTGAAGAGTCACACGCTGCCCTCTTCCTTGGGCGAGCTAGATATCCCCAGCTCACCAACGGCTTCATGAACACGGTCCTAGCAAGTCCAGCATACCATGGAAGTCGTCCTAGTTGCCCTAGTCTGAGCGGTACTGAGAAAAACTCTCTGCTTACAAGTCCTTATAGGACCTCGTACCTGAAGTCACCGTATCTCAAGGAGAAAGGCAGCTTGCACTGCAACTTCCACTACAGCACAGTTTTGTGTGTGACACTTCAGAATGTTGGGAGAGGCACAGGACCCTAGGAGTCCTAGGGCAGTCTTTCATCTAAGCAGTTCGCTACACGCAGAGCACCTTAGGTAGAAAAGTTGAATAAGGGAAGAGCCAGGGAGGTAGCTAGGTCTCTTTTGACCTGCCAGAAGCCAGAGACACTTACGCTGCGTGTCAACCTGGAGATGGTGCCTGATGGGACTGGCCTTGTTTTCCCACTTTGAAAGCTCCTATTATGCGCCTTGAAGCTCCCTTAAAAACACTGTGGTTGTCAGCCTTATACTCGCGGCACGCATGGCTGTGAGAGGGAAAGAACGGTTTCACGAAGAAACAGGGTATCCCAGTTTCTCGGTCAGAGCTCATCCTGTCCTGTTCTATAGCTAAAGGGAATCTCAAAGTGAGGCCTAGCTTCGAAGGAGGGCCCTGATACGCCAGGCAGCAGGGTAGGAGTGCGCAGCTTCCATGAGGCCTTAGTCGCACTTCTGCATTAGTGTAACGGTACTAATCTTCTCAGGACTCCTGCTCCATTGCGTCTGAACCCGTTTCCGTACAAAGACACTGCGTTCCCCCCAGGCTCTCCTGAGTTGGAGATCAACATTCAGACACGTAGACCCTTCGGAGTACCCGTGTCTGTGCCGAGTGAAGGGCAGCATGATGCACGCTCCCTCGGGGGAGCTCGATTTCCTCAGCTCACCAACAGCCTCAGGAACACGGTTGTAGTAGGTGCAGCATGCCATGCAAGTCTGCCTGCTTACAGTAGTCCGAGCTGTCCTGAGGAAAACTCTTTGCTTACAATTCCTTCTACCAGCTCCTAGCTGAAGTCAACCAACCTCTAGGAGAAAGTCGGCTTGTGGTCCAAGTGCAACTAGAGCACACTTTCTGGTGTAACGCCGCAGGCTTGTGGAAGATGCCCAGGAGCCCAGGACACCTAGGGAATTCTTTCATTGAGGCAGTTCGCTACACACAGAACACCCTGCATAGAAAAGTGGATTCTCCAAGGACCCAGTGAGGAGCTAGGTCTCTTTTGACCTGTTAGAAACCACAGATGCTTCTTCTGCGTGTCAGCCTGGAAATGGTGGCCTTAGGAGACAAGCCTTGCTTTCCCGTCTTGAAAGCTCCATTCATGCGGCCTTGAAGCTACCTGAAAAACACTGTGGTTGTCGGACTTGTCCTCACTCCAGGCATGGCTCTGGAAGAAAATGAGTTTTCTCGAAAGAAAGAGGGTGCTGCTTCCAGGCCCTGGTGGGGAGCATATCCTGCATTGCACTAGAGCGAAGGGGAATCTCAGCGTGCGCCCTACCCTCGACCTAAGGCTCTGATTTGCCCTCCAGAAGGGTAGTGGTGCAGCATTTTCCTTGAGGCCTTAGTCGCAGTTCTGCATTAGTTTAAAGGTACTACTCTTCTCAGGACTCCAGGCCCACTCATGTCAGTACCCATTTCCGTACAAGAACTCTGAGTACCCCAGGACTCCCCTGGGCTTGCTGGGCCACACTCAGACCCGTAGGCCGTTCAGTGTGCCCCTTTTTAGGCCGAGTGAAAGATAACAAACTGCACTCTTTCTTGGGAAAGCCAGATTTCCTCAGCTCACCATCAGCCTCAGGAACACGGCTCTAGCGAGGCCAGCAAACCATGGAAGTCTGCCTCCTCACCCGATTCTGAGCTGTACTGAGTAAAACTCTCTGCTTTGAAGTCCTTCCAGGACCTCATATCTGAAGTCACCGTATCTCAAGGAGAAAGACGGCTTGCATTCCAACTTCCACTAAAGCACAGTGGTCTGTGTAACACTTCAGCCTTTGGGACATGCACAGGGCTCGTAGAGACCTAGGGCAGTCTACTGTCTAGGCACTTCACTACACGTACAACACCCTGTGCAGAAAAATTGATTCTGGGAAGAGCCAAGCAGGTAGCTAGGTCTCTTTTGACCTCTTAGAAAAAACAGCTACTTGTGCAGTGTGTCAGTCTGGAAACAGGACCTGATGGGGCTAGCCTTGCTGTCCCATCATGAAAGCTCTTTTTATGCGCCTAGAAGCTAGAAGCTACCTGAAAAACACTGTTGCTGTCGGGCTTATACTCACGACAGGCATGGCTGTGAGAGGGAAAAAGAGGTTCCACGAAGAAACACGTATTCCAGTTTCTGACTCAGAGCTCATCCTGTCCTGTTCTCTAGCTAAAGGGAAACTCAAAGTGAGGCCTAGCTTCGAGGGAGGGCCCTGATATGCCATGCAGCGGAGTAGGCGTGCAGCAGCTTCCCTGAGGCCTTAGCCGCTCTTCTGCTTTAGTTGAACGCTACTAAGCTTTTCAGGACTCGTAGACCCCTCGCGGCAGCACTCGTTTCCGTACAAGGACCCTGAGTACCCCCAGGCTCCCCTGGGCTTGCTGGGCCACACTCAGACCCGTAGGCCATTCAGGGTGGCCCTGCGTAGGTCGAGTGAAGAGTCACACGCTGCCCTCTTCCTTGGGCGAGCTAGATATCCCCAGCTCACCAACGGCTTCATGAACACGGTCCTAGCAAGTCCAGCATACCATGGAAGTCGTCCTAGTTGCCCTAGTCTGAGCGGTACTGAGAAAAACTCTCTGCTTACAAGTCCTTCTAGGACCTCATACCTGAAGTCACCGTATCTCAAGGAGAAAGGCAGCTTGCACTGCAACTTCCACTACAGCACAGTTTTCTGTGTGACACTTCAGAATGTTGGGAGAGGCACAGGACCCTAGGAGTCCTAGGGCAGTCTTTCATCTAAGCAGTTCGCTACACGCAGAGCACCTTAGGTAGAAAAGTTGAATCAGGGAAGAGCCAGGGAGGTAGCTAGGTCTCTTTTGACCTGCCAGAAGCCAGAGACACTTACGCTGCGTGTCAACCTGGAGATGGTGCCTGATGGGACTGGCCTTGTTTTCCCACTTTGAAAGCTCCTCTTATGCGCCTTGAAGCTCCCTTAAAAACACTGTGGTTGTCAGCCTTATACTCACGGCAGGCATGGCTGTGAGAGGGAAAGAACGGTTTCACGAAGAAACAGGGTATCCCAGTTTCTCGGTCAGAGCTCATCCTGTCCTGTTCTATAGCTAAAGGGAATCTCAAAGTGAGGCCTAGCTTCCAAGGAGGGCCCTGATATGCCAGGCAGCAGGGTAGGAGTGCGCAGCTTCCATGAGGCCTTAGTCGCACTTCTGCCTTAGTGTAACGGTACTAATCTTCTCAGGACTCCTGCTCCATTGCGTCTGAACCCGTTTCCGTACATAGGCACTGAGTACCCCCCAGGCTCTCCTGAGTTGATCAACACTCAGACACGTACACCTTTCGGAGTACCCGTGTCTGTGCCGAGTGAAGGGCAGCATGATGCACGCTCCCTCGAGGGAGCTCGATTTCTTCAGCTCACCATCATCCTCAGGAACACGGCTCTAGCAAGGCCAGCAAACCATGGAAGTCTGCCTCCTCACCCGATTCTGAGCTGTATTGAGTAAAACTCTCTGCTTTGAAGTCCTTCGAGGACCTCATACCTGAAGTTACCCTATCTCCAGGAGAAAGACGGCTTGCATTCCAACGTCCACTAAAGCACAGTGGTCTGTGTAACACTTCAGGCTTTGGGACATGCACAGGGCTCGTAGAGACCTAGGGCAGTCTACTGTCTAGGCACTTCACTACACGTACAACACCCTGTGCAGAAAAATTGATTCTGGGAAGAGCCAAGCAGGTAGCTAGGTCTCTTTTGACCTCTTAGAAACCACAGCTACTTGTGCAGTGTGTCAGTCTGGAAACAGGACCTGATGGGGCTAGCCTTGCTGTCCCATCATGAAAGCTCCTTTTATGCGCCTAGAAGCTAGAAGCTAACTGAAAAACACTGTTGCTGTCGGGCTTATACTCACGACAGGCATGGCTGTGAGAGGGAAAAAGAGGTTCCACGAAGAAACACGTATTCCAGTTTCTGACTCAGAGCTCATCCTGTCCTGTTCTCTAGCTAAAGGGAAACTCAAAGTGAGGCCTAGCTTCGAGGGAGGGCCCTGATATGCCATGCAGCGGAGTAGGCGTGCAGCAGCTTCCCTGAGGCCTTAGCCGCTCTTCTGCTTTAGTTGAACGCTACTAAGCTTTTCAGGACTCGTAGACCCCTCGCGGCAGCACTCGTTTCCGTACAAGGACCCTGAGTACCCCCAGGCTCCCCTGGGCTTGCTGGGCCACACTCAGACCCGTAGGCCATTCAGGGTGGCCCTGCGTAGGTCGAGTGAAGAGTCACACGCTGCCCTCTTCCTTGGGCGAGCTAGATATCCCCAGCTCACCAACGGCTTCATGAACACGGTCCTAGCAAGTCCAGCATACCATGGAAGTCGTCCTAGTTGCCCTAGTCTGAGCGGTACTGAGAAAAACTCTCTGCTTACAAGTCCTTCTAGGACCTCATACCTGAAGTCACCGTATCTCAAGGAGAAAGGCAGCTTGCACTGCAACTTCCACTACAGCACAGTTTTCTGTGTGACACTTCAGAATGTTGGGAGAGGCACAGGACCCTAGGAGTCCTAGGGCAGTCTTTCATCTAAGCAGTTCGCTACACGCAGAGCACCTTAGGTAGAAAAGTTGAATCAGGGAAGAGCCAGGGAGGTAGCTAGGTCTCTTTTGACCTGCCAGAAGCCAGAGACACTTACGCTGCGTGTCAACCTGGAGATGGTGCCTGATGGGACTGGCTTTGTTTTCCCACTTTGAAAGCTCCTCTTATGCGCCTTGAAGCTCCCTTAAAAACACTGTGGTTGTCAGCCTTATACTCACGGCAGGCATGGCTGTGAGAGGGAAAGATCGGTTTCACGAAGAAACAGGGTATCCCAGTTTCTCGGTCAGAGCTCATCCTGTCCTGTTCTATAGCTAAAGGGAATCTCAAAGTGAGGCCTAGCTTCCAAGGAGGGCCCTGATATGCCAGGCAGCAGGGCAGGAGTGCGCAGCTTCCATGAGGCCTTAGTCGCACTTCTGCCTTAGTGTAACGGTACTAATCTTCTCAGGACTCCTGCTCCATTGCGTCTGAACCCGTTTCCGTACATAGGCACTGAGTACCCCCCAGGCTCTCCTGAGTTGGAGATCATCACTCAGACACGTACACCTTTCGGAGTACCCGTGTCTGTGCCGACTGAAGGGCAGCATGATGCACGCTCCCTCGAGGGAGCTCGATTTCCTCAGCTCACCATCATCCTCAGGAACAAGGCTCTAGCAAGGCCAGCAAACCATGGAAGTCTGCCTCCTCACCCGATTCTGAGCTCTACTGAGTAAAACTCTCTGCTTTGAAGTCCTTCGAGGACCTCATATCTGAAGTCACCGTATCTCAAGGAAAAAGGCAGCTTGCACTGCAACTTCCACTACAGCACAGTTTTGTGTGTGACACTTCAGAATGTTGGGAGAGGCACAGGACCCTAGGAGTCCTAGGGCAGTCTTTCATCTAAGCAGTTCGCTACACGCAGAGCACCTTAGGTAGAAAAGTTGAATAAGGGAAGAGCCAGGGAGGTAGCTAGGTCTCTTTTGACCTGCCAGAAGCCAGAGGCACTTACGCTGCGTGTCAACCTGGAGATGGTGCCTGATGGGACTGGCCTTGTTTTCCCACTTTGAAAGCTCCTCTTATGCGCCTTGAAGCTCCCTTAAAAACACTGTGGTTGTCAGCCTTATACTCACGGCAGGCATGGCTGTGAGAGGGAAAGAACGGTTTCACGAAGAAACAGGGTATCCCAGTTTCTCGGTCAGAGCTCATCCGGTCCTGTTCTATAGCTAAAGGGAATCTCAAAGTGAGGCCTAGCTTCGAAGGAGGGCCCTGATAAGCCAGGCAGCAGGGTAGGAGTGCGCAGCTTCCATGAGGCTTTAGTCGCACTTCTGCCTTAGTGTAACGGTACTAATCTTCTCAGGACTCCTGATCCATTGCGTCTGAACCCGTTTCCGTACAAAGACACTGCGTTCCCCCCAGGCTCTCCTGAGTTGGAGATCAACATTCAGACACGTAGACCCTTCGGAGTACCCGTGTCTGTGCCGAGTGAAGGGCAGCATGATGCACGCTCCCTCGGGGGAGCTCGATTTCCTCAGCTCACCAACAGCCTCAGGAACACGGTTGTAGTAGGTGCAGCATGCCATGCAAGTCTGCCTGCTTACAGTAGTCCGAGCTGTCCTGAGGAAAACTCTTTGCTTACAATTCCTTCTACCAGCTCCTAGCTGAAGTCAACCAACCTCTAGGAGAAAGTCGGCTTGTGGTCCAAGTGCAACTAGAGCACACTTTCTGGTGTAACACCGCAGGCTTGTGGAAGATGCCCAGGAGCCCAGGACACCTAGGGAATTCTTTCATTGAGGCAGTTCGCTACACGCAGAACACCCTGCATAGAAAAGTGGATTCTCCAAGGACCCAGTGAGGAGCTAGGTCTCTTTTGACCTGTTAGAAACCACAGATGCTTCTTCTGCGTGTCAGCCTGGAAATGGTGGCCTTAGGAGACAAGCCTTGCTTTCCCGTCTTGAAAGCTCCATTCATGCGGCCTTGAAGCTACCTGAAAAACACTGTGGTTGTCGGACTTGTCCTCACTCCAGGCATGGCTCTGGAAGAAAATGAGTTTTCTCGAAAGAAAGAGGGTGCTGCTTCCAGGCCCTGGTGGGGAGCATATCCTGCATTGCACTAGAGCGAAGGGGAATCTCAGCGTGCGCCCTACCCTCGACCTAAGGCTCTGATTTGCCCTCCAGAAGGGTAGTGGTGCAGCATTTTCCTTGAGGCCTTAGTCGCAGTTCTGCATTAGTTTAAAGGTACTACTCTTCTCAGGACTCCAGGCCCACTCATGTCAGTACCCATTTCCGTACAAGAACTCTGAGTACCCCAGGACTCCCCTGGGCTTGCTGGGCCACACTCAGACCCGTAGGCCGTTCAGTGTGCCCCTTTTTAGGCCGAGTGAAAGATAACAAACTGCACTCTTTCTTGGGAAAGCCAGATTTCCTCAGCTCACCATCAGCCTCAGGAACACGGCTCTAGCGAGGCCAGCAAACCATGGAAGTCTGCCTCCTCACCCGATTCTGAGCTGTACTGAGTAAAACTCTCTGCTTTGAAGTCCTTCGAGGACCTCATATCTGAAGTCACCGTATCTCAAGGAGAAAGACGGCTTGCATTCCAACTTCCACTAAAGCACAGTGGTCTGTGTAACACTTCAGGCTTTGGGACATGCACAGGGCTCGTAGAGACCTAGGGCAGTCTACTGTCTAGGCACTTCACTACACGTACAACACCCTGTGCAGAAAAATTGATTCTGGGAAGAGCCAAGCAGGTAGCTAGGTCTCTTTTGACCTCTTAGAAAAAACAGCTACTTGTGCAGTGTGTCAGTCTGGAAACAGGACCTGATGGGGCTAGCCTTGCTGTCCCATCATGAAAGCTCTTTTTATGCGCCTAGAAGCTAGAAGCTACCTGAAAAACACTGTTGCTGTCGGGCTTATACTCACGACAGGCATGGCTGTGAGAGGGAAAAAGAGGTTCCACGAAGAAACACGTATTCCAGTTTCTGACTCAGAGCTCATCCTGTCCTGTTCTCTAGCTAAAGGGAAACTCAAAGTGAGGCCTAGCTTCGAGGGAGGGCCCTGATATGCCATGCAGCGGAGTAGGCGTGCAGCAGCTTCCCTGAGGCCTTAGCCGCTCTTCTGCTTTAGTTGAACGCTACTAAGCTTTTCAGGACTCGTAGACCCCTCGCGGCAGCACTCGTTTCCGTACAAGGACCCTGAGTACCCCCAGGCTCCCCTGGGCTTGCTGGGCCACACTCAGACCCGTAGGCCATTCAGGGTGGCCCTGCGTAGGTCGAGTGAAGAGTCACACGCTGCCCTCTTCCTTGGGCGAGCTAGATATCCCCAGCTCACCAACGGCTTCATGAACACGGTCCTAGCAAGTCCAGCATACCATGGAAGTCGTCCTAGTTGCCCTAGTCTGAGCGGTACTGAGAAAAACTCTCTGCTTACAAGTCCTTCTAGGACCTCATACCTGAAGTCACCGTATCTCAAGGAGAAAGGCAGCTTGCACTGCAACTTCCACTACAGCACAGTTTTGTGTGTGACACTTCAGAATGTTGGGAGAGGCACAGGACCCTAGGAGTCCTAGGGCAGTCTTTCATCTAAGCAGTTCGCTACACGCAGAGCACCTTAGGTAGAAAAGTTGAATCAGGGAAGAGCCAGGGAGGTAGCTAGGTCTCTTTTGACCTGCCAGAAGCCAGAGACACTTACGCTGCGTGTCAACCTGCAGATGGTGCCTGATGGGACTGGCCTTGTTTTCCCACTTTGAAAGCTCCTCTTATGCGCCTTGAAGCTCCCTTAAAAACACTGTGGTTGTCAGCCTTATACTCACGGCAGGCATGGCTGTGAGAGGGAAAGAACGGTTTCACGAAGAAACAGGGTATCCCAGTTTCTCGGTCAAAGCTCATCCGGTCCTGTTCTATAGCTAAAGGGAATCTCAAAGTGAGGCCTAGCTTCCAAGGAGGGCCCTGATATGCCAGGCAGCAGGGTAGGAGTGCGCAGCTTCCATGAGGCCTTAGTCGCACTTCTGCCTTAGTGTAACGGTACTAATCTTCTCAGGACTCCTGCTCCATTGCGTCTGAACCCGTTTCCGTACATAGACACTGAGTACCCCCCAGGCTCTCCTGAGTTGGAGATCAACACTCAGACACGTACACCTTTCGGAGTACCCGTGTCTGTGCCGACTGAAGGGCAGCATGATGCACGCTCCCTCGAGGGAGCTCGATTTCCTCAGCTCACCATCATCCTCAGGAACACGGCTCTAGCAAGGCCAGCAAACCATGGTAGTCTGCCTCCTCACCCGATTCTGAGCTGTACTGAGTAAAACTCTCTGCTTTGAAGTCCTTCGAGGACCTCATATCTGAAGTCACCGTATCTCAAGGAGAAAGACGGCTTGCATTCCAACTTCCACTAAAGCACAGTGGTCTGTGTAACACTTCAGGCTTTGGACATGCACAGGGCTCGTAGAGACCTAGGGCAGTCTACTGTCTAGGCACTTCACTACACGTACAACACCCTGTGCAGAAAAATTGATTCTGGGAAGTGCCAAGCAGGTAGCTAGGTCTCTTTTGACCTCTTAGAAACCACAGCTACTTGTGCAGTGTGTCAGTCTGGAAACAGGACCTGATGGGGCTAGCCTTGCTGTCCCATCATGAAAGCTCCTTTTATGCGCCTAGAACGTAGAAGCTAACTGAAAAACACTGTTGCTGTCGGGCTTATACTCACGACAGGCATGGCTGTGAGAGGGAAAAAGAGGTTTCACGAAGAAACACGTATTCCAGTTTCTGACTCAGAGCTCATCCTGTCCTGTTCTCTAGCTAAAGGGAAACTCAAAGTGAGGCCTAGCTTCGAGGGAGGGCCCTGATATGCCATGCAGCGGAGTAGGCGTGCAGCAGCTTCCCTGAGGCCTTAGCCGCTCTTCTGCTTTAGTTGAACGCTACTAAGCTTTTCAGGACTCGTAGACCCCTCGCGGCAGCACTCGTTTCCGTACAAGGACCCTGAGTACCCCCAAGCTCCCCTGGGCTTGCTGGGCCACACTCAGACCCGTAGGCCATTCAGGGTGGCCCTGCGTAGGTCGAGTGAAGAGTCACTCGCTGACCTCTTCCTTGGGCGAGTTAGATATCCCCAGCTCACCAACGGCTTCATGAACACGGTCCTAGCAAGTCCAGCATACCATGGAAGTCGTCCTAGTTGCCCTAGTCTGAGCAGTACTGAGAAAAACTCTCTGCTTACAAGTCCTTCTAGGACCTCATACCTGAAGTCACCGTATCTCAAGGAAAAAGGCAGCTTGCACTGCAACTTCCACTACAGCACAGTTTTGTGTGTGACACTTCAGAATGTTGGGAGAGGCACAGGACCCTAGGAGTCCTAGGGCAGTCTTTCATCTAAGCAGTTCGCTACACGCAGAGCACCTTAGGTAGAAAAGTTGAATAAGGGAAGAGCCAGGGAGGTAGCTAGGTCTCTTTTGACCTGCCAGAAGCCAGAGGCACTTACGCTGCGTGTCAACCTGGAGATGGTGCCTGATGGGACTGGCCTTGTTTTCCCACTTTGAAAGCTCCTCTTATGCGCCTTGAAGCTCCCTTAAAAACACTGTGGTTGTCAGCCTTATACTCACGGCAGGCATGGCTGTGAGAGGGAAAGAACGGTTTCACGAAGAAACAGGGTATCCCAGTTTCTCGGTCAGAGCTCATCCTGTCCTGTTCTATAGCTAAAGGGAATCTCAAAGTGAGGCCTAGCTTCCAAGGAGGGCCCTGATATGCCAGGCAGCAGGGTAGGAGTGCGCAGCTTCCATGAGGCCTTAGTCGCACTTCTGCCTTAGTGTAACGGTACTAATCTTCTCAGGACTCCTGCTCCATTGCGTCTGAACCCGTTTCCGTACATAGGCACTGAGTACCCCCCAGGCTCTCCTGAGTTGATCAACACTCAGACACGTACACCTTTCGGAGTACCCGTGTCTGTGCCGAGTGAAGGGCAGCATGATGCACGCTCCCTCGAGGGAGCTCGATTTCTTCAGCTCACCATCATCCTCAGGAACACGGCTCTAGCAAGGCCAGCAAACCATGGAAGTCTGCCTCCTCACCCGATTCTGAGCTGTACTGAGTAAAACTCTCTGCTTTGAAGTCCTTCGAGGACCTCATACCTGAAGTTACCCTATCTCCAGGAGAAAGACGGCTTGCATTCCAACGTCCACTAAAGCACAGTGGTCTGTGTAACACTTCAGGCTTTGGGACATGCACAGGGCTCGTAGAGACCTAGGGCAGTCTACTGTCTAGGCACTTCACTACACGTACAACACCCTGTGCAGAAAAATTGATTCTGGGAAGAGCCAAGCAGGTAGCTAGGTCTCTTTTGACCTCTTAGAAACCACAGCTACTTGTGCAGTGTGTCAGTCTGGAAACAGGACCTGATGGGGCTAGCCTTGCTGTCCCATCATGAAAGCTCCTTTTATGCGCCTAGAAGCTAGAAGCTACCTGAAAAACACTGTTGCTGTCGGGCTTATACTCACGACAGGCATGGCTGTGAGAGGGAAAAAGAGGTTCCACGAAGAAACACGTATTCCAGTTTCTGACTCAGAGCTCATCCTGTCCTGTTCTCTAGCTAAAGGGAAACTCAAAGTGAGGCCTAGCTTCGAGGGAGGGCCCTGATATGCCATGCAGCGGAGTAGGCGTGCAGCAGCTTCCCTGAGGCCTTAGCCGCTCTTCTGCTTTAGTTGAACGCTACTAAGCTTTTCAGGACTCGTAGACCCCTCGCGGCAGCACTCGTTTCCGTACAAGGACCCTGAGTACCCCCAGGCTCCCCTGGGCTTGCTGGGCCACACTCAGACCCGTAGGCCATTCAGGGTGGACCTGCGTAGGTCGAGTGAAGAGTCACACGCTGCCCTCTTCCTTGGGCGAGCTAGATATCCCCAGCTCACCAACGGCTTCATGAACACGGTCCTAGCAAGTCCAGCATACCATGGAAGTCGTCCTAGTTGCCCTAGTCTGAGCGGTACTGAGAAAAACTCTCTGCTTACAAGTCCTTCTAGGACCTCATACCTGAAGTCACCGTATCTCAAGGAGAAAGGCAGCTTGCACTGCAACTTCCACTACAGCACAGTTTTCTGTGTGACACTTCAGAATGTTGGGAGAGGCACAGGACCCTAGGAGTCCTAGGGCAGTCTTTCATCTAAGCAGTTCGCTACACGCAGAGCACCTTAGGTAGAAAAGTTGAATCAGGGAAGAGCCAGGGAGGTAGCTAGGTCTCTTTTGACCTGCCAGAAGCCAGAGACACTTACGCTGCGTGTCAACCTGGAGATGGTGCCTGATGGGACTGGCTTTGTTTTCCCACTTTGAAAGCTCCTCTTATGCGCCTTGAAGCTCCCTTAAAAACACTGTGGTTGTCAGCCTTATACTCACGGCAGGCATGGCTGTGAGAGGGAAAGATCGGTTTCACGAAGAAACAGGGTATCCCAGTTTCTCGGTCAGAGCTCATCCTGTCCTGTTCTATAGCTAAAGGGAATCTCAAAGTGAGGCCTAGCTTCCAAGGAGGGCCCTGATATGCCAGGCAGCAGGGTAGGAGTGCGCAGCTTCCATGAGGCCTTAGTCGCACTTCTGCCTTAGTGTAACGGTACTAATCTTCTCAGGACTCCTGCTCCATTGCGTCTGAACCCGTTTCCGTACATAGACACTGAGTACCCCCCAGGCTCTCCTGAGTTGGAGATCATCACTCAGACACGTACACCTTTCGGAGTACCCGTGTCTGTGCCGACTGAAGGGCAGCATGATGCACGCTCCCTCGAGGGAGCTCGATTTCCTCAGCTCACCATCATCCTCAGGAACAAGGCTCTAGCAAGGCCAGCAAACCATGGAAGTCTGCCTCCTCACCCGATTCTGAGCTCTACTGAGTAAAACGCTCTGCTTTGAAGTCCTTCGAGGACCTCATATCTGAAGTCACCGTATCTCAAGGAGAAAGACGGCTTGCATTCCAACTTCCACTAAAGTACAGTGGTCTGTGTAACACTTCAGGCTTTGGACATGCACAGGGCTCGTAGAGACCTAGGGCAGTCTACTGTCTAGGCACTTCACTACACGTACAACACCCTGTGCAGAAAAATTGATTCTGGGAAGTGCCAAGCAGGTAGCTAGGACTCTTTTGACCTCTTAGAAACCACAGCTACTTGTGCAGTGTGTCAGTCTGGAAACAGGACCTGATGGGGCTAGCCTTGCTGTCCCATCATGAAAGCTCCTTTTATGTGCCTAGAAACTAGAAGCTAACTGAAAAACACTGTTGCTGTCGGGCTTATACTCACGACAGGCATGGCTGTGAGAGGGAAAAAGAGGTTTCACGAAGAAACACGTATTCCAGTTTCTGACTCAGAGCTCATCCTGTCCTGTTCTCTAGCTAAAGGGAAACTCAAAGTGAGGCCTAGCTTCGAGGGAGGGCCCTGATATGCCATGCAGCGGAGTAGGCGTGCAGCAGCTTCCCTGAGGCCTTAGCCGCTCTTCTGCTTTAGTTGAACGCTACTAAGCTTTTCAGGACTCGTAGACCCCTCGCGGCAGCACTCGTTTCCGTACAAGGACCCTGAGTACCCCCAAGCTCCCCTAGGCTTGCTGGGCCACACTCAGACCCGTAGGCCATTCAGGGTGGCCCTGCGTAGGTCGAGTGAAGAGTCACTCGCTGCCCTCTTCCTTGGGCGAGCTAGATATCCCCAGCTCACCAACGGCTTCATGAACACGGTCCTAGCAAGTCCAGCATACCATGGAAGTCGTCCTAGTTGCCCTAGTCTGAGCAGTACTGAGAAAAACTCTCTGCTTACAAGTCCTTCTAGGACCTCATACCTGAAGTCACCGTATCTCAAGGAAAAAGGCAGCTTGCACTGCAACTTCCACTACAGCACAGTTTTGTGTGTGACACTTCAGAATGTTGGGAGAGGCACAGGACCCTAGGAGTCCTAGGGCAGTCTTTCATCTAAGCAGTTCGCTACACGCAGAGCACCTTAGGTAGAAAAGTTGAATAAGGGAAGAGCCAGGGAGGTAGCTAGGTCTCTTTTGACCTGCCAGAAGCCAGAGGCACTTACGCTGCGTGTCAACCTGGAGATGGTGCCTGATGGGACTGGCCTTGTTTTCCCACTTTGAAAGCTCCTCTTATGCGCCTTGAAGCTCCCTTAAAAACACTGTGGTTGTCAGCCTTATACTCACGGCAGGCATGGCTGTGAGAGGGAAAGAACGGTTTCACGAAGAAACAGGGTATCCCAGTTTCTCGGTCAGAGCTCATCCGGTCCTGTTCTATAGCTAAAGGGAATCTCAAAGTGAGGCCTAGCTTCGAAGGAGGGCCCTGATAAGCCAGGCAGCAGGGTAGGAGTGCGCAGCTTCCATGAGGCTTTAGTCGCACTTCTGCCTTAGTGTAACGGTACTAATCTTCTCAGGACTCCTGATCCATTGCGTCTGAACCCGTTTCCGTACAAAGACACTGCGTTCCCCCCAGGCTCTCCTGAGTTGGAGATCAACATTCAGACACGTAGACCCTTCGGAGTACCCGTGTCTGTGCCGAGTGAAGGGCAGCATGATGCACGCTCCCTCAGGGGAGCTCGATTTCCTCAGCTCACCAACAGCCTCAGGAACACGGTTGTAGTAGGTGCAGCATGCCATGCAAGTCTGCCTGCTTACAGTAGTCCGAGCTGTCCTGAGGAAAACTCTTTGCTTACAATTCCTTCTACCAGCTCCTAGCTGAAGTCAACCAACCTCTAGGAGAAAGTCGGCTTGTGGTCCAAGTGCAACTAGAGCACACTTTCTGGTGTAACACCGCAGGCTTGTGGAAGATGCCCAGGAGCCCAGGACACCTAGGGAATTCTTTCATTGAGGCAGTTCGCTACACGCAGAACACCCTGCATAGAAAAGTGGATTCTCCAAGGACCCAGTGAGGAGCTAGGTCTCTTTTGACCTGTTAGAAACCACAGATGCTTCTTCTGCGTGTCAGCCTGGAAATGGTGGCCTTAGGAGACAAGCCTTGCTTTCCCGTCTTGAAAGCTCCATTCATGCGGCCTTGAAGCTACCTGAAAAACACTGTGGTTGTCGGACTTGTCCTCACTCCAGGCATGGCTCTGGAAGAAAATGAGTTTTCTCGAAAGAAAGAGGGTGCTGCTTCCAGGCCCTGGTGGGGAGCATATCCTGCATTGCACTAGAGCGAAGGGGAATCTCAGCGTGCGCCCTACCCTCGACCTAAGGCTCTGATTTGCCCTCCAGAAGGGTAGTGGTGCAGCATTTTCCTTGAGGCCTTAGTCGCAGTTCTGCATTAGTTTAAAGGTACTACTCTTCTCAGGACTCCAGGCCCACTCATGTCAGTACCCATTTCCGTACAAGAACTCTGAGTACCCCAGGACTCCCCTGGGCTTGCTGGGCCACACTCAGACCCGTAGGCCGTTCAGTGTGCCCCTTTTTAGGCCGAGTGAAAGATAACAAACTGCACTCTTTCTTGGGAAAGCCAGATTTCCTCAGCTCACCATCAGCCTCAGGAACACGGCTCTAGCGAGGCCAGCAAACCATGGAAGTCTGCCTCCTCACCCGATTCTGAGCTGTACTGAGTAAAACTCTCTGCTTTGAAGTCCTTCCAGGACCTCATATCTGAAGTCACCGTATCTCAAGGAGAAAGACGGCTTGCATTCCAACTTCCACTAAAGCACAGTGGTCTGTGTAACACTTCAGGCTTTGGGACATGCACAGGGCTCGTAGAGACCTAGGGCAGTCTACTGTCTAGGCACTTCACTACACGTACAACACCCTGTGCAGAAAAATTGATTCTGGGAAGAGCCAAGCAGGTAGCTAGGTCTCTTTTGACCTCTTAGAAAAAACAGCTACTTGTGCAGTGTGTCAGTCTGGAAACAGGACCTGATGGGGCTAGCCTTGCTGTCCCATCATGAAAGCTCTTTTTATGCGCCTAGAAGCTAGAAGCTACCTGAAAAACACTGTTGCTGTCGGGCTTATACTCACGACAGGCATGGCTGTGAGAGGGAAAAAGAGGTTCCACGAAGAAACACGTATTCCAGTTTCTGACTCAGAGCTCATCCTGTCCTGTTCTCTAGCTAAAGGGAAACTCAAAGTGAGGCCTAGCTTCGAGGGAGGGCCCTGATATGCCATGCAGCGGAGTAGGCGTGCAGCAGCTTCCCTGAGGCCTTAGCCGCTCTTCTGCTTTAGTTGAACGCTACTAAGCTTTTCAGGACTCGTAGACCCCTCGCGGCAGCACTCGTTTCCGTACAAGGACCCTGAGTACCCCCAGGCTCCCCTGGGCTTGCTGGGCCACACTCAGACCCGTAGGCCATTCAGGGTGGCCCTGCGTAGGTCGAGTGAAGAGTCACACGCTGCCCTCTTCCTTGGGCGAGCTAGATATCCCCAGCTCACCAACGGCTTCATGAACACGGTCCTAGCAAGTCCAGCATACCATGGAAGTCGTCCTAGTTGCCCTAGTCTGAGCGGTACTGAGAAAAACTCTCTGCTTACAAGTCCTTCTAGGACCTCATACCTGAAGTCACCGTATCTCAAGGAGAAAGGCAGCTTGCACTGCAACTTCCACTACAGCACAGTTTTGTGTGTGACACTTCAGAATGTTGGGAGAGGCACAGGATCCTAGGAGTCCTAGGGCAGTCTTTCATCTAAGCAGTTCGCTACACGCAGAGCACCTTAGGTAGAAAAGTTGAATCAGGGAAGAGCCAGGGAGGTAGCTAGGTCTCTTTTGACCTGCCAGAAGCCAGAGACACTTACGCTGCGTGTCAACCTGGAGATGGTGCCTGATGGGACTGGCCTTGTTTTCCCACTTTGAAAGCTCCTCTTATGCGCCTTGAAGCTCCCTTAAAAACACTGTGGTTGTCAGCCTTATACTCACGGCAGGCATGGCTGTGAGAGGGAAAGAACGGTTTCACGAAGAAACAGGGTATCCCAGTTTCTCGGTCAGAGCTCATCCTGTCCTGTTCTATAGCTAAAGGGAATCTCAAAGTGAGGCCTAGCTTCGAAGGAGGGCCCTGATACGCCAGGCAGCAGGGTAGGAGTGCGCAGCTTCCATGAGGCCTTAGTCGCACTTCTGCCTTAGTGTAACGGTACTAATCTTCTCAGGACTCCTGCTCCATTGCGTCTGAACCCGTTTCCGTACAAAGACACTGAGTACCCCCCAGGCTCTCCTGAGTTGGAGATCAACATTCAGACACGTAGACCCTTCGGAGTACCCGTGTCTGTGCCGAGTGAAGGGCAGCATGATGCACGCTCCCTCGGGGGAGCTCGATTTCCTCAGCTCACCAACAGCCTCAGGAACACGGTTGTAGTAGGTGCAGCATGCCATGCAAGTCTGCCTGCTTACAGTAGTCCGAGCTGTCCTGAGGAAAACTCTTTGCTTACAATTCCTTCTACCAGCTCCTAGCTGAAGTCAACCAACCTCTAGGAGAAAGTCGGCTTGTGGTCCAAGTGCAACTAGAGCACACTTTCTGGTGTAACGCCACAGGCTTGTGGAAGATGCCCAGGAGCCCAGGACACCTAGGGAATTCTTTCATTGAGGCAGTTCGCTACACGCAGAACACCCTGCATAGAAAAGTGGATTCTCCAAGGACCCAGTGAGGAGCTAGGTCTCTTTTGACCTGTTAGAAACCACAGATGCTTCTTCTGCGTGTCAGCCTGGAAATGGTGGCCTTAGGAGACAAGCCTTGCTTTCCCATCTTGAAAGCTCCATTCATGCGGCCTTGAAGCTACCTGAAAAACACTGTGGTTGTCGGACTTGTCCTCACTCCAGGCATGGCTCTGGAAGAAAATGAGTTTTCTCGAAAGAAAGAGGGTGCTGCTTCCAGGCCCTGGTGGGGAGCATATCCTGCATTGCACTAGAGCGAAGGGGAATCTCAGCGTGCGCCCTACCCTCGACCTAAGGCTCTGATTTGCCCTCCAGAAGGGTAGTGGTGCAGCATTTTCCTTGAGGCCTTAGTCGCAGTTCTGCATTAGTTTAAAGGTACTACTCTTCTCAGGACTCCAGGCCCACTCATGTCAGTACCCTTTCCGTACAAGAACTCTGAGTACCCCAGGACTCCCCTGGGCTTGCTGGGCCACACTCAGACCCGTAGGCCGTTCAGTGTGCCCCGTTTTAGGCCGAGTGAAAGATAACAAACTGCACTCTTTCTTGGGAAAGCCAGATTTCCTCAGCTCACCATCAGCCTCAGGAACACGGCTCTAGCGAGGCCAGCAAACCATGGAAGTCTGCCTCCTCACCCGATTCTGAGCTGTACTGAGTAAAACTCTCTGCTTTGAAGTCCTTCCAGGACCTCATATCTGAAGTCACCGTATCTCAAGGAGAAAGACGGCTTGCATTCCAACTTCCACTAAAGCACAGTGGTCTGTGTAACACTTCAGCCTTTGGGACATGCACAAGGCTCGTAGAGACCTAGGGCAGTCTACTGTCTAGGCACTTCACTACACGTACAACACCCTGTGCAGAAAAATTGATTCTGGGAAGAGCCAAGCAGGTAGCTAGGTCTCTTTTGACCTCTTAGAAACCACAGCTACTTGTGCAGTGTGTCAGTCTGGAAACAGGACCTGATGGGGCTAGCCTTGCTGTCCCATCATGAAAGCTCTTTTTATGCGCCTAGAAGCTAGAAGCTACCTGAAAAACACTGTTGCTGTCGGGCTTATACTCACGACAGGCATGGCTGTGAGAGGGAAAAAGAGGTTCCACGAAGAAACACGTATTCCAGTTTCTGACTCAGAGCTCATCCTGTCCTGTTCTCTAGCTAAAGGGAAACTCAAAGTGAGGCCTAGCTTCGAGGGAGGGCCCTGATATGCCATGCAGCGGAGTAGGCGTGCAGCAGCTTCCCTGAGGCCTTAGCCGCTCTTCTGCTTTAGTTGAACGCTACTAAGCTTTTCAGGACTCGTAGACCCCTCGCGGCAGCACTCGTTTCCGTACAAGGACCCTGAGTACCCCCAGGCTCCCCTGGGCTTGCTGGGCCACACTCAGACCCGTAGGCCATTCAGGGTGGCCCTGCGTAGGTCGAGTGAAGAGTCACACGCTGCCCTCTTCCTTGGGCGAGCTAGATATCCCCAGCTCACCAACGGCTTCATGAACACGGTCCTAGCAAGTCCAGCATACCATGGAAGTCGTCCTAGTTGCCCTAGTCTGAGCGGTACTGAGAAAAACTCTCTGCTTACAAGTCCTTCTAGGACCTCATACCTGAAGTCACCGTATCTCAAGGAGAAAGGCAGCTTGCACTGCAACTTCCACTACAGCACAGTTTTGTGTGTGACACTTCAGAATGTTGGGAGAGGCACAGGACCCTAGGAGTCCTAGGGCAGTCTTTCATCTAAGCAGTTCGCTACACGCAGAGCACCTTAGGTAGAAAAGTTGAATCAGGGAAGAGCCAGGGAGGTAGCTAGGTCTCTTTTGACCTGCCAGAAGCCAGAGACACTTACGCTGCGTGTCAACCTGCAGATGGTGCCTGATGGGACTGGCCTTGTTTTCCCACTTTGAAAGCTCCTCTTATGCGCCTTGAAGCTCCCTTAAAAACACTGTGGTTGTCAGCCTTATACTCACGGCAGGCATGGCTGTGAGAGGGAAAGAACGGTTTCACGAAGAAACAGGGTATCCCAGTTTCTCGGTCAAAGCTCATCCGGTCCTGTTCTATAGCTAAAGGGAATCTCAAAGTGAGGCCTAGCTTCCAAGGAGGGCCCTGATATGCCAGGCAGCAGGGTAGGAGTGCGCAGCTTCCATGAGGCCTTAGTCGCACTTCTGCCTTAGTGTAACGGTACTAATCTTCTCAGGACTCCTGCTCCATTGCGTCTGAACCCGTTTCCGTACATAGACACTGAGTACCCCCCAGGCTCTCCTGAGTTGGAGATCAACACTCAGACACGTACACCTTTCGGAGTACCCGTGTCTGTGCCGACTGAAGGGCAGCATGATGCACGCTCCCTCGAGGGAGCTCGATTTCCTCAGCTCACCATCATCCTCAGGAACACGGCTCTAGCAAGGCCAGCAAACCATGGTAGTCTGCCTCCTCACCCGATTCTGAGCTGTACTGAGTAAAACTCTCTGCTTTGAAGTCCTTCGAGGACCTCATATCTGAAGTCACCGTATCTCAAGGAGAAAGACGGCTTGCATTCCAACTTCCACTAAAGCACAGTGGTCTGTGTAACACTTCAGGCTTTGGACATGCACAGGGCTCGTAGAGACCTAGGGCAGTCTACTGTCTAGGCACTTCACTACACGTACAACACCCTGTGCAGAAAAATTGATTCTGGGAAGTGCCAAGCAGGTAGCTAGGTCTCTTTTGACCTCTTAGAAACCACAGCTACTTGTGCAGTGTGTCAGTCTGGAAACAGGACCTGATGGGGCTAGCCTTGCTGTCCCATCATGAAAGCTCCTTTTATGCGCCTAGAACGTAGAAGCTAACTGAAAAACACTGTTGCTGTCGGGCTTATACTCACGACAGGCATGGCTGTGAGAGGGAAAAAGAGGTTTCACGAAGAAACACGTATTCCAGTTTCTGACTCAGAGCTCATCCTGTCCTGTTCTCTAGCTAAAGGGAAACTCAAAGTGAGGCCTAGCTTCGAGGGAGGGCCCTGATATGCCATGCAGCGGAGTAGGCGTGCAGCAGCTTCCCTGAGGCCTTAGCCGCTCTTCTGCTTTAGTTGAACGCTACTAAGCTTTTCAGGACTCGTAGACCCCTCGCGGCAGCACTCGTTTCCGTACAAGGACCCTGAGTACCCCCAAGCTCCCCTGGGCTTGCTGGGCCACACTCAGACCCGTAGGCCATTCAGGGTGGCCCTGCGTAGGTCGAGTGAAGAGTCACTCGCTGACCTCTTCCTTGGGCGAGTTAGATATCCCCAGCTCACCAACGGCTTCATGAACACGGTCCTAGCAAGTCCAGCATACCATGGAAGTCGTCCTAGTTGCCCTAGTCTGAGCAGTACTGAGAAAAACTCTCTGCTTACAAGTCCTTCTAGGACCTCATACCTGAAGTCACCGTATCTCAAGGAAAAAGGCAGCTTGCACTGCAACTTCCACTACAGCACAGTTTTGTGTGTGACACTTCAGAATGTTGGGAGAGGCACAGGACCCTAGGAGTCCTAGGGCAGTCTTTCATCTAAGCAGTTCGCTACACGCAGAGCACCTTAGGTAGAAAAGTTGAATAAGGGAAGAGCCAGGGAGGTAGCTAGGTCTCTTTTGACCTGCCAGAAGCCAGAGGCACTTACGCTGCGTGTCAACCTGGAGATGGTGCCTGATGGGACTGGCCTTGTTTTCCCACTTTGAAAGCTCCTCTTATGCGCCTTGAAGCTCCCTTAAAAACACTGTGGTTGTCAGCCTTATACTCACGGCAGGCATGGCTGTGAGAGGGAAAGAACGGTTTCACGAAGAAACAGGGTATCCCAGTTTCTCGGTCAGAGCTCATCCTGTCCTGTTCTATAGCTAAAGGGAATCTCAAAGTGAGGCCTAGCTTCCAAGGAGGGCCCTGATATGCCAGGCAGCAGGGTAGGAGTGCGCAGCTTCCATGAGGCCTTAGTCGCACTTCTGCCTTAGTGTAACGGTACTAATCTTCTCAGGACTCCTGCTCCATTGCGTCTGAACCCGTTTCCGTACATAGGCACTGAGTACCCCCCAGGCTCTCCTGAGTTGATCAACACTCAGACACGTACACCTTTCGGAGTACCCGTGTCTGTGCCGAGTGAAGGGCAGCATGATGCACGCTCCCTCGAGGGAGCTCGATTTCTTCAGCTCACCATCATCCTCAGGAACACGGCTCTAGCAAGGCCAGCAAACCATGGAAGTCTGCCTCCTCACCCGATTCTGAGCTGTACTGAGTAAAACTCTCTGCTTTGAAGTCCTTCGAGGACCTCATACCTGAAGTTACCCTATCTCCAGGAGAAAGACGGCTTGCATTCCAACGTCCACTAAAGCACAGTGGTCTGTGTAACACTTCAGGCTTTGGGACATGCACAGGGCTCGTAGAGACCTAGGGCAGTCTACTGTCTAGGCACTTCACTACACGTACAACACCCTGTGCAGAAAAATTGATTCTGGGAAGAGCCAAGCAGGTAGCTAGGTCTCTTTTGACCTCTTAGAAACCACAGCTACTTGTGCAGTGTGTCAGTCTGGAAACAGGACCTGATGGGGCTAGCCTTGCTGTCCCATCATGAAAGCTCCTTTTATGCGCCTAGAAGCTAGAAGCTAACTGAAAAACACTGTTGCTGTCGGGCTTATACTCACGACAGGCATGGCTGTGAGAGGGAAAAAGAGGTTCCACGAAGAAACACGTATTCCAGTTTCTGACTCAGAGCTCATCCTGTCCTGTTCTCTAGCTAAAGGGAAACTCAAAGTGAGGCCTAGCTTCGAGGGAGGGCCCTGATATGCCATGCAGCGGAGTAGGCGTGCAGCAGCTTCCCTGAGGCCTTAGCCGCTCTTCTGCTTTAGTTGAACGCTACTAAGCTTTTCAGGACTCGTAGACCCCTCGCGGCAGCACTCGTTTCCGTACAAGGACCCTGAGTACCCCCAGGCTCCCCTGGGCTTGCTGGGCCACACTCAGACCCGTAGGCCATTCAGGGTGGCCCTGCGTAGGTCGAGTGAAGAGTCACACGCTGCCCTCTTCCTTGGGCGAGCTAGATATCCCCAGCTCACCAACGGCTTCATGAACACGGTCCTAGCAAGTCCAGCATACCATGGAAGTCGTCCTAGTTGCCCTAGTCTGAGCGGTACTGAGAAAAACTCTCTGCTTACAAGTCCTTCTAGGACCTCATACCTGAAGTCACCGTATCTCAAGGAGAAAGGCAGCTTGCACTGCAACTTCCACTACAGCACAGTTTTCTGTGTGACACTTCAGAATGTTGGGAGAGGCACAGGACCCTAGGAGTCCTAGGGCAGTCTTTCATCTAAGCAGTTCGCTACACGCAGAGCACCTTAGGTAGAAAAGTTGAATCAGGGAAGAGCCAGGGAGGTAGCTAGGTCTCTTTTGACCTGCCAGAAGCCAGAGACACTTACGCTGCGTGTCAACCTGGAGATGGTGCCTGATGGGACTGGCTTTGTTTTCCCACTTTGAAAGCTCCTCTTATGCGCCTTGAAGCTCCCTTAAAAACACTGTGGTTGTCAGCCTTATACTCACGGCAGGCATGGCTGTGAGAGGGAAAGATCGGTTTCACGAAGAAACAGGGTATCCCAGTTTCTCGGTCAGAGCTCATCCTGTCCTGTTCTATAGCTAAAGGGAATCTCAAAGTGAGGCCTAGCTTCCAAGGAGGGCCCTGATATGCCAGGCAGCAGGGTAGGAGTGCGCAGCTTCCATGAGGCCTTAGTCGCACTTCTGCCTTAGTGTAACGGTACTAATCTTCTCAGGACTCCTGCTCCATTGCGTCTGAACCCGTTTCCGTACATAGGCACTGAGTACCCCCCAGGCTCTCCTGAGTTGGAGATCATCACTCAGACACGTACACCTTTCGGAGTACCCGTGTCTGTGCCGACTGAAGGGCAGCATGATGCACGCTCCCTCGAGGGAGCTCGATTTCCTCAGCTCACCATCATCCTCAGGAACAAGGCTCTAGCAAGGCCAGCAAACCATGGAAGTCTGCCTCCTCACCCGATTCTGAGCTCTACTGAGTAAAACTCTCTGCTTTGAAGTCCTTCGAGGACCTCATATCTGAAGTCACCGTATCTCAAGGAGAAAGACGGCTTGCATTCCAACTTCCACTAAAGCACAGTGGTCTGTGTAACACTTCAGGCTTTGGACATGCACAGGGCTCGTAGAGACCTAGGGCAGTCTACTGAATAGGCACTTCACTACACGTACAACACCCTGTGCAGAAAAATTGATTCTGGGAAGTGCCAAGCAGGTAGCTAGGACTCTTTTGACCTCTTAGAAACCACAGCTACTTGTGCAGTGTGTCAGTCTGGAAACAGGACCTGATGGGGCTAGCCTTGCTGTCCCATCATGAAAGCTCCTTTTATGTGCCTAGAAACTAGAAGCTAACTGAAAAACACTGTTGCTGTCGGGCTTATACTCACGACAGGCATGGCTGTGAGAGGGAAAAAGAGGTTTCACGAAGAAACACGTATTCCAGTTTCTGACTCAGAGCTCATCCTGTCCTGTTCTCTAGCTAAAGGGAAACTCAAAGTGAGGCCTAGCTTCGAGGGAGGGCCCTGATATGCCATGCAGCGGAGTAGGCGTGCAGCAGCTTCCCTGAGGCCTTAGCCGCTCTTCTGCTTTAGTTGAACGCTACTAAGCTTTTCAGGACTCGTAGACCCCTCGCGGCAGCACTCGTTTCCGTACAAGGACCCTGAGTACCCCCAAGCTCCCCTGGGCTTGCTGGGCCACACTCAGACCCGTAGGCCATTCAGGGTGGCCCTGCGTAGGTCGAGTGAAGAGTCACTCGCTGACCTCTTCCTTGGGCGAGTTAGATATCCCCAGCTCACCAACGGCTTCATGAACACGGTCCTAGCAAGTCCAGCATACCATGGAAGTCGTCCTAGTTGCCCTAGTCTGAGCAGTACTGAGAAAAACTCTCTGCTTACAAGTCCTTCTAGGACCTCATACCTGAAGTCACCGTATCTCAAGGAAAAAGGCAGCTTGCACTGCAACTTCCACTACAGCACAGTTTTGTGTGTGACACTTCAGAATGTTGGGAGAGGCACAGGACCCTAGGAGTCCTAGGGCAGTCTTTCATCTAAGCAGTTCTCTACACGCAGAGCACCTTAGGTAGAAAAGTTGAATCAGGGAAGAGCCAGGGAGGTAGCTAGGTCTCTTTTGACCTGCCAGAAGCCAGAAACACTTACGCTGCGTGTCAACCTGGAGATGGTGCCTGATGGGACTGGCCTTGTTTTCCCACTTTGAAAGCTCCTCTTATGCGCCTTGAAGCTCCCTTAAAAACACTGTGGTTGTCAGCCTTATACTCACGGCAGGCATGGCTGTGAGAGGGAAAGAACGGTTTCACGAAGAAACAGGGTATCCCAGTTTCTCGGTCAGAGCTCATCCTGTCCTGTTCTATAGCTAAAGGGAATCTCAAAGTGAGGCCTAGCTTCCAAGGAGGGCCCTGATACGCCAGGCAGCAGGGTAGGAGTGTGCAGCTTCCATGAGGCTTTAGTCGCACTTCTGCCTTAGTGTAACGGTACTAATCTTCTCAGGACTCCTGCTCCATTGCGTCTGAACCCGTTTCCGTACAAAGACACTGCGTTCCCCCCAGGCTCTCCTGAGTTGGAGATCAACATTCAGACACGTAGACCCTTCGGAGTACCCGTGTCTGTGCCGAGTGAAGGGCAGCATGATGCACGCTCCCTCGGGGGAGCTCGATTTCCTCAGCTCACCAACAGCCTCAGGAACACGGTTGTAGTAGGTGCAGCATGCCATGCAAGTCTGCCTGCTTACAGTAGTCCGAGCTGTCCTGAGGAAAACTCTTTGCTTACAATTCCTTCTACCAGCTCCTAGCTGAAGTCAACCAACCTCTAGGAGAAAGTCGGCTTGTGGTCCAAGTGCAACTAGAGCACACTTTCTGGTGTAACACCGCAGGCTTGTGGAAGATGCCCAGGAGCCCAGGACACCTAGGGAATTCTTTCATTGAGGCAGTTCGCTACACGCAGAACACCCTGCATAGAAAAGTGGATTCTCCAAGGACCCAGTGAGGAGCTAGGTCTCTTTTGACCTGTTAGAAACCACAGATGCTTCTTCTGCGTGTCAGCCTGGAAATGGTGGCCTTAGGAGACAAGCCTTGCTTTCCCGTCTTGAAAGCTCCATTCATGCGGCCTTGAAGCTACCTGAAAAACACTGTGGTTGTCGGACTTGTCCTCACTCCAGGCATGGCTCTGGAAGAAAATGAGTTTTCTCGAAAGAAAGAGGGTGCTGCTTCCAGGCCCTGGTGGGGAGCATATCCTGCATTGCACTAGAGCGAAGGGGAATCTCAGCGTGCGCCCTCCCCTCGACCTAAGGCTCTGATTTGCCCTCCAGAAGGGTAGTGGTGCAGCATTTTCCTTGAGGCCTTAGTCGCAGTTCTGCATTAGTTTAAAGGTACTACTCTTCTCAGGACTCCAGGCCCACTCATGTCAGTACCCATTTCCGTACAAGAACTCTGAGTACCCCAGGACTCCCCTGGGCTTGCTGGGCCACACTCAGACCCGTAGGCCGTTCAGTGTGCCCCTTTTTAGGCCGAGTGAAAGATAACAAACTGCACTCTTTCTTGGGAAAGCCAGATTTCCTCAGCTCACCATCAGCCTCAGGAACACGGCTCTAGCGAGGCCAGCAAACCATGGAAGTCTGCCTCCTCACCCGATTCTGAGCTGTACTGAGTAAAACTCTCTGCTTTGAAGTCCTTCCAGGACCTCATATCTGAAGTCACCGTATCTCAAGGAGAAAGACGGCTTGCATTCCAACTTCCACTAAAGCACAGTGGTCTGTGTAACACTTCAGCCTTTGGGACATGCACAGGGCTCGTAGAGACCTAGGGCAGTCTACTGTCTAGGCACTTCACTACACGTACAACACCCTGTGCAGAAAAATTGATTCTGGGAAGAGCCAAGCAGGTAGCTAGGTCTCTTTTGACCTCTTAGAAACCACAGCTACTTGTGCAGTGTGTCAGTCTGGAAACAGGACCTGATGGGGCTAGCCTTGCTGTCCCATCATGAAAGCTCTTTTTATGCGCCTAGAAGCTAGAAGCTACCTGAAAAACACTGTTGCTGTCGGGCTTATACTCACGACAGGCATGGCTGTGAGAGGGAAAAAGAGGTTCCACGAAGAAACACGTATTCCAGTTTCTGACTCAGAGCTCATCCTGTCCTGTTCTCTAGCTAAAGGGAAACTCAAAGTGAGGCCTAGCTTCGAGGGAGGGCCCTGATATGCCATGCAGCGGAGTAGGCGTGCAGCAGCTTCCCTGAGGCCTTAGCCGCTCTTCTGCTTTAGTTGAACGCTACTAAGCTTTTCAGGACTCGTAGACCCCTCGCGGCAGCACTCGTTTCCGTACAAGGACCCTGAGTACCCCCAGGCTCCCCTGGGCTTGCTGGGCCACACTCAGACCCGTAGGCCATTCAGGGTGGCCCTGCGTAGGTCGAGTGAAGAGTCACACGCTGCCCTCTTCCTTGGGCGAGCTAGATATCCCCAGCTCACCAACGGCTTCATGAACACGGTCCTAGCAAGTCCAGCATACCATGGAAGTCGTCCTAGTTGCCCTAGTCTGAGCGGTACTGAGAAAAACTCTCTGCTTACAAGTCCTTCTAGGACCTCATACCTGAAGTCACCGTATCTCAAGGAGAAAGGCAGCTTGCACTGCAACTTCCACTACAGCACAGTTTTGTGTGTGACACTTCAGAATGTTGGGAGAGGCACAGGACCCTAGGAGTCCTAGGGCAGTCTTTCATCTAAGCAGTTCGCTACACGCAGAGCACCTTAGGTAGAAAAGTTGAATCAGGGAAGAGCCAGGGAGGTAGCTAGGTCTCTTTTGACCTGCCAGAAGCCAGAGACACTTACGCTGCGTGTCAACCTGCAGATGGTGCCTGATGGGACTGGCCTTGTTTTCCCACTTTGAAAGCTCCTCTTATGCGCCTTGAAGCTCCCTTAAAAACACTGTGGTTGTCAGCCTTATACTCACGGCAGGCATGGCTGTGAGAGGGAAAGAACGGTTTCACGAAGAAACAGGGTATCCCAGTTTCTCGGTCAAAGCTCATCCGGTCCTGTTCTATAGCTAAAGGGAATCTCAAAGTGAGGCCTAGCTTCCAAGGAGGGCCCTGATATGCCAGGCAGCAGGGTAGGAGTGCGCAGCTTCCATGAGGCCTTAGTCGCACTTCTGCCTTAGTGTAACGGTACTAATCTTCTCAGGACTCCTGCTCCATTGCGTCTGAACCCGTTTCCGTACATAGACACTGAGTACCCCCCAGGCTCTCCTGAGTTGGAGATCAACACTCAGACACGTACACCTTTCGGAGTACCCGTGTCTGTGCCGACTGAAGGGCAGCATGATGCACGCTCCCTCGAGGGAGCTCGATTTCCTCAGCTCACCATCATCCTCAGGAACACGGCTCTAGCAAGGCCAGCAAACCATGGTAGTCTGCCTCCTCACCCGATTCTGAGCTGTACTGAGTAAAACTCTCTGCTTTGAAGTCCTTCGAGGACCTCATATCTGAAGTCACCGTATCTCAAGGAGAAAGACGGCTTGCATTCCAACTTCCACTAAAGCACAGTGGTCTGTGTAACACTTCAGGCTTTGGACATGCACAGGGCTCGTAGAGACCTAGGGCAGTCTACTGTCTAGGCACTTCACTACACGTACAACACCCTGTGCAGAAAAATTGATTCTGGGAAGTGCCAAGCAGGTAGCTAGGTCTCTTTTGACCTCTTAGAAACCACAGCTACTTGTGCAGTGTGTCAGTCTGGAAACAGGACCTGATGGGGCTAGCCTTGCTGTCCCATCATGAAAGCTCCTTTTATGCGCCTAGAACGTAGAAGCTAACTGAAAAACACTGTTGCTGTCGGGCTTATACTCACGACAGGCATGGCTGTGAGAGGGAAAAAGAGGTTTCACGAAGAAACACGTATTCCAGTTTCTGACTCAGAGCTCATCCTGTCCTGTTCTCTAGCTAAAGGGAAACTCAAAGTGAGGCCTAGCTTCGAGGGAGGGCCCTGATATGCCATGCAGCGGAGTAGGCGTGCAGCAGCTTCCCTGAGGCCTTAGCCGCTCTTCTGCTTTAGTTGAACGCTACTAAGCTTTTCAGGACTCGTAGACCCCTCGCGGCAGCACTCGTTTCCGTACAAGGACCCTGAGTACCCCCAAGCTCCCCTGGGCTTGCTGGGCCACACTCAGACCCGTAGGCCATTCAGGGTGGCCCTGCGTAGGTCGAGTGAAGAGTCACTCGCTGACCTCTTCCTTGGGCGAGTTAGATATCCCCAGCTCACCAACGGCTTCATGAACACGGTCCTAGCAAGTCCAGCATACCATGGAAGTCGTCCTAGTTGCCCTAGTCTGAGCAGTACTGAGAAAAACTCTCTGCTTACAAGTCCTTCTAGGACCTCATACCTGAAGTCACCGTATCTCAAGGAAAAAGGCAGCTTGCACTGCAACTTCCACTACAGCACAGTTTTGTGTGTGACACTTCAGAATGTTGGGAGAGGCACAGGACCCTAGGAGTCCTAGGGCAGTCTTTCATCTAAGCAGTTCGCTACACGCAGAGCACCTTAGGTAGAAAAGTTGAATAAGGGAAGAGCCAGGGAGGTAGCTAGGTCTCTTTTGACCTGCCAGAAGCCAGAGGCACTTACGCTGCGTGTCAACCTGGAGATGGTGCCTGATGGGACTGGCCTTGTTTTCCCACTTTGAAAGCTCCTCTTATGCGCCTTGAAGCTCCCTTAAAAACACTGTGGTTGTCAGCCTTATACTCACGGCAGGCATGGCTGTGAGAGGGAAAGAACGGTTTCACGAAGAAACAGGGTATCCCAGTTTCTCGGTCAGAGCTCATCCTGTCCTGTTCTATAGCTAAAGGGAATCTCAAAGTGAGGCCTAGCTTCCAAGGAGGGCCCTGATATGCCAGGCAGCAGGGTAGGAGTGCGCAGCTTCCATGAGGCCTTAGTCGCACTTCTGCCTTAGTGTAACGGTACTAATCTTCTCAGGACTCCTGCTCCATTGCGTCTGAACCCGTTTCCGTACATAGGCACTGAGTACCCCCCAGGCTCTCCTGAGTTGATCAACACTCAGACACGTACACCTTTCGGAGTACCCGTGTCTGTGCCGAGTGAAGGGCAGCATGATGCACGCTCCCTCGAGGGAGCTCGATTTCTTCAGCTCACCATCATCCTCAGGAACACGGCTCTAGCAAGGCCAGCAAACCATGGAAGTCTGCCTCCTCACCCGATTCTGAGCTGTACTGAGTAAAACTCTCTGCTTTGAAGTCCTTCGAGGACCTCATACCTGAAGTTACCCTATCTCCAGGAGAAAGACGGCTTGCATTCCAACGTCCACTAAAGCACAGTGGTCTGTGTAACACTTCAGGCTTTGGGACATGCACAGGGCTCGTAGAGACCTAGGGCAGTCTACTGTCTAGGCACTTCACTACACGTACAACACCCTGTGCAGAAAAATTGATTCTGGGAAGAGCCAAGCAGGTAGCTAGGTCTCTTTTGACCTCTTAGAAACCACAGCTACTTGTGCAGTGTGTCAGTCTGGAAACAGGACCTGATGGGGCTAGCCTTGCTGTCCCATCATGAAAGCTCCTTTTATGCGCCTAGAAGCTAGAAGCTAACTGAAAAACACTGTTGCTGTCGGGCTTATACTCACGACAGGCATGGCTGTGAGAGGGAAAAAGAGGTTCCACGAAGAAACACGTATTCCAGTTTCTGACTCAGAGCTCATCCTGTCCTGTTCTCTAGCTAAAGGGAAACTCAAAGTGAGGCCTAGCTTCGAGGGAGGGCCCTGATATGCCATGCAGCGGAGTAGGCGTGCAGCAGCTTCCCTGAGGCCTTAGCCGCTCTTCTGCTTTAGTTGAACGCTACTAAGCTTTTCAGGACTCGTAGACCCCTCGCGGCAGCACTCGTTTCCGTACAAGGACCCTGAGTACCCCCAGGCTCCCCTGGGCTTGCTGGGCCACACTCAGACCCGTAGGCCATTCAGGGTGGCCCTGCGTAGGTCGAGTGAAGAGTCACACGCTGCCCTCTTCCTTGGGCGAGCTAGATATCCCCAGCTCACCAACGGCTTCATGAACACGGTCCTAGCAAGTCCAGCATACCATGGAAGTCGTCCTAGTTGCCCTAGTCTGAGCGGTACTGAGAAAAACTCTCTGCTTACAAGTCCTTCTAGGACCTCATACCTGAAGTCACCGTATCTCAAGGAGAAAGGCAGCTTGCACTGCAACTTCCACTACAGCACAGTTTTCTGTGTGACACTTCAGAATGTTGGGAGAGGCACAGGACCCTAGGAGTCCTAGGGCAGTCTTTCATCTAAGCAGTTCGCTACACGCAGAGCACCTTAGGTAGAAAAGTTGAATCAGGGAAGAGCCAGGGAGGTAGCTAGGTCTCTTTTGACCTGCCAGAAGCCAGAGACACTTACGCTGCGTGTCAACCTGGAGATGGTGCCTGATGGGACTGGCTTTGTTTTCCCACTTTGAAAGCTCCTCTTATGCGCCTTGAAGCTCCCTTAAAAACACTGTGGTTGTCAGCCTTATACTCACGGCAGGCATGGCTGTGAGAGGGAAAGATCGGTTTCACGAAGAAACAGGGTATCCCAGTTTCTCGGTCAGAGCTCATCCTGTCCTGTTCTATAGCTAAAGGGAATCTCAAAGTGAGGCCTAGCTTCCAAGGAGGGCCCTGATATGCCAGGCAGCAGGGTAGGAGTGCGCAGCTTCCATGAGGCCTTAGTCGCACTTCTGCCTTAGTGTAACGGTACTAATCTTCTCAGGACTCCTGCTCCATTGCGTCTGAACCCGTTTCCGTACATAGGCACTGAGTACCCCCCAGGCTCTCCTGAGTTGGAGATCATCACTCAGACACGTACACCTTTCGGAGTACCCGTGTCTGTGCCGACTGAAGGGCAGCATGATGCACGCTCCCTCGAGGGAGCTCGATTTCCTCAGCTCACCATCATCCTCAGGAACAAGGCTCTAGCAAGGCCAGCAAACCATGGAAGTCTGCCTCCTCACCCGATTCTGAGCTCTACTGAGTAAAACTCTCTGCTTTGAAGTCCTTCGAGGACCTCATATCTGAAGTCACCGTATCTCAAGGAGAAAGACGGCTTGCATTCCAACTTCCACTAAAGCACAGTGGTCTGTGTAACACTTCAGGCTTTGGACATGCACAGGGCTCGTAGAGACCTAGGGCAGTCTACTGAATAGGCACTTCACTACACGTACAACACCCTGTGCAGAAAAATTGATTCTGGGAAGTGCCAAGCAGGTAGCTAGGACTCTTTTGACCTCTTAGAAACCACAGCTACTTGTGCAGTGTGTCAGTCTGGAAACAGGACCTGATGGGGCTAGCCTTGCTGTCCCATCATGAAAGCTCCTTTTATGTGCCTAGAAACTAGAAGCTAACTGAAAAACACTGTTGCTGTCGGGCTTATACTCACGACAGGCATGGCTGTGAGAGGGAAAAAGAGGTTTCACGAAGAAACACGTATTCCAGTTTCTGACTCAGAGCTCATCCTGTCCTGTTCTCTAGCTAAAGGGAAACTCAAAGTGAGGCCTAGCTTCGAGGGAGGGCCCTGATATGCCATGCAGCGGAGTAGGCGTGCAGCAGCTTCCCTGAGGCCTTAGCCGCTCTTCTGCTTTAGTTGAACGCTACTAAGCTTTTCAGGACTCGTAGACCCCTCGCGGCAGCACTCGTTTCCGTACAAGGACCCTGAGTACCCCCAAGCTCCCCTGGGCTTGCTGGGCCACACTCAGACCCGTAGGCCATTCAGGGTGGCCCTGCGTAGGTCGAGTGAAGAGTCACTCGCTGACCTCTTCCTTGGGCGAGTTAGATATCCCCAGCTCACCAACGGCTTCATGAACACGGTCCTAGCAAGTCCAGCATACCATGGAAGTCGTCCTAGTTGCCCTAGTCTGAGCAGTACTGAGAAAAACTCTCTGCTTACAAGTCCTTCTAGGACCTCATACCTGAAGTCACCGTATCTCAAGGAAAAAGGCAGCTTGCACTGCAACTTCCACTACAGCACAGTTTTGTGTGTGACACTTCAGAATGTTGGGAGAGGCACAGGACCCTAGGAGTCCTAGGGCAGTCTTTCATCTAAGCAGTTCTCTACACGCAGAGCACCTTAGGTAGAAAAGTTGAATCAGGGAAGAGCCAGGGAGGTAGCTAGGTCTCTTTTGACCTGCCAGAAGCCAGAAACACTTACGCTGCGTGTCAACCTGGAGATGGTGCCTGATGGGACTGGCCTTGTTTTCCCACTTTGAAAGCTCCTCTTATGCGCCTTGAAGCTCCCTTAAAAACACTGTGGTTGTCAGCCTTATACTCACGGCAGGCATGGCTGTGAGAGGGAAAGAACGGTTTCACGAAGAAACAGGGTATCCCAGTTTCTCGGTCAGAGCTCATCCTGTCCTGTTCTATAGCTAAAGGGAATCTCAAAGTGAGGCCTAGCTTCCAAGGAGGGCCCTGATACGCCAGGCAGCAGGGTAGGAGTGTGCAGCTTCCATGAGGCTTTAGTCGCACTTCTGCCTTAGTGTAACGGTACTAATCTTCTCAGGACTCCTGCTCCATTGCGTCTGAACCCGTTTCCGTACAAAGACACTGCGTTCCCCCCAGGCTCTCCTGAGTTGGAGATCAACATTCAGACACGTAGACCCTTCGGAGTACCCGTGTCTGTGCCGAGTGAAGGGCAGCATGATGCACGCTCCCTCGGGGGAGCTCGATTTCCTCAGCTCACCAACAGCCTCAGGAACACGGTTGTAGTAGGTGCAGCATGCCATGCAAGTCTGCCTGCTTACAGTAGTCCGAGCTGTCCTGAGGAAAACTCTTTGCTTACAATTCCTTCTACCAGCTCCTAGCTGAAGTCAACCAACCTCTAGGAGAAAGTCGGCTTGTGGTCCAAGTGCAACTAGAGCACACTTTCTGGTGTAACACCGCAGGCTTGTGGAAGATGCCCAGGAGCCCAGGACACCTAGGGAATTCTTTCATTGAGGCAGTTCGCTACACGCAGAACACCCTGCATAGAAAAGTGGATTCTCCAAGGACCCAGTGAGGAGCTAGGTCTCTTTTGACCTGTTAGAAACCACAGATGCTTCTTCTGCGTGTCAGCCTGGAAATGGTGGCCTTAGGAGACAAGCCTTGCTTTCCCGTCTTGAAAGCTCCATTCATGCGGCCTTGAAGCTACCTGAAAAACACTGTGGTTGTCGGACTTGTCCTCACTCCAGGCATGGCTCTGGAAGAAAATGAGTTTTCTCGAAAGAAAGAGGGTGCTGCTTCCAGGCCCTGGTGGGGAGCATATCCTGCATTGCACTAGAGCGAAGGGGAATCTCAGCGTGCGCCCTCCCCTCGACCTAAGGCTCTGATTTGCCCTCCAGAAGGGTAGTGGTGCAGCATTTTCCTTGAGGCCTTAGTCGCAGTTCTGCATTAGTTTAAAGGTACTACTCTTCTCAGGACTCCAGGCCCACTCATGTCAGTACCCATTTCCGTACAAGAACTCTGAGTACCCCAGGACTCCCCTGGGCTTGCTGGGCCACACTCAGACCCGTAGGCCGTTCAGTGTGCCCCTTTTTAGGCCGAGTGAAAGATAACAAACTGCACTCTTTCTTGGGAAAGCCAGATTTCCTCAGCTCACCATCAGCCTCAGGAACACGGCTCTAGCGAGGCCAGCAAACCATGGAAGTCTGCCTCCTCACCCGATTCTGAGCTGTACTGAGTAAAACTCTCTGCTTTGAAGTCCTTCCAGGACCTCATATCTGAAGTCACCGTATCTCAAGGAGAAAGACGGCTTGCATTCCAACTTCCACTAAAGCACAGTGGTCTGTGTAACACTTCAGCCTTTGGGACATGCACAGGGCTCGTAGAGACCTAGGGCAGTCTACTGTCTAGGCACTTCACTACACGTACAACACCCTGTGCAGAAAAATTGATTCTGGGAAGAGCCAAGCAGGTAGCTAGGTCTCTTTTGACCTCTTAGAAACCACAGCTACTTGTGCAGTGTGTCAGTCTGGAAACAGGACCTGATGGGGCTAGCCTTGCTGTCCCATCATGAAAGCTCTTTTTATGCGCCTAGAAGCTAGAAGCTACCTGAAAAACACTGTTGCTGTCGGGCTTATACTCACGACAGGCATGGCTGTGAGAGGGAAAAAGAGGTTCCACGAAGAAACACGTATTCCAGTTTCTGACTCAGAGCTCATCCTGTCCTGTTCTCTAGCTAAAGGGAAACTCAAAGTGAGGCCTAGCTTCGAGGGAGGGCCCTGATATGCCATGCAGCGGAGTAGGCGTGCAGCAGCTTCCCTGAGGCCTTAGCCGCTCTTCTGCTTTAGTTGAACGCTACTAAGCTTTTCAGGACTCGTAGACCCCTCGCGGCAGCACTCGTTTCCGTACAAGGACCCTGAGTACCCCCAGGCTCCCCTGGGCTTGCTGGGCCACACTCAGACCCGTAGGCCATTCAGGGTGGCCCTGCGTAGGTCGAGTGAAGAGTCACACGCTGCCCTCTTCCTTGGGCGAGCTAGATATCCCCAGCTCACCAACGGCTTCATGAACACGGTCCTAGCAAGTCCAGCATACCATGGAAGTCGTCCTAGTTGCCCTAGTCTGAGCGGTACTGAGAAAAACTCTCTGCTTACAAGTCCTTCTAGGACCTCATACCTGAAGTCACCGTATCTCAAGGAGAAAGGCAGCTTGCACTGCAACTTCCACTACAGCACAGTTTTCTGTGTGACACTTCAGAATGTTGGGAGAGGCACAGGACCCTAGGAGTCCTAGGGCAGTCTTTCATCTAAGCAGTTCGCTACACGCAGAGCACCTTAGGTAGAAAAGTTGAATCAGGGAAGAGCCAGGGAGGTAGCTAGGTCTCTTTTGACCTGCCAGAAGCCAGAGACACTTACGCTGCGTGTCAACCTGGAGATGGTGCCTGATGGGACTGGCCTTGTTTTCCCACTTTGAAAGCTCCTCTTATGCGCCTTGAAGCTCCCTTAAAAACACTGTGGTTGTCAGCCTTATACTCACGGCAGGCATGGCTGTGAGAGGGAAAGAACGGTTTCACGAAGAAACAGGGTATCCCAGTTTCTCGGTCAGAGCTCATCCTGTCCTGTTCTATAGCTAAAGGGAATCTCAAAGTGAGGCCTAGCTTCCAAGGAGGGCCCTGATATGCCAGGCAGCAGGGTAGGAGTGCGCAGCTTCCATGAGGCCTTAGTCGCACTTCTGCCTTAGTGTAACGGTACTAATCTTCTCAGGACTCCTGCTCCATTGCGTCTGAACCCGTTTCCGTACATAGGCACTGAGTACCCCCCAGGCTCTCCTGAGTTGATCAACACTCAGACACGTACACCTTTCGGAGTACCCGTGTCTGTGCCGAGTGAAGGGCAGCATGATGCACGCTCCCTCGAGGGAGCTCGATTTCTTCAGCTCACCATCATCCTCAGGAACACGGCTCTAGCAAGGCCAGCAAACCATGGAAGTCTGCCTCCTCACCCGATTCTGAGCTGTACTGAGTAAAACTCTCTGCTTTGAAGTCCTTCGAGGACCTCATATCTGAAGTCACCGTATCTCAGGGAGAAAGACGGCTTGCATTCCAACTTCCACTAAAGCACAGTGGTCTGTGTAACACTTCAGGCTTTGGACATGCACAGGGCTCGTAGAGACCTAGGGCAGTCTACTGTCTAGGCACTTCACTACACGTACAACACCCTGTGCAGAAAAATTGATTCTGGGAAGAGCCAAGCAGGTAGCTAGGTCTCTTTTGACCTCTTAGAAACCACAGCTACTTGTGCAGTGTGTCAGTCTGGAAACAGGACCTGATGGGGCTAGCCTTGCTGCCCATCATGAAAGCTCCTTTTATGCGCCTAGAAACTAGAAGCTAACTGAAAAACACTGTTGCTGTCGGGCTTAAACTCACGACAGGAATGGCTGTGAGAGGGAAAAAGAGGTTTCACGAAGAAACACGTATTCCAGTTTCTGACTCAGAGCTCATCCTGTCCTGTTCTCTAGCTAAAGGGAAACTCAAAGTGAGGCCTAGCTCCGAGGGAGGGCCCTGATATGCCATGCAGCGGAGTAGGCGTGCAGCAGCTTCCCTGAGGCCTTAGCCGCTCTTCTGCTTTAGTTGAACGCTACTAAGCTTTTCAGGACTCGTAGACCCCTCGCGGCAGCACTCGTTTCCGTACAAGGACCCTGAGTACCCCCAAGCTCCCCTGGGCTTGCTGGGCCACACTCAGACCCGTAGGCCATTCAGGGTGGCCCTGCGTAGGTCGAGTGAAGAGTCACTCGCTGCCCTCTTCCTTGGGCGAGTTAGATATCCCCAGCTCACCAACGGCTTCATGAACACGGTCCTAGCAAGTCCAGCATACCATGGAAGTCGTCCTAGTTGCCCTATTCAGAGCGGTACTGAGAAAAACTCTCTGCTTACAAGTCCTTCTAGGACCTCATACCTGAAGTCACCGTATCTCAAGGAAAAAGGCAGCTTGCACTGCAACTTCCACTACAGCACAGTTTTGTGTGTGACACTTCAGAATGTTGGGAGAGGCACAGGACCCTAGGAGTCCTAGGGCAGTCTTTCATCTAAGCAGTTCGCTACACGCAGAGCACCTTAGGTAGAAAAGTTGAATAAGGGAAGAGCCAGGGAGGTAGCTAGGTCTCTTTTGACCTGCCAGAAGCCAGAGGCACTTACGCTGCGTGTCAACCTGGAGATGGTGCCTGATGGGACTGGCCTTGTTTTCCCACTTTGAAAGCTCCTCTTATGCGCCTTGAAGCTCCCTTAAAAACACTGTGGTTGTCAGCCTTATACTCACGGCAGGCATGGCTGTGAGAGGGAAAGAACGGTTTCACGAAGAAACAGGGTATCCCAGTTTCTCGGTCAGAGCTCATCCTGTCCTGTTCTATAGCTAAAGGGAATCTCAAAGTGAGGCCTAGCTTCCAAGGAGGGCCCTGATATGCCAGGCAGCAGGGTAGGAGTGCGCAGCTTCCATGAGGCCTTAGTCGCACTTCTGCCTTAGTGTAACGGTACTAATCTTCTCAGGACTCCTGCTCCATTGTGTCTGAACCCGTTTCCGTACATAGGCACTGAGTACCCCCCAGGCTCTCCTGAGTTGATCAACACTCAGACACGTACACCTTTCGGAGTACCCGTGTCTGTGCCGAGTGAAGGGCAGCATGATGCACGCTCCCTCGAGGGAGCTCGATTTCTTCAGCTCACCATCATGCTCAGGAACACGGCTCTAGCAAGGCCAGCAAACCATGGAAGTCTGCCTCCTCACCCGATTCTGAGCTGTACTGAGTAAAACTCTCTGCTTTGAAGTCCTTCGAGGACCTCATACCTGAAGTTACCCTATCTCCAGGAGAAAGACGGCTTGCATTCCAACGTCCACTAAAGCACAGTGGTCTGTGTAACACTTCAGGCTTTGGGACATGCACAGGGCTCGTAGAGACCTAGGGCAGTCTACTGTCTAGGCACTTCACTACACGTACAACACCCTGTGCAGAAAAATTGATTCTGGGAAGAGCCAAGCAGGTAGCTAGGTCTCTTTTGACCTCTTAGAAACCACAGCTACTTGTGCAGTGTGTCAGTCTGGAAACAGGACCTGATGGGGCTAGCCTTGCTGTCCCATCATGAAAGCTCCTTTTATGCGCCTAGAAGCTAGAAGCTACCTGAAAAACACTGTTGCTGTCGGGCTTGTACTCACGACAGGCATGGCTGTGAGAGGGAAAAAGAGGTTCCACGAAGAAACACGTATTCCAGTTTCTGACTCAGAGCTCATCCTGTCCTGTTCTCTAGCTAAAGGGAAACTCAAAGTGAGGCCTAGCTTCGAGGGAGGGCCCTGATATGCCATGCAGCGGAGTAGGCGTGCAGCAGCTTCCCTGAGGCCTTAGCCGCTCTTCTGCTTTAGTTGAACGCTACTAAGCTTTTCAGGACTCGTAGACCCCTCGCGGCAGCACTCGTTTCCGTACAAGGACCCTGAGTACCCCCAGGCTCCCCTGGGCTTGCTGGGCCACACTCAGACCCGTAGGCCATTCAGGGTGGCCCTGCGTAGGTCGAGTGAAGAGTCACACGCTGCCCTCTTCCTTGGGCGAGCTAGATATCCCCAGCTCACCAACGGCTTCATGAACACGGTCCTAGCAAGTCCAGCATACCATGGAAGTCGTCCTAGTTGCCCTAGTCTGAGCGGTACTGAGAAAAACTCTCTGCTTACAAGTCCTTCTAGGACCTCATACCTGAAGTCACCGTATCTCAAGGAGAAAGGCAGCTTGCACTGCAACTTCCACTACAGCACAGTTTTCTGTGTGACACTTCAGAATGTTGGGAGAGGCACAGGACCCTAGGAGTCCTAGGGCAGTCTTTCATCTAAGCAGTTCGCTACACGCAGAGCACCTTAGGTAGAAAAGTTGAATCAGGGAAGAGCCAGGGAGGTAGCTAGGTCTCTTTTGACCTGCCAGAAGCCAGAGGCACTTACGCTGCGTGTCAACCTGGAGATGGTGCCTGATGGGACTGGCTTTGTTTTCCCACTTTGAAAGCTCCTCTTATGCGCCTTGAAGCTCCCTTAAAAACACTGTGGTTGTCAGCCTTATACTCACGGCAGGCATGGCTGTGAGAGGGAAAGATCGGTTTCACGAAGAAACAGGGTATCCCAGTTTCTCGGTCAGAGCTCATCCTGTCCTGTTCTATAGCTAAAGGGAATCTCAAAGTGAGGCCTAGCTTCCAAGGAGGGCCCTGATATGCCAGGCAGCAGGGTAGGAGTGCGCAGCTTCCATGAGGCCTTAGTCGCACTTCTGCCTTAGTGTAACGGTACTAATCTTCTCAGGACTCCTGCTCCATTGCGTCTGAACCCGTTTCCGTACATAGACACTGAGTACCCCCCAGGCTCTCCTGAGTTGGAGATCATCACTCAGACACGTACACCTTTCGGAGTACCCGTGTCTGTGCCGACTGAAGGGCAGCATGATGCACGCTCCCTCGAGGGAGCTCGATTTCCTCAGCTCACCATCATCCTCAGGAACAAGGCTCTAGCAAGGCCAGCAAACCATGGAAGTCTGCCTCCTCACCCGATTCTGAGCTCTACTGAGTAAAACGCTCTGCTTTGAAGTCCTTCGAGGACCTCATATCTGAAGTCACCGTATCTCAAGGAGAAAGACGGCTTGCATTCCAACTTCCACTAAAGTACAGTGGTCTGTGTAACACTTCAGGCTTTGGACATGCACAGGGCTCGTAGAGACCTAGGGCAGTCTACTGTCTAGGCACTTCACTACACGTACAACACCCTGTGCAGAAAAATTGATTCTGGGAAGTGCCAAGCAGGTAGCTAGGACTCTTTTGACCTCTTAGAAACCACAGCTACTTGTGCAGTGTGTCAGTCTGGAAACAGGACCTGATGGGGCTAGCCTTGCTGTCCCATCATGAAAGCTCCTTTTATGTGCCTAGAAACTAGAAGCTAACTGAAAAACACTGTTGCTGTCGGGCTTATACTCACGACAGGCATGGCTGTGAGAGGGAAAAAGAGGTTCCACGAAGAAACACGTATTCCAGTTTCTGACTCAGAGCTCATCCTGTCCTGTTCTCTAGCTAAAGGGAAACTCAAAGTGAGGCCTAGCTTCGAGGGAGGGCCCTGATATGCCATGCAGCGGAGTAGGCGTGCAGCAGCTTCCCTGAGGCCTTAGCCGCTCTTCTGCTTTAGTTGAACGCTACTAAGCTTTTCAGGACTCGTAGACCCCTCGCGGCAGCACTCGTTTCCGTACAAGGACCCTGAGTACCCCCAGGCTCCCCTGGGCTTGCTGGGCCACACTCAGACCCGTAGGCCATTCAGGGTGGCCCTGCGTAGGTCGAGTGAAGAGTCACACGCTGCCCTCTTCCTTGGGCGAGCTAGATATCCCCAGCTCACCAACGGCTTCATGAACACGGTCCTAGCAAGTCCAGCATACCATGGAAGTCGTCCTAGTTGCCCTAGTCTGAGCAGTACTGAGAAAAACTCTCTGCTTACAAGTCCTTCTAGGACCTCATACCTGAAGTCACCGTATCTCAAGGAAAAAGGCAGCTTGCACTGCAACTTCCACTACAGCACAGTTTTGTGTGTGACACTTCAGAATGTTGGGAGAGGCACAGGACCCTAGGAGTCCTAGGGCAGTCTTTCATCTAAGCAGTTCGCTACACGCAGAGCACCTTAGGTAGAAAAGTTGAATAAGGGAAGAGCCAGGGAGGTAGCTAGGTCTCTTTTGACCTGCCAGAAGCCAGAGGCACTTACGCTGCGTGTCAACCTGGAGATGGTGCCTGATGGGACTGGCCTTGTTTTCCCACTTTGAAAGCTCCTCTTATGCGCCTTGAAGCTCCCTTAAAAACACTGTGGTTGTCAGCCTTATACTCACGGCAGGCATGGCTGTGAGAGGGAAAGAACGGTTTCACGAAGAAACAGGGTATCCCAGTTTCTCGGTCAGAGCTCATCCGGTCCTGTTCTATAGCTAAAGGGAATCTCAAAGTGAGGCCTAGCTTCGAAGGAGGGCCCTGATAAGCCAGGCAGCAGGGTAGGAGTGCGCAGCTTCCATGAGGCTTTAGTCGCACTTCTGCCTTAGTGTAACGGTACTAATCTTCTCAGGACTCCTGATCCATTGCGTCTGAACCCGTTTCCGTACAAAGACACTGCGTTCCCCCCAGGCTCTCCTGAGTTGGAGATCAACATTCAGACACGTAGACCCTTCGGAGTACCCGTGTCTGTGCCGAGTGAAGGGCAGCATGATGCACGCTCCCTCGGGGGAGCTCGATTTCCTCAGCTCACCAACAGCCTCAGGAACACGGTTGTAGTAGGTGCAGCATGCCATGCAAGTCTGCCTGCTTACAGTAGTCCGAGCTGTCCTGAGGAAAACTCTTTGCTTACAATTCCTTCTACCAGCTCCTAGCTGAAGTCAACCAACCTCTAGGAGAAAGTCGGCTTGTGGTCCAAGTGCAACTAGAGCACACTTTCTGGTGTATCACCGCAGGCTTGTGGAAGATGCCCAGGAGCCCAGGACACCTAGGGAATTCTTTCATTGAGGCAGTTCGCTACACGCAGAACACCCTGCATAGAAAAGTGGATTCTCCAAGGACCCAGTGAGGAGCTAGGTCTCTTTTGACCTGTTAGAAACCACAGATGCTTCTTCTGCGTGTCAGCCTGGAAATGGTGGCCTTAGGAGACAAGCCTTGCTTTCCCGTCTTGAAAGCTCCATTCATGCGGCCTTGAAGCTACCTGAAAAACACTGTGGTTGTCGGACTTGTCCTCACTCCAGGCATGGCTCTGGAAGAAAATGAGTTTTCTCGAAAGAAAGAGGGTGCTGCTTCCAGGCCCTGGTGGGGAGCATATCCTGCATTGCACTAGAGCGAAGGGGAATCTCAGCGTGCGCCCTACCCTCGACCTAAGGCTCTGATTTGCCCTCCAGAAGGGTAGTGGTGCAGCATTTTCCTTGAGGCCTTAGTCGCAGTTCTGCATTAGTTTAAAGGTACTACTCTTCTCAGGACTCCAGGCCCACTCATGTCAGTACCCATTTCCGTACAAGAACTCTGAGTACCCCAGGACTCCCCTGGGCTTGCTGGGCCACACTCAGACCCGTAGGCCGTTCAGTGTGCCCCTTTTTAGGCCGAGTGAAAGATAACAAACTGCACTCTTTCTTGGGAAAGCCAGATTTCCTCAGCTCACCATCAGCCTCAGGAACACGGCTCTAGCGAGGCCAGCAAACCATGGAAGTCTGCCTCCTCACCCGATTCTGAGCTGTACTGAGTAAAACTCTCTGCTTTGAAGTCCTTCCAGGACCTCATATCTGAAGTCACCGTATCTCAAGGAGAAAGACGGCTTGCATTCCAACTTCCACTAAAGCACAGTGGTCTGTGTAACACTTCAGCCTTTGGGACATGCACAGGGCTCGTAGAGACCTAGGGCAGTCTACTGTCTAGGCACTTCACTACACGTACAACACCCTGTGCAGAAAAATTGATTCTGGGAAGAGCCAAGCAGGTAGCTAGGTCTCTTTTGACCTCTTAGAAAAAACAGCTACTTGTGCAGTGTGTCAGTCTGGAAACAGGACCTGATGGGGCTAGCCTTGCTGTCCCATCATGAAAGCTCTTTTTATGCGCCTAGAAGCTAGAAGCTACCTGAAAAACACTGTTGCTGTCGGGCTTATACTCACGACAGGCATGGCTGTGAGAGGGAAAAAGAGGTTCCACGAAGAAACACGTATTCCAGTTTCTGACTCAGAGCTCATCCTGTCCTGTTCTCTAGCTAAAGGGAAACTCAAAGTGAGGCCTAGCTTCGAGGGAGGGCCCTGATATGCCATGCAGCAGAGTAGGCGTGCAGCAGCTTCCCTGAGGCCTTAGCCGCTCTTCTGCTTTAGTTGAACGCTAGTAAGCTTTTCAGGACTCGTAGACCCCTCGCGGCAGCACTCGTTTCCGTACAAGGACCCTGAGTATCCCCAGGCTCCCCTGGGCTTGCTGGGCCACACTCAGACCCGTAGGCCATTCAGGGTGGCCCTGCGTAGGTCGAGTGAAGAGTCACACGCTGCCCTCTTCCTTGGGCGAGCTAGATATCCCCAGCTCACCAACGGCTTCATGAACACGGTCCTAGCAAGTCCAGCATACCATGGAAGTCGTCCTAGTTGCCCTAGTCTGAGCAGTACTGAGAAAAACTCTCTGCTTACAAGTCCTTCTAGGACCTCATACCTGAAGTCACCGTATCTCAAGGAAAAAGGCAGCTTGCACTGCAACTTCCACTACAGCACAGTTTTGTGTGTGACACTTCAGAATGTTGGGAGAGGCACAGGACCCTAGGAGTCCTAGGGCAGTCTTTCATCTAAGCAGTTCGCTACACGCAGAGCACCTTAGGTAGAAAAGTTGAATAAGGGAAGAGCCAGGGAGGTAGCTAGGTCTCTTTTGACCTGCCAGAAGCCAGAGGCACTTACGCTGCGTGTCAACCTGGAGATGGTGCCTGATGGGACTGGCCTTGTTTTCCCCCTTTGAAACCTCCTCTTATGCGCCTTGAAGCTCCCTTAAAAACACTGTGGTTGTCAGCCTTATACTCACGGCAGGCATGGCTGTGAGAGGGAAAGAACGGTTTCACGAAGAAACAGGGTATCCCAGTTTCTCGGTCAGAGCTCATCCGGTCCTGTTCTATAGCTAAAGGGAATCTCAAAGTGAGGCCTAGCTTCGAAGGAGGGCCCTGATAAGCCAGGCAGCAGGGTAGGAGTGCGCAGCTTCCATGAGGCTTTAGTCGCACTTCTGCCTTAGTGTAACGGTACTAATCTTCTCAGGACTCCTGATCCATTGCGTCTGAACCCGTTTCCGTACAAAGACACTGCGTTCCCCCCAGGCTCTCCTGAGTTGGAGATCAACATTCAGACACGTAGACCCTTCGGAGTACCCGTGTCTGTGCCGAGTGAAGGGCAGCATGATGCACGCTCCCTCGGGGGAGCTCGATTTCCTCAGCTCACCAACAGCCTCAGGAACACGGTTGTAGTAGGTGCAGCATGCCATGCAAGTCTGCCTGCTTACAGTAGTCCGAGCTGTCCTGAGGAAAACTCTTTGCTTACAATTCCTTCTACCAGCTCCTAGCTGAAGTCAACCAACCTCTAGGAGAAAGTCGGCTTGTGGTCCAAGTGCAACTAGAGCACACTTTCTGGTGTAACACCGCAGGCTTGTGGAAGATGCCCAGGAGCCCAGGACACCTAGGGAATTCTTTCATTGAGGCAGTTCGCTACACGCAGAACACCCTGCATAGAAAAGTGGATTCTCCAAGGACCCAGTGAGGAGCTAGGTCTCTTTTGACCTGTTAGAAACCACAGATGCTTCTTCTGCGTGTCAGCCTGGAAATGGTGGCCTTAGGAGACAAGCCTTGCTTTCCCGTCTTGAAAGCTCCATTCATGCGGCCTTGAAGCTACCTGAAAAACACTGTGGTTGTCGGACTTGTCCTCACTCCAGGCATGGCTCTGGAAGAAAATGAGTTTTCTCGAAAGAAAGAGGGTGCTGCTTCCAGGCCCTGGTGGGGAGCATATCCTGCATTGCACTAGAGCGAAGGGGAATCTCAGCGTGCGCCCTACCCTCGACCTAAGGCTCTGATTTGCCCTCCAGAAGGGTAGTGGTGCAGCATTTTCCTTGAGGCCTTAGTCGCAGTTCTGCATTAGTTTAAAGGTACTACTCTTCTCAGGACTCCAGGCCCACTCATGTCAGTACCCATTTCCGTACAAGAACTCTGAGTACCCCAGGACTCCCCTGGGCTTGCTGGGCCACACTCAGACCCGTAGGCCGTTCAGTGTGCCCCTTTTTAGGCCGAGTGAAAGATAACAAACTGCACTCTTTCTTGGGAAAGCCAGATTTCCTCAGCTCACCATCAGCCTCAGGAACACGGCTCTAGCGAGGCCAGCAAACCATGGAAGTCTGCCTCCTCACCCGATTCTGAGCTGTACTGAGTAAAACTCTCTGCTTTGAAGTCCTTCCAGGACCTCATATCTGAAGTCACCGTATCTCAAGGAGAAGGACGGCTTGCATTCCAACTTCCACTAAAGCACAGTGGTCTGTGTAACACTTCAGCCTTTGGGACATGCACAGGGCTCGTAGAGACCTAGGGCAGTCTACTGTCTAGGCACTTCACTACACGTACAACACCCTGTGCAGAAAAATTGATTCTGGGAAGAGCCAAGCAGGTAGCTAGGTCTCTTTTGACCTCTTAGAAAAAACAGCTACTTGTGCAGTGTGTCAGTCTGGAAACAGGACCTGATGGGGCTAGCCTTGCTGTCCCATCATGAAAGCTCTTTTTATGCGCCTAGAAGCTAGAAGCTACCTGAAAAACACTGTTGCTGTCGGGCTTATACTCACGACAGGCATGGCTGTGAGAGGGAAAAAGAGGTTCCACGAAGAAACACGTATTCCAGTTTCTGACTCAGAGCTCATCCTGTCCTGTTCTCTAGCTAAAGGGAAACTCAAAGTGAGGCCTAGCTTCGAGGGAGGGCCCTGATATGCCATGCAGCGGAGTAGGCGTGCAGCAGCTTCCCTGAGGCCTTAGCCGCTCTTCTGCTTTAGTTGAACGCTACTAAGCTTTTCAGGACTCGTAGACCCCTCGCGGCAGCACTCGTTTCCGTACAAGGACCCTGAGTACCCCCAGGCTCCCCTGGGCTTGCTGGGCCACACTCAGACCCGTAGGCCATTCAGGGTGGCCCTGCGTAGGTCGAGTGAAGAGTCACACGCTGCCCTCTTCCTTGGGCGAGCTAGATATCCCCAGCTCACCAACGGCTTCATGAACACGGTCCTAGCAAGTCCAGCATACCATGGAAGTCGTCCTAGTTGCCCTAGTCTGAGCGGTACTGAGAAAAACTCTCTGCTTACAAGTCCTTCTAGGACCTCATACCTGAAGTCACCGTATCTCAAGGAGAAAGGCAGCTTGCACTGCAACTTCCACTACAGCACAGTTTTGTGTGTGACACTTCAGAATGTTGGGAGAGGCACAGGACCCTAGGAGTCCTAGGGCAGTCTTTCATCTAAGCAGTTCGCTACACGCAGAGCACCTTAGGTAGAAAAGTTGAATCAGGGAAGAGCCAGGGAGGTAGCTAGGTCTCTTTTGACCTGCCAGAAGCCAGAGACACTTACGCTGCGTGTCAACCTGGAGATGGTGCCTGATGGGACTGGCCTTGTTTTCCCACTTTGAAAGCTCCTCTTATGCGCCTTGAAGCTCCCTTAAAAACACTGTGGTTGTCAGCCTTATACTCACGGCAGGCATGGCTGTGAGAGGGAAAGAACGGTTTCACGAAGAAACAGGGTATCCCAGTTTCTCGGTCAGAGCTCATCCTGTCCTGTTCTATAGCTAAAGGGAATCTCAAAGTGAGGCCTAGCTTCCAAGGAGGGCCCTGATATGCCAGGCAGCAGGGTAGGAGTGCGCAGCTTCCATGAGGCCTTAGTCGCACTTCTGCCTTAGTGTAACGGTACTAATCTTCTCAGGACTCCTGCTCCATTGCGTCTGAACCCGTTTCCGTACATAGGCACTGAGTACCCCCCAGGCTCTCCTGAGTTGATCAACACTCAGACACGTACACCTTTCGGAGTACCCGTGTCTGTGCCGAGTGAAGGGCAGCATGATGCACGCTCCCTCGAGGGAGCTCGATTTCTTCAGCTCACCATCATCCTCAGGAACACGGCTCTAGCAAGGCCAGCAAACCATGGAAGTCTGCCTCCTCACCCGATTCTGAGCTGTACTGAGTAAAACTCTCTGCTTTGAAGTCCTTCGAGGACCTCATATCTGAAGTCACCGTATCTCAGGGAGAAAGACGGCTTGCATTCCAACTTCCACTAAAGCACAGTGGTCTGTGTAACACTTCAGGCTTTGGACATGCACAGGGCTCGTAGAGACCTAGGGCAGTCTACTGTCTAGGCACTTCACTACACGTACAACACCCTGTGCAGAAAAATTGATTCTGGGAAGAGCCAAGCAGGTAGCTAGGTCTCTTTTGACCTCTTAGAAACCACAGCTACTTGTGCAGTGTGTCAGTCTGGAAACAGGACCTGATGGGGCTAGCCTTGCTGTCCCATCATGAAAGCTCCTTTTATGCGCCTAGAAACTAGAAGCTAACTGAAAAACACTGTTGCTGTCGGGCTTAAACTCACGACAGGAATGGCTGTGAGAGGGAAAAAGAGGTTTCACGAAGAAACACGTATTCCAGTTTCTGACTCAGAGCTCATCCTGTCCTGTTCTCTAGCTAAAGGGAAACTCAAAGTGAGGCCTAGCTCCGAGGGAGGGCCCTGATATGCCATGCAGCGGAGTAGGCGTGCAGCAGCTTCCCTGAGGCCTTAGCCGCTCTTCTGCTTTAGTTGAACGCTACTAAGCTTTTCAGGACTCGTAGACCCCTCGCGGCAGCACTCGTTTCCGTACAAGGACCCTGAGTACCCCCAAGCTCCCCTGGGCTTGCTGGGCCACACTCAGACCCGTAGGCCATTCAGGGTGGCCCTGCGTAGGTCGAGTGAAGAGTCACTCGCTGCCCTCTTCCTTGGGCGAGTTAGATATCCCCAGCTCACCAACGGCTTCATGAACACGGTCCTAGCAAGTCCACCATACCATGGAAGTCGTCCTAGTTGCCCTAGTCAGAGCGGTACTGAGAAAAACTCTCTGCTTACAAGTCCTTCTAGGACCTCATACCTGAAGTCACCGTATCTCAAGGAAAAAGGCAGCTTGCACTGCAACTTCCACTACAGCACAGTTTTGTGTGTGACACTTCAGAATGTTGGGAGAGGCACAGGACCCTAGGAGTCCTAGGGCAGTCTTTCATCTAAGCAGTTCGCTACACGGAGAGCACCTTAGGTAGAAAATTTGAATAAGGGAAGAGCCAGGGAGGTAGCTAGGTCCCTTTGACCTGCCAGAAGCCAGAGGCACTTACGCTGCGTGTCAACCTGGAGATGGTACCTGATGGGACTGGCCTTGTTTTCCCCCTTTGAAACCTCCTCTTATGCGCCTTGAAGCTCCCTTAAAAACACTGTGGTTGTCAGCCTTATACTCACGGCAGGCATGGCTGTGAGAGGGAAAGAACGGTTTCACGAAAAACAGGGTATCCCAGTTTCTCGGTCAGAGCTCATCCGGTCCTGTTCTATAGCTAAAGGGAATCTCAAAGTGAGGCCTAGCTTCGAAGGAGGGCCCTGATACGCCAGGCAGCAGGGTAGGAGTGCGCAGCTTCCATGAGGCCTTAGTCGCACTTCTGCCTTAGTGTAACGGTACTAATCTTCTCAGGACTCCTGCTCCATTGCGTCTGAACCCGTTTCCGTACAAAGACACTGAGTACCCCCCAGGCTCTCCTGAGTTGGAGATCCACACTCAGACACGTACACCTTTCGGAGTACCCGTGTCTGTGCCGAGTGAAGGGCAGCATGATGCATGCTCCCTCGGGGGAGCTCGATTTCCTCAGCTCACCAACAGCCTCAGGAACACGGTTGTAGTAGGTGCAGCATGCCATGCAAGTCTGCCTGCTTACAGTAGTCCGAGCTGTCCTGAGGAAAACTCTTTGCTTACAATTCCTTCTACCAGCTCCTAGCTGAAGTCAACCAACCTCTAGGAGAAAGTCGGCTTGTGGTCCAAGTGCAACTAGAGCACACTTTCTGGTGTAACGCCGCAGGCTTGTGGAAGATGCCCAGGAGCCCAGGACACCTAGGGAATTCTTTCATTGAGGCAGTTCGCTACACGCAGAACACCCTGCATAGAAAAGTGGATTCTCCAAGGACCCAGTGAGGAGCTAGGTCTCTTTTGACCTGTTAGAAACCACAGATGCTTCTTCTGCGTGTCAGCCTGGAAATGGTGGCCTTAGGAGACAAGCCTTGCTTTCCCGTCTTGAAAGCTCCATTCATGCGGCCTTGAAGCTACCTGAAAAACACTGTGGTTGTCGGACTTGTCCTCACTCCAGGCATGGCTCTGGAAGAAAATGAGTTTTCTCGAAAGGAAGAGGGTGCTGCTTCCAGGCCCTGGTGGGGAGCATATCCTGCATTGCACTAGAGCGAAGGGGAATCTCAGCGTGCGCCCTACCCTCGACCTAAGGCTCTGATTTGCCCTCCAGAAGGGTAGTGGTGCAGCATGTTCCTTGAGGCCTTAGTCGCAGTTCTGCATTAGTTTAAAGGTACTACTCTTCTCAGAACTCCAGGCCCACTCATGTCAGTACCCATTTCCGTACAAGAACTCTGAGTACCCCAGGACTCCCCTGGGCTTGCTGGGCCACACTCAGACCCGTAGGCCGTTCAGTGTGCCCCGTTTTAGGCCGAGTGAAAGATAACAAACTGCACTCTTTCTTGGGAAAGCCAGATTTCCTCAGCTCACCATCAGCCTCAGGAACACGGCGCTAGCGAGGCCAGCAAACCATGGAAGTCGGCCTCCTCACCCGATTCTGAGCTGTACTGAGTAAAACTCTCTGCTTTGAAGTCCTTCGAGGACCTCATACCTGAAGTTACCCTATCTCAAGGAGAAAGACGGCTTGCATTCCAACGTCCACTAAAGCACAGTGGTCTGTGTACCACTTCAGGCTTTGCGACATGCACAGGGCTCGTAGAGACCTAGGGCAGTCTACTGTCTAGGCACTTCACTACACGTACAACACCCTGTGCAGAAAAATTGATTCTGGGAAGAGCCAAGCAGGTAGCTAGGTCTCTTTTGACCTCTTAGAAACCACAGCTACTTGTGCAGTGTGTCAGTCTGGAAACAGGACATGATGGGGCTAGCCTTGCTGTGCCATCATGAAAGATCCTTTTATGCGCCTAGAACCTAGAAGCTAACTGAAAAACACTGTTGCTGTCGGGCTTATACTCACGACAGGCATGGCTGTGAGAGGGAAAAAGAGGTTTCACGAAAAAACACGTATTCCAGTTTCTGATTCAGAGCTCATCCTGTCCTGTTCTCTAGCTAAAGGGAATCTCAAAGTGAGGCCTAGCTTCGAAGGAGGGCCATGATATGCCAGGCAGCAGGGTAGGAGTGCGCAGCTTCCATGAGGCCTTAGTCGCACTTCTGCATTAGTGTAACGGTACTAATCTTCTCAGGACTCCTGCTCCATTGCGTCTGAACCCGTTTCCGTACAAAGACACTGAATACCCCCAGGCTCTCCTGAGTTGGAGATCAACATTCAGACACGTAGACCCTTCGGAGTACCCGTGTCTGTGCCGAGTGAAGGGCAGCATGATGCACGCTCCCTCGGGGGAGCTCGATTTCCTCAGCTCACCAACAGCCTCAGGAACACGGTTGTAGTAGGTGCAGCATGCCATGCAAGTCTGCCAGCTTACAGTAGTCCGAGCTGTCCTGAGGAAAACTCTTTGCTTACAATTCCTTCTACCAGCTCCTAGCTGAAGTCAACCAACCTCTGGGAGAAAGTCGGCTTGTGGTCCAAGTGCAACTAGAGCACACTTTCTGGTGTAACGCCGCAAGCTTTTGGAAGATGCCCAGGAGCCCAGGACACCTAGGGAATTCTTTCATTGAGGCAGTTCGCTACACGCAGAACACCCTGCATAGAAAAGTGGATTCTCCAAGGACCCAGCGAGGAGCTAGGTCTCTTTTGACCTGTTAGAAACCACAGATGCTTCTTCTGCGTGTCAGCCAGGAAATGGCGGCCTTAGGAGACAAGCCTTGCTTTCCCGTCTTGAAAGCTCCATTCATGCGGCCTTGAAGCTACCTGAAAAACACTGTGGTTGTCGGACTTGTCCTCACTCCAGGCATGGCTCTGGAAGAAAATGAGTTTTCTCGAAAGAAAGAGGGTGCTTCCAGGCCCTGGTGGGGAGCATATCCTGCATTGCACTAGAGCGAAGGGGAATCTCAGCGTGCGCCCTACCCTCGACCTAAGGCTCTGATTTGCCCTCCAGAAGGGTAGTGGTGCAGCATTTTCCTTGAGGCCTTAGTCGCAGTTCTGCATTAGTTTAAAGGTACTACTCTTCTCAGGACTCCAGGCCCACTCATGTCAGTACCCATTTCCGTACAAGAACTCTGAGTACCCCAGGACTCCCCTGGGCTTGCTGGGCCACACTCAGACCCGTAGGCCGTTCAGTGTGCCCCTTTTTAGGCCGAGTGGAAGATAACCAACTGCACTCTTTCTTGGGAAAGCCAGATTTCCTCAGCTCACCATCAGCCTCAGGAACACGGCTCTAGCGAGGCCAGCAAACCATGGAAGTCTGCCTCCTCACCCGATTCTGAGCTGTACTGAGTAAAACTCTCTGCTTTGAAGTCCTTCCAGGACCTCATATCTGAAGTCACCGTATCTCAAGGAGAAAGACGGCTTGCATTCCAACTTCCACTAAAGCACAGTGGTCTGTGTAACACTTCAGCCTTTGGGACATGCACAAGGCTCGTAGAGACCTAGGGCAGTCTACTGTCTAGGCACTTCACTACACGTACAACACCCTGTGCAGAAAAATTGATTCTGGGAAGAGCCAAGCAGGTAGCTAGGTCTCTTTTGACCTCTTAGAAAAAACAGCTACTTGTGCAGTGTGTCAGTCTGGAAACAGGACCTGATGGGGCTAGCCTTGCTGTCCCATCATGAAAGCTCTTTTTATGCGCCTAGAAGCTAGAAGCTACCTGAAAAACACTGTTGCTGTCGGGCTTATACTCACGACAGGCATGGCTGTGAGAGGGAAAAAGAGGTTTCACGAAGAAACACGTATTCCAGTTTCTGACTCAGAGCTCATCCTGCCCTGTTCTCTAGCTAAAGGGAAACTCAAAGTGAGGCCTAGCTTCGAGGGAGGGCCCTGATATGCCATGCAGCGGAGTAGGCGTGCAGCAGCTTCCCTGAGGCCTTAGCCGCTCTTCTGCTTTAGTTGAACGCTACTAAGCTTTTCAGGACTCGTAGACCCCTCGCGGCAGCACTCGTTTCCGTACAAGGACCCTGAGTACCCCCAGGCTCCCCTGGGCTTGCTGGGCCACACTCAGACCCGTAGGCCATTCAGGGTGGCCCTGCGTAGGTCGAGTGAAGAGTCACACGCTGCCCTCTTCCTTGGGCGAGCTAGATATCCCCAGCTCACCAACGGCTTCATGAACACGGTCCTAGCAAGTCCAGCATACCATGGAAGTCGTCCTAGTTGCCCTAGTCTGAGCAGTACTGAGAAAAACTCTCTGCTTACAAGTCCTTCTAGGACCTCATACCTGAAGTCACCGTATCTCAAGGAGAAAGGCAGCTTGCACTGCAACTTCCACTACAGCACAGTTTTGTGTGTGACACTTCAGAATGTTGGGAGAGGCACAGGACCCTAGGAGTCCTAGGGCAGTCTTTCATCTAAGCAGTTCGCTACACGGAGAGCACCTTAGGTAGAAAATTTGAATAAGGGAAGAGCCAGGGAGGTAGCTAGGTCCCTTTGACCTGCCAGAAGCCAGAGGCACTTACGCTGCGTGTCAACCTGGAGATGGTACCTGATGGGACTGGCCTTGTTTTCCCCCTTTGAAACCTCCTCTTATGCGCCTTGAAGCTCCCTTAAAAACACTGTGGTTGTCAGCCTTATACTCACGGCAGGCATGGCTGTGAGAGGGAAAGAACGGTTTCACGAAAAACAGGGTATCCCAGTTTCTCGGTCAGAGCTCATCCGGTCCTGTTCTATAGCTAAAGGGAATCTCAAAGTGAGGCCTAGCTTCGAAGGAGGGCCCTGATACGCCAGGCAGCAGGGTAGGAGTGCGCAGCTTCCATGAGGCCTTAGTCGCACTTCTGCCTTAGTGTAACGGTACTAATCTTCTCAGGACTCCTGCTCCATTGCGTCTGAACCCGTTTCCGTACAAAGACACTGAGTACCCCCCAGGCTCTCCTGAGTTGGAGATCCACACTCAGACACGTACACCTTTCGGAGTACCCGTGTCTGTGCCGAGTGAAGGGCAGCATGATGCACGCTCCCTCGGGGGAGCTCGATTTCCTCAGCTCACCAACAGCCTCAGGAACACGGTTGTAGTAGGTGCAGCATGCCATGCAAGTCTGCCTGCTTACAGTAGTCCGAGCTGTCCTGAGGAAAACTCTTTGCTTACAATTCCTTCTACCAGCTCCTAGCTGAAGTCAACCAACCTCTAGGAGAAAGTCGGCTTGTGGTCCAAGTGCAACTAGAGCACACTTTCTGGTGTAACGCCGCAGGCTTGTGGAAGATGCCCAGGAGCCCAGGACACCTAGGGAATTCTTTCATTGAGGCAGTTCGCTACACGCAGAACACCCTGCATAGAAAAGTGGATTCTCCAAGGACCCAGTGAGGAGCTAGGTCTCTTTTGACCTGTTAGAAACCACAGATGCTTCTTCTGCGTGTCAGCCTGGAAATGGTGGCCTTAGGAGACAAGCCTTGCTTTCCCGTCTTGAAAGCTCCATTCATGCGGCCTTGAAGCTACCTGAAAAACACTGTGGTTGTCGGACTTGTCCTCACTCCAGGCATGGCTCTGGAAGAAAATGAGTTTTCTCGAAAGGAAGAGGGTGCTGCTTCCAGGCCCTGGTGGGGAGCATATCCTGCATTGCACTAGAGCGAAGGGGAATCTCAGCGTGCGCCCTACCCTCGACCTAAGGCTCTGATTTGCCCTCCAGAAGGGTAGTGGTGCAGCATGTTCCTTGAGGCCTTAGTCGCAGTTCTGCATTAGTTTAAAGGTACTACTCTTCTCAGAACTCCAGGCCCACTCATGTCAGTACCCATTTCCGTACAAGAACTCTGAGTACCCCAGGACTCCCCTGGGCTTGCTGGGCCACACTCAGACCCGTAGGCCGTTCAGTGTGCCCCGTTTTAGGCCGAGTGAAAGATAACAAACTGCACTCTTTCTTGGGAAAGCCAGATTTCCTCAGCTCACCATCAGCCTCAGGAACACGGCGCTAGCGAGGCCAGCAAACCATGGAAGTCGGCCTCCTCACCCGATTCTGAGCTGTACTGAGTAAAACTCTCTGCTTTGAAGTCCTTCGAGGACCTCATACCTGAAGTTACCCTATCTCAAGGAGAAAGACGGCTTGCATTCCAACGTCCACTAAAGCACAGTGGTCTGTGTACCTCTTCAGGCTTTGCGACATGCACAGGGCTCGTAGAGACCTAGGGCAGTCTACTGTCTAGGCACTTCACTACACGTACAACACCCTGTGCAGAAAAATTGATTCTGGGAAGAGCCAAGCAGGTAGCTAGGTCTCTTTTGACCTCTTAGAAACCACAGCTACTTGTGCAGTGTGTCAGTCTGGAAACAGGACATGATGGGGCTAGCCTTGCTGTGCCATCATGAAAGATCCTTTTATGCGCCTAGAACCTAGAAGCTAACTGAAAAACACTGTTGCTGTCGGGCTTATACTCACGACAGGCATGGCTGTGAGAGGGAAAAAGAGGTTTCACGAAAAAACACGTATTCCAGTTTCTGATTCAGAGCTCATCCTGTCCTGTTCTCTAGCTAAAGGGAATCTCAAAGTGAGGCCTAGCTTCGAAGGAGGGCCATGATATGCCAGGCAGCAGGGTAGGAGTGCGCAGCTTCCATGAGGCCTTAGTCGCACTTCTGCATTAGTGTAACGGTACTAATCTTCTCAGGACTCCTGCTCCATTGCGTCTGAACCCGTTTCCGTACAAAGACACTGAATACCCCCAGGCTCTCCTGAGTTGGAGATCAACATTCAGACACGTAGACCCTTCGGAGTACCCGTGTCTGTGCCGAGTGAAGGGCAGCATGATGCACGCTCCCTCGGGGGAGCTCGATTTCCTCAGCTCACCAACAGCCTCAGGAACACGGTTGTAGTAGGTGCAGCATGCCATGCAAGTCTGCCAGCTTACAGTAGTCCGAGCTGTCCTGAGGAAAACTCTTTGCTTACAATTCCTTCTACCAGCTCCTAGCTGAAGTCAACCAACCTCTGGGAGAAAGTCGGCTTGTGGTCCAAGTGCAACTAGAGCACACTTTCTGGTGTAACGCCGCAAGCTTTTGGAAGATGCCCAGGAGCCCAGGACACCTAGGGAATTCTTTCATTGAGGCAGTTCGCTACACGCAGAACACCCTGCATAGAAAAGTGGATTCTCCAAGGACCCAGCGAGGAGCTAGGTCTCTTTTGACCTGTTAGAAACCACAGATGCTTCTTCTGCGTGTCAGCCAGGAAATGGCGGCCTTAGGAGACAAGCCTTGCTTTCCCGTCTTGAAAGCTCCATTCATGCGGCCTTGAAGCTACCTGAAAAACACTGTGGTTGTCGGACTTGTCCTCACTCCAGGCATGGCTCTGGAAGAAAATGAGTTTTCTCGAAAGAAAGAGGGTGCTTCCAGGCCCTGGTGGGGAGCATATCCTGCATTGCACTAGAGCGAAGGGGAATCTCAGCGTGCGCCCTACCCTCGACCTAAGGCTCTGATTTGCCCTCCAGAAGGGTAGTGGTGCAGCATTTTCCTTGAGGCCTTAGTCGCAGTTCTGCATTAGTTTAAAGGTACTACTCTTCTCAGGACTCCAGGCCCACTCATGTCAGTACCCATTTCCGTACAAGAACTCTGAGTACCCCAGGACTCCCCTGGGCTTGCTGGGCCACACTCAGACCCGTAGGCCGTTCAGTGTGCCCCTTTTTAGGCCGAGTGGAAGATAACCAACTGCACTCTTTCTTGGGAAAGCCAGATTTCCTCAGCTCACCATCAGCCTCAGGAACACGGCTCTAGCGAGGCCAGCAAACCATGGAAGTCTGCCTCCTCACCCGATTCTGAGCTGTACTGAGTAAAACTCTCTGCTTTGAAGTCCTTCCAGGACCTCATATCTGAAGTCACCGTATCTCAAGGAGAAAGACGGCTTGCATTCCAACTTCCACTAAAGCACAGTGGTCTGTGTAACACTTCAGCCTTTGGGACATGCACAAGGCTCGTAGAGACCTAGGGCAGTCTACTGTCTAGGCACTTCACTACACGTACAACACCCTGTGCAGAAAAATTGATTCTGGGAAGAGCCAAGCAGGTAGCTAGGTCTCTTTTGACCTCTTAGAAAAAACAGCTACTTGTGCAGTGTGTCAGTCTGGAAACAGGACCTGATGGGGCTAGCCTTGCTGTCCCATCATGAAAGCTCTTTTTATGCGCCTAGAAGCTAGAAGCTACCTGAAAAACACTGTTGCTGTCGGGCTTATACTCACGACAGGCATGGCTGTGAGAGGGAAAAAGAGGTTTCACGAAGAAACACGTATTCCAGTTTCTGACTCAGAGCTCATCCTGCCCTGTTCTCTAGCTAAAGGGAAACTCAAAGTGAGGCCTAGCTTCGAGGGAGGGCCCTGATATGCCATGCAGCGGAGTAGGCGTGCAGCAGCTTCCCTGAGGCCTTAGCCGCTCTTCTGCTTTAGTTGAACGCTACTAAGCTTTTCAGGACTCGTAGACCCCTCGCGGCAGCACTCGTTTCCGTACAAGGACCCTGAGTACCCCCAGGCTCCCCTGGGCTTGCTGGGCCACACTCAGACCCGTAGGCCATTCAGGGTGGCCCTGCGTAGGTCGAGTGAAGAGTCACACGCTGCCCTCTTCCTTGGGCGAGCTAGATATCCCCAGCTCACCAACGGCTTCATGAACACGGTCCTAGCAAGTCCAGCATACCATGGAAGTCGTCCTAGTTGCCCTAGTCTGAGCAGTACTGAGAAAAACTCTCTGCTTACAAGTCCTTCTAGGACCTCATACCTGAAGTCACCGTATCTCAAGGAGAAAGGCAGCTTGCACTGCAACTTCCACTACAGCACAGTTTTGTGTGTGACACTTCAGAATGTTGGGAGAGGCACAGGACCCTAGGAGTCCTAGGGCAGTCTTTCATCTAAGCAGTTCGCTACACGGAGAGCACCTTAGGTAGAAAAGTTGAATAAGGGAAGAGCCAGGGAGGTAGCTAGGTCTCTTTTGACCTGCCAGAAGCCAGAGGCACTTACACTGCGTGTCAACCTGGAGATGGTGCCTGATGGGACTGGCCTTGTTTTCCCACTTTGAAAGCTCCTCTTATGCGCCTTGAAGCTCCCTTAAAAACACTGTGGTTGTCAGCCTTATACTCACGGCAGGCATGGCTGTGAGAGGGAGAGAACGGTTTCACGAAGAAACAGGGTATCCCAGTTTCTCGGTCAGAGCTCATCCTTTCCTGTTCTATAGTTAAAGGGAATCTCAAAGTGAGGCCTAGCTTCGAAGGAGGGCCCTGATACGCCAGGCAGCAGGGTAGGAGTGCGCAGCTTCCATGAGGCCTTAGTCGCACTTCTGCCTTAGTGTAACGGTACTAATCTTCTCAGGACTCCTGCTCCATTGCGTCTGAACCCGTTTCGTACAAAGACACTGCGTTCCCCCCAGGCTCTCCTGAGTTGGAGATCAACATTCAGACACGTAGACCCTTCGGAGTACCCGTGTCTGTGCCGAGTGAAGGGCAGCATGATGCACGCTCCCTCGGGGGAGCTCGATTTCCTCAGCTCACCAACAGCCTCAGGAACACGGTTGTAGTAGGTGCAGCATGCCATGCAAGTCTGCCTGCTTACAGTAGTCCGAGCTGCCCTGAGGAAAACTCTTTGCTTACAATTCCTTCTACCAGCTCCTAGCTGAAGTCAACCAACCTCTAGGAGAAAGTCGGCTTGTGGTCCAAGTGCAACTAGAGCACACTTTCTGGTGTAACGCCGCAGGCTTGTGGAAGATGCCCAGGAGCCCAGGACACCTAGGGAATTCTTTCATTGAGGCAGTTCGCTACACGCAGAACACCCTGCATAGAAAAGTGGATTCTCCAAGGACCCAGCGAGGAGCTAGGTCTCTTTTGACCTGTTAGAAACCACAGATGCTTCTTCTGCGTGTCAGCCTGGAAATGGTGGCCTTAGGAGACAGGCCTTGCTTTCCCGTCTTGAAAGCTCCATTCATGCGGCCTTGAAGCTACCTGAAAAACACTGTGGTTGTCGGACTTGTCCTCACTCCAGGCATGGCTCTGGAAGAAAATGAGTTTTCTCGAAAGAAAGAGGGTGCTGCTTCCAGGCCCTGGTGGGGAGCATATCCTGCATTGCACTAGAGCGAAGGGGAATCTCAGCGTGCGCCCTAACCTCGACCTAAGGCTCTGATTTGCCCTCCAGAAGGGTAGTGGTGCAGCATTTTCCTTGAGGCCTTAGTCGCAGTTCTGCATTAGTTTAAAGGTACTACTCTTCTCAGGACTCCAGGCCCACTCATGTCAGTACCCATTTCCGTACAAGAACTCTGAGTACCCCAGGACTCCCCTGGGCTTGCTGGGCCACACTCAGACCCGTAGGCCGTTCAATGTGCCCCTTTTTAGGCCGAGTGAAAGATAACAAACTGCACTCTTTCTTGGGAAAGCCAGATTTCCTCAGCTCACCATCAGCCTCAGGAACACGGCTCTAGCGAGGCCAGCAAACCATGGAAGTCTGCCTCCTCACCCGATTCTGAGCTGTACTGAGTAAAACTCTCTGCTTTGAAGTCCTTCCAGGACCTCATATCTGAAGTCACCGTATCTCCAGGAGAAAGACGGCTTGCATTCCAACTTCCACTAAAGCACAGTGGTCTGTGTAACACTTCAGGCTTTGCGACATGCACAGGGCTCGTAGAGACCTAGGGCAGTCTACTGTCTAGGCACTTCACTACACGTACAACACCCTGTGCAGAAAAATTGATTCTGGGAAGAGCCAAGCAGGTAGCTAGGTCTCTTTTGACCTCTTAGAAACCACAGCTACTTGTGCAGTGTGTCAGTCTGGAAACAGGACCTGATGGGGCTAGCCTTGCTGTCCCATCATGAAAGCTCTTTTTATGCGCCTAGAAGCTAGAAGCTACCTGAAAAACACTGTTGCTGTCGGGCTTATACTCACGACAGGCATGGCTGTGAGAGGGAAAAAGAGGTTCCACGAAGAAACACGTATTCCAGTTTCTGACTCAGAGCTCATCCTGTCCTGTTCTCTAGCTAAAGGGAAACTCAAAGTGAGGCCTAGCTTCGAGGGAGGGCCCTGATATGCCATGCAGCGGAGTAGGCGTGCAGCAGCTTCCCTGAGGCCTTAGCCGCTCTTCTGCTTTAGTTGAACGCTACTAAGCTTTTCAGGACTCGTAGACCCCTCGCGGCAGCACTCGTTTCCGTACAAGGACCCTGAGTACCCCCAGGCTCCCCTGGGCTTGCTGGGCCACACTCAGACCCGTAGGCCATTCAGGGTGGCCCTGCGTAGGTCGAGTGAAGAGTCACACGCTGCCCTCTTCCTTGGGCGAGCTAGATATCCCCAGCTCACCAACGGCTTCATGAACACGGTCCTAGCAAGTCCAGCATACCATGGAAGTCGTCCTAGTTGCCCTAGTCTGAGCGGTACTGAGAAAAACTCTCTGCTTACAAGTCCTTCTAGGACCTCATACCTGAAGTCACCGTATCTCAAGGAGAAAGGCAGCTTGCACTGCAACTTCCACTACAGCACAGTTTTGTGTGTGACACTTCAGAATGTTGGGAGAGGCACAGGACCCTAGGAGTCCTAGGGCAGTCTTTCATCTAAGCAGTTCGCTACACGCAGAGCACCTTAGGTAGAAAAGTTGAATCAGGGAAGAGCCTGGGAGGTAGCTAGGTCTCTTTTGACCTGCCAGAAGCCAGAGACACTTACGCTGCGTGTCAACCTGGAGATGGTGCCTGATGGGACTGGCCTTGTTTTCCCACTTTGAAAGCTCCTCTTATGCGCCTTGAAGCTCCCTTAAAAACACTGTGGTTGTCAGCCTTATACTCACGGCAGGCATGGCTGTGAGAGGGAAAGAACGGTTTCACGAAGAAACAGGGTATCCCAGTTTCTCGGTCAGAGCTCATCCTGTCCTGTTCTATAGCTAAAGGGAATCTCAAAGTGAGGCCTAGCTTCCAAGGAGGGCCCTGATACGCCAGGCAGCAGGGTAGGAGTGCGCAGCTTCCATGAGGCCTTAGTCGCACTTCTGCCTTAGTGTAACGGTACTAATCTTCTCAGGACTCCTGCTCCATTGCGTCTGAACCCGTTTCCGTACAAAGACACTGAGTACCCCCCAGGCTCTCCTGAGTTGGAGATCAACATTCAGACACGTAGACCCTTCGGAGTACCCGTGTCTGTGCCGAGTGAAGGGCAGCATGATGCACGCTCCCTCGGGGGAGCTCGATTTCCTCAGCTCACCAACAGCCTCAGGAACACGGTTGTAGTAGGTGCAGCATGCCATGCAAGTCTGCCTGCTTACAGTAGTCCGAGCTGTCCTGAGGAAAACTCTTTGCTTACAATTCCTTCTACCAGCTCCTAGCTGAAGTCAACCAACCTCTAGGAGAAAGTCGGCTTGTGGTCCAAGTGCAACTAGAGCACACTTTCTGGTGTAACGCCAGAGGCTTGTGGAAGATGCCCAGGAGCCCAGGACACCTAGGGAATTCTTTCATTGAGGCAGTTCGCTACACGCAGAACACCCTGCATAGAAAAGTGGATTCTCCAAGGACCCAGTGAGGAGCTAGGTCTCTTTTGACCTGTTAGAAACCACAGATGCTTCTTCTGCGTGTCAGCCTGGAAATGGCGGCCTTAGGAGACAAGCCTTGCTTTCCCGTCTTGAAAGCTCCATTCATGCGGCCTTGAAGCTACCTGAAAAACACTGTGGTTGTCGGACTTGTCCTCACTCCAGGCATGGCTCTGGAAGAAAATGAGTTTTCTCGAAAGAAAGAGGGTGCTTCCAGGCCCTGGTGGGGAGCATATCCTGCATTGCACTAGAGCGAAGGGGAATCTCAGCGTGCGCCCTACCCTCGACCTAAGGCTCTGATTTGCCCTCCAGAAGGGTAGTGGTGCAGCATTTTCCTTGAGGCCTTAGTCGCAGTTCTGCATTAGTTTAAAGGTACTACTCTTCTCAGGACTCCAGGCCCACTCATGTCAGTACCCATTTCCGTACAAGAACTCTGAGTACCCCAGGACTCCCCTGGGCTTGCTGGGCCATACTCAGACCCGTAGGCCCTTCAGTGTGCCCCTTTTTAGGCCGAGTGAAAGATAACAAACTGCACTCTTTCTTGGGAAAGCCAGATTTCCTCAGCTCACCATCAGCCTCAGGAACACGGCTCTAGCGAGGCCAGCAAACCATGGAAGTCTGCCTCCTCACCCGATTCTGAGCTGTACTGAGTAAAACTCTCTGCTTTGAAGTCCTTCGAGGACCTCATACCTGAAGTTACCCTATCTCAAGGAGAAAGACGGCTTGCATTCCAACTTCCACTAAAGCACAGTGGTCTGTGTAACACTTCAGGCTTTGCGACATGCACAGGGCTCGTAGAGACCTAGGGCAGTCTACTGTCTAGGCACTTCACTACACGTACAACACCCTGTGCAGAAAAATTGATTCTGGGAAGAGCCAAGCAGGTAGCTAGGTCTCTTTTGACCTCTTAGAAACCACAGCTACTTGTGCAGTGTGTCAGTCTGGAAACAGGACCTGATGGGGCTAGCCTTGCTGTCCCATCATGAAAGCTCTTTTTATGCGCCTAGAAGCTAGAAGCTACCTGAAAAACACTGTTGCTGTCGGGCTTATACTCACGACAGGCATGGCTGTGAGAGGGAAAAAGAGGTTCCACGAAGAAACACGTATTCCAGTTTCTGACTCAGAGCTCATCCTGTCCTGTTCTCTAGCTAAAGGGAAACTCAAAGTGAGGCCTAGCTTCGAGGGAGGGCCCTGATATGCCATGCAGCGGAGTAGGCGTGCAGCAGCTTCCCTGAGGCCTTAGCCGCTCTTCTGCTTTAGTTGAACGCTACTAAGCTTTTCAGGACTCGTAGACCCCTCGCGGCAGCACTCGTTTCCGTACAAGGACCCTGAGTACCCCCAGGCTCCCCTGGGCTTGCTGGGCCACACTCAGACCCGTAGGCCATTCAGGGTGGCCCTGCGTAGGTCGAGTGAAGAGTCACACGCTGCCCTCTTCCTTGGGCGAGCTAGATATCCCCAGCTCACCAACGGCTTCATGAACACGGTCCTAGCAAGTCCAGCATACCATGGAAGTCGTCCTAGTTGCCCTAGTCTGAGCGGTACTGAGAAAAACTCATTGCTTACAAGTCCTTCTAGGACCTCATACCTGAAGTCACCGTATCTCAAGGAGAAAGGCAGCTTGCACTGCAACTTCCACTACAGCACAGTTTTGTGTGTGACACTTCAGAATGTTGGGAGAGGCACAGGACCCTAGGAGTCCTAGGGCAGTCTTTCATCTAAGCAGTTCGCTACACGCAGAGCACCTTAGGTAGAAAAGTTGAATCAGGGAAGAGCCAGGGAGGTAGCTAGGTCTCTTTTGACCTGCCAGAAGCCAGAGACACTTACGCTGCGTGTCAACCTGGAGATGGTGCCTGATGGGACTGGCCTTGTTTTCCCACTTTGAAAGCTCCTCTTATGCGCCTTGAAGCTCCCTTAAAAACACTGTGGTTGTCAGCCTTATACTCACGGCAGGCATGGCTGTGAGAGGGAAAGAACGGTTTCACGAAGAAACAGGGTATCCCAGTTTCTCGGTCAGAGCTCATCCTGTCCTGTTCTATAGCTAAAGGGAATCTCAAAGTGAGGCCTAGCTTCCAAGGAGGGCCCTGATATGCCAGGCAGCAGGGTAGGAGTGCGCAGCTTCCATGAGGCCTTAGTCGCACTTCTGCCTTAGTGTAACGGTACTAATCTTCTCAGGACTCCTGCTCCATTGCGTCTGAACCCGTTTCCGTACATAGGCACTGAGTACCCCCCAGGCTCTCCTGAGTTGATCAACACTCAGACACGTACACCTTTCGGAGTACCCGTGTCTGTGCCGAGTGAAGGGCAGCATGATGCACGCTCCCTCGAGGGAGCTCGATTTCTTCAGCTCACCATCATCCTCAGGAACACGGCTCTAGCAAGGCCAGCAAACCATGGAAGTCTGCCTCCTCACCCGATTCTGAGCTGTACTGAGTAAAACTCTCTGCTTTGAAGTCCTTCGAGGACCTCATATCTGAAGTCACCGTATCTCAGGGAGAAAGACGGCTTGCATTCCAACTTCCACTAAAGCACAGTGGTCTGTGTAACACTTCAGGCTTTGGACATGCACAGGGCTCGTAGAGACCTAGGGCAGTCTACTGTCTAGGCACTTCACTACACGTACAACACCCTGTGCAGAAAAATTGATTCTGGGAAGAGCCAAGCAGGTAGCTAGGTCTCTTTTGACCTCTTAGAAACCACAGCTACTTGTGCAGTGTGTCAGTCTGGAAACAGGACCTGATGGGGCTAGCCTTGCTGTCCCATCATGAAAGCTCCTTTTATGCGCCTAGAAACTAGAAGCTAACTGAAAAACACTGTTGCTGTCGGGCTTAAACTCACGACAGGAATGGCTGTGAGAGGGAAAAAGAGGTTTCACGAAGAAACACGTATTCCAGTTTCTGACTCAGAGCTCATCCTGTCCTGTTCTCTAGCTAAAGGGAAACTCAAAGTGAGGCCTAGCTCCGGGGAGGGCCCTGATATGCCATGCAGCGGAGTAGGCGTGCAGCAGCTTCCCTGAGGCCTTAGCCGCTCTTCTGCTTTAGTTGAACGCTACTAAGCTTTTCAGGACTCGTAGACCCCTCGCGGCAGCACTCGTTTCCGTACAAGGACCCTGAGTACCCCCAAGCTCCCCTGGGCTTGCTGGGCCACACTCAGACCCGTAGGCCATTCAGGGTGGCCCTGCGTAGGTCGAGTGAAGAGTCACTCGCTGCCCTCTTCCTTGGGCGAGTTAGATATCCCCAGCTCACCAACGGCTTCATGAACACGGTCCTAGCAAGTCCAGCATACCATGGAAGTCGTCCTAGTTGCCCTAGTCAGAGCGGTACTGAGAAAAACTCTCTGCTTACAACTCCTTCTAGGACCTCATACCTGAAGTCACCGTATCTCAAGGAAAAAGGCAGCTTGCACTGCAACTTCCACTACAGCACAGTTTTGTGTGTGACACTTCAGAATGTTGGGAGAGGCACAGGACCCTAGGAGTCCTAGGGCAGTCTTTCATCTAAGCAGTTCGCTACACGGAGAGCACCTTAGGTAGAAAATTTGAATAAGGGAAGAGCCAGGGAGGTAGCTAGGTCCCTTTGACCTGCCAGAAGCCAGAGGCACTTACGCTGCGTGTCAACCTGGAGATGGTACCTGATGGGACTGGCCTTGTTTTCCCCCTTTGAAACCTCCTCTTATGCGCCTTGAAGCTCCCTTAAAAACACTGTGGTTGTCAGCCTTATACTCACGGCAGGCATGGCTGTGAGAGGGAAAGAACGGTTTCACGAAAAACAGGGTATCCCAGTTTCTCGGTCAGAGCTCATCCGGTCCTGTTCTATAGCTAAAGGGAATCTCAAAGTGAGGCCTAGCTTCGAAGGAGGGCCCTGATACGCCAGGCAGCAGGGTAGGAGTGCGCAGCTTCCATGAGGCCTTAGTCGCACTTCTGCCTTAGTGTAACGGTACTAATCTTCTCAGGACTCCTGCTCCATTGCGTCTGAACCCGTTTCCGTACAAAGACACTGAGTACCCCCCAGGCTCTCCTGAGTTGGAGATCAACACTCAGACACGTACACCTTTCGGAGTACCCGTGTCTGTGCCGAGTGAAGGGCAGCATGATGCACGCTCCCTCGGGGGAGCTCGATTTCCTCAGCTCACCAACAGCCTCAGGAACACGGTTGTAGTAGGTGCAGCATGCCATGCAAGTCTGCCTGCTTACAGTAGTCCGAGCTGTCCTGAGGAAAACTCTTTGCTTACAATTCCTTCTACCAGCTCCTAGCTGAAGTCAACCAACCTCTAGGAGAAAGTCGGCTTGTGGTCCAAGTGCAACTAGAGCACACTTTCTGGTGTAACGCCGCAGGCTTGTGGAAGATGCCCAGGAGCCCAGGACACCTAGGGAATTCTTTCATTGAGGCAGTTCGCTACACGCAGAACACCCTGCATAGAAAAGTGGATTCTCCAAGGACCCAGTGAGGAGCTAGGTCTCTTTTGACCTGTTAGAAACCACAGATGCTTCTTCTGCGTGTCAGCCTGGAAATGGTGGCCTTAGGAGACAAGCCTTGCTTTCCCGTCTTGAAAGCTCCATTCATGCGGCCTTGAAGCTACCTGAAAAACACTGTGGTTGTCGGACTTGTCCTCACTCCAGGCATGGCTCTGGAAGAAAATGAGTTTTCTCGAAAGGAAGAGGGTGCTGCTTCCAGGCCCTGGTGGGGAGCATATCCTGCATTGCACTAGAGCGAAGGGGAATCTCAGCGTGCGCCCTACCCTCGACCTAAGGCTCTGATTTGCCCTCCAGAAGGGTAGTGGTGCAGCATGTTCCTTGAGGCCTTAGTCGCAGTTCTGCATTAGTTTAAAGGTACTACTCTTCTCAGAACTCCAGGCCCACTCATGTCAGTACCCATTTCCGTACAAGAACTCTGAGTACCCCAGGACTCCCCTGGGCTTGCTGGGCCACACTCAGACCCGTAGGCCGTTCAGTGTGCCCCGTTTTAGGCCGAGTGAAAGATAACAAACTGCACTCTTTCTTGGGAAAGCCAGATTTCCTCAGCTCACCATCAGCCTCAGGAACACGGCGCTAGCGAGGCCAGCAAACCATGGAAGTCGGCCTCCTCACCCGATTCTGAGCTGTACTGAGTAAAACTCTCTGCTTTGAAGTCCTTCGAGGACCTCATACCTGAAGTTACCCTATCTCAAGGAGAAAGACGGCTTGCATTCCAACGTCCACTAAAGCACAGTGGTCTGTGTACCACTTCAGGCTTTGCGACATGCACAGGGCTCGTAGAGACCTAGGGCAGTCTACTGTCTAGGCACTTCACTACACGTACAACACCCTGTGCAGAAAAATTGATTCTGGGAAGAGCCAAGCAGGTAGCTAGGTCTCTTTTGACCTCTTAGAAACCACAGCTACTTGTGCAGTGTGTCAGTCTGGAAACAGGACATGATGGGGCTAGCCTTGCTGTGCCATCATGAAAGATCCTTTTATGCGCCTAGAACCTAGAAGCTAACTGAAAAACACTGTTGCTGTCGGGCTTATACTCACGACAGGCATGGCTGTGAGAGGGAAAAAGAGGTTTCACGAAAAAACACGTATTCCAGTTTCTGATTCAGAGCTCATCCTGTCCTGTTCTCTAGCTAAAGGGAATCTCAAAGTGAGGCCTAGCTTCGAAGGAGGGCCATGATATGCCAGGCAGCAGGGTAGGAGTGCGCAGCTTCCATGAGGCCTTAGTCGCACTTCTGCATTAGTGTAACGGTACTAATCTTCTCAGGACTCCTGCTCCATTGCGTCTGAACCCGTTTCCGTACAAAGACACTGAGTACCCCCAGGCTCTCCTGAGTTGGAGATCAACATTCAGACACGTAGACCCTTCGGAGTACCCGTGTCTGTGCCGAGTGAAGGGCAGCATGATGCACGCTCCCTCGGGGGAGCTCGATTTCCTCAGCTCACCAACAGCCTCAGGAACACGGTTGTAGTAGGTGCAGCATGCCATGCAAGTCTGCCAGCTTACAGTAGTCCGAGCTGTCCTGAGGAAAACTCTTTGCTTACAATTCCTTCTACCAGCTCCTAGCTGAAGTCAACCAACCTCTGGGAGAAAGTCGGCTTGTGGTCCAAGTGCAACTAGAGCACACTTTCTGGTGTAACGCCGCAAGCTTTTGGAAGATGCCCAGGAGCCCAGGACACCTAGGGAATTCTTTCATTGAGGCAGTTCGCTACACGCAGAACACCCTGCATAGAAAAGTGGATTCTCCAAGGACCCAGTGAGGAGCTAGGTCTCTTTTGACCTGTTAGAAACCACAGATGCTTCTTCTGCGTGTCAGCCAGGAAATGGCGGCCTTAGGAGACAAGCCTTGCTTTCCCGTCTTGAAAGCTCCATTCATGCGGCCTTGAAGCTACCTGAAAAACACTGTGGTTGTCGGACTTGTCCTCACTCCAGGCATGGCTCTGGAAGAAAATGAGTTTTCTCGAAAGAAAGAGGGTGCTTCCAGGCCCTGGTGGGGAGCATATCCTGCATTGCACTAGAGCGAAGGGGAATCTCAGCGTGCGCCCTACCCTCGACCTAAGGCTCTGATTTGCCCTCCAGAAGGGTAGTGGTGCAGCATTTTCCTTGAGGCCTTAGTCGCAGTTCTGCATTAGTTTAAAGGTACTACTCTTCTCAGGACTCCAGGCCCACTCATGTCAGTACCCATTTCCGTACAAGAACTCTGAGTACCCCAGGACTCCCCTGGGCTTGCTGGGCCACACTCAGACCCGTAGGCCATTCAGTGTGCCCCTTTTTAGGCCGAGTGGAAGATAACCAACTGCACTCTTTCTTGGGAAAGCCAGATTTCCTCAGCTCACCATCAGCCTCAGGAACACGGCTCTAGCGAGGCCAGCAAACCATGGAAGTCTGCCTCCTCACCCGATTCTGAGCTGTACTGAGTAAAACTCTCTGCTTTGAAGTCCTTCCAGGACCTCATATCTGAAGTCACCGTATCTCAAGGAGAAAGACGGCTTGCATTCCAACTTCCACTAAAGCACAGTGGTCTGTGTAACACTTCAGCCTTTGGGACATGCACAAGGCTCGTAGAGACCTAGGGCAGTCTACTGTCTAGGCACTTCACTACACGTACAACACCCTGTGCAGAAAAATTGATTCTGGGAAGAGCCAAGCAGGTAGCTAGGTCTCTTTTGACCTCTTAGAAAAAACAGCTACTTGTGCAGTGTGTCAGTCTGGAAACAGGACCTGATGGGGCTAGCCTTGCTGTCCCATCATGAAAGCTCCTTTTATAAGCGCCTAGAAGCTAGAAGCTACCTGAAAAACACTGTTGCTGTCGGGCTTATACTCACGACAGGCATGGCTGTGAGAGGGAAAAAGAGGTTTCACGAAGAAACACGTATTCCAGTTTCTGACTCAGAGCTCATCCTGCCCTGTTCTCTAGCTAAAGGGAAACTCAAAGTGAGGCCTAGCTTCGAGGGAGGGCCCTGATATGCCATGCAGCGGAGTAGGCGTGCAGCAGCTTCCCTGAGGCCTTAGCCGCTCTTCTGCTTTAGTTGAACGCTACTAAGCTTTTCAGGACTCGTAGACCCCTCGCGGCAGCACTCGTTTCCGTACAAGGACCCTGAGTACCCCCAGGCTCCCCTGGGCTTGCTGGGCCACACTCAGACCCGTAGGCCATTCAGGGTGGCCCTGCGTAGGTCGAGTGAAGAGTCACACGCTGCCCTCTTCCTTGGGCGAGCTAGATATCCCCAGCTCACCAACGGCTTCATGAACACGGTCCTAGCAAGTCCAGCATACCATGGAAGTCGTCCTAGTTGCCCTAGTCTGAGCAGTACTGAGAAAAACTCTCTGCTTACAAGTCCTTCTAGGACCTCATACCTGAAGTCACCGTATCTCAAGGAGAAAGGCAGCTTGCACTGCAACTTCCACTACAGCACAGTTTTGTGTGTGACACTTCAGAATGTTGGGAGAGGCACAGGACCCTAGGAGTCCTAGGGCAGTCTTTCATCTAAGCAGTTCGCTACACGGAGAGCACCTTAGGTAGAAAAGTTGAATAAGGGAAGAGCCAGGGAGGTAGCTAGGTCTCTTTTGACCTGCCAGAAGCCAGAGGCACTTACACTGCGTGTCAACCTGGAGATGGTGCCTGATGGGACTGGCCTTGTTTTCCCACTTTGAAAGCTCCTCTTATGCGCCTTGAAGCTCCCTTAAAAACACTGTGGTTGTCAGCCTTATACTCACGGCAGGCATGGCTGTGAGAGGGAAAGAACGGTTTCACGAAGAAACAGGGTATCCCAGTTTCTCGGTCAGAGCTCATCCTTTCCTGTTCTATAGTTAAAGGGAATCTCAAAGTGAGGCCTAGCTTCGAAGGAGGGCCCTGATACGCCAGGCAGCAGGGTAGGAGTGCGCAGCTTCCATGAGGCCTTAGTCGCACTTCTGCCTTAGTGTAACGGTACTAATCTTCTCAGGACTCCTGCTCCATTGCGTCTGAACCCGTTTCCGTACAAAGACACTGCGTTCCCCCCAGGCTCTCCTGAGTTGGAGATCAACATTCAGACACGTAGACCCTTCGGAGTACCCGTGTCTGTGCCGAGTGAAGGGCAGCATGATGCACGCTCCCTCGGGGGAGCTCGATTTCCTCAGCTCACCAACAGCCTCAGGAACACGGTTGTAGTAGGTGCAGCATGCCATGCAAGTCTGCCTGCTTACAGTAGTCCGAGCTGCCCTGAGGAAAACTCTTTGCTTACAATTCCTTCTACCAGCTCCTAGCTGAAGTCAACCAACCTCTAGGAGAAAGTCGGCTTGTGGTCCAAGTGCAACTAGAGCACACTTTCTGGTGTAACGCCGCAGGCTTGTGGAAGATGCCCAGGAGCCCAGGACACCTAGGGAATTCTTTCATTGAGGCAGTTCGCTACACGCAGAACACCCTGCATAGAAAAGTGGATTCTCCAAGGACCCAGCGAGGAGCTAGGTCTCTTTTGACCTGTTAGAAACCACAGATGCTTCTTCTGCGTGTCAGCCTGGAAATGGTGGCCTTAGGAGACAGGCCTTGCTTTCCCGTCTTGAAAGCTCCATTCATGCGGCCTTGAAGCTACCTGAAAAACACTGTGGTTGTCGGACTTGTCCTCACTCCAGGCATGGCTCTGGAAGAAAATGAGTTTTCTCGAAAGAAAGAGGGTGCTGCTTCCAGGCCCTGGTGGGGAGCATATCCTGCATTGCACTAGAGCGAAGGGGAATCTCAGCGTGCGCCCTAACCTCGACCTAAGGCTCTGATTTGCCCTCCAGAAGGGTAGTGGTGCAGCATTTTCCTTGAGGCCTTAGTCGCAGTTCTGCATTAGTTTAAAGGTACTACTCTTCTCAGGACTCCAGGCCCACTCATGTCAGTACCCATTTCCGTACAAGAACTCTGAGTACCCCAGGACTCCCCTGGGCTTGCTGGGCCACACTCAGACCCGTAGGCCGTTCAATGTGCCCCTATTTAGGCCGAGTGAAAGATAACAAACTGCACTCTTTCTTGGGAAAGCCAGATTTCCTCAGCTCACCATCAGCCTCAGGAACACGGCTCTAGCGAGGCCAGCAAACCATGGAAGTCTGCCTCCTCACCCGATTCTGAGCTGTACTGAGTAAAACTCTCTGCTTTGAAGTCCTTCCAGGACCTCATATCTGAAGTCACCGTATCTCAAGGAGAAAGACGGCTTGCATTCCAACTTCCACTAAAGCACAGTGGTCTGTGTAACACTTCAGGCTTTGCGACATGCACAGGGCTCGTAGAGACCTAGGGCAGTCTACTGTCTAGGCACTTCACTACACGTACAACACCCTGTGCAGAAAAATTGATTCTGGGAAGAGCCAAGCAGGTAGCTAGGTCTCTTTTGACCTCTTAGAAACCACAGCTACTTGTGCAGTGTGTCAGTCTGGAAACAGGACCTGATGGGGCTAGCCTTGCTGTCCCATCATGAAAGCTCTTTTTATGCGCCTAGAAGCTAGAAGCTACCTGAAAAACACTGTTGCTGTCGGGCTTATACTCACGACAGGCATGGCTGTGAGAGGGAAAAAGAGGTTCCACGAAGAAACACGTATTCCAGTTTCTGACTCAGAGCTCATCCTGTCCTGTTCTCTAGCTAAAGGGAAACTCAAAGTGAGGCCTAGCTTCGAGGGAGGGCCCTGATATGCCATGCAGCGGAGTAGGCGTGCAGCAGCTTCCCTGAGGCCTTAGCCGCTCTTCTGCTTTAGTTGAACGCTACTAAGCTTTTCAGGACTCGTAGACCCCTCGCGGCAGCACTCGTTTCCGTACAAGGACCCTGAGTACCCCCAGGCTCCCCTGGGCTTGCTGGGCCACACTCAGACCCGTAGGCCATTCAGGGTGGCCCTGCGTAGGTCGAGTGAAGAGTCACACGCTGCCCTCTTCCTTGGGCGAGCTAGATATCCCCAGCTCACCAACGGCTTCATGAACACGGTCCTAGCAAGTCCAGCATACCATGGAAGTCGTCCTAGTTGCCCTAGTCTGAGCGGTACTGAGAAAAACTCTCTGCTTACAAGTCCTTCTAGGACCTCATACCTGAAGTCACCGTATCTCAAGGAGAAAGGCAGCTTGCACTGCAACTTCCACTACAGCACAGTTTTGTGTGTGACACTTCAGAATGTTGGGAGAGGCACAGGACCCTAGGAGTCCTAGGGCAGTCTTTCATCTAAGCAGTTCGCTACACGCAGAGCACCTTAGGTAGAAAAGTTGAATAAGGGAAGAGCCAGGGAGGTAGCTAGGTCTCTTTTGACCTGCCAGAAGCCAGAGGCACTTACGCTGCGTGTCAACCTGGAGATGGTGCCTGATGGGACTGGCCTTGTTTTCCCACTTTGAAAGCTCCTCTTATGCGCCTTGAAGCTCCCTTAAAAACACTGTGGTTGTCAGCCTTATACTCACGGCAGGCATGGCTGTGAGAGGGAAAGAACGGTTTCACGAAGAAACAGGGTATCCCAGTTTCTCGGTCAGAGCTCATCCTGTCCTGTTCTATAGCTAAAGGGAATCTCAAAGTGAGGCCTAGCTTCGAAGGAGGGCCCTGATACGCCAGGCAGCAGGGTAGGAGTGCGCAGCTTCCATGAGGCCTTAGTCGCACTTCTGCCTTAGTGTAACGGTACTAATCTTCTCAGGACTCCTGCTCCATTGCGTCTGAACCCGTTTCCGTACAAAGACACTGAGTTCCCCCCAGGCTCTCCTGAGTTGGAGATCAACATTCAGACACGTAGACCCTTCGGAGTACCCGTGTCTGTGCCGAGTGAAGGGCAGCATGATGCACGCTCCCTCGGGGGAGCTCGATTTCCTCAGCTCACCAACAGCCTCAGGAACACGGTTGTAGTAGGTGCAGCATGCCATGCAAGTCTGCCTGCTTACAGTAGTCCGAGCTGTCCTGAGGAAAACTCTTTGCTTACAATTCCTTCTACCAGCTCCTAGCTGAAGTCAACCAACCTCTAGGAGAAAGTCGGCTTGTGGTCCAAGTGCAACTAGAGCACACTTTCTGGTGTAACGCCGCAGGCTTGTGGAAGATGCTTAGGAGCCCAGGACACCTAGGGAATTCTTTCATTGAGGCAGTTCGCTACACGCAGAACACCCTGCATAGAAAAGTGGATTCTCCAAGGACCCAGTGAGGAGCTAGGTCTCTTTTGACCTGTTAGAAACCACAGATGCTTCTTCTGCGTGTCAGCCTGGAAATGGTGGCCTTAGGAGACAGGCCTTGCTTTCCCGTCTTGAAAGCTCCATTCATGCGGCCTTGAAGCTACCTGAAAAACACTGTGGTTGTCGGACTTGTCCTCACTCCAGGCATGGCTCTGGAAGAAAATGAGTTTTCTCGAAAGAAAGAGGGTGCTGCTTCCAGGCCCTGGTGGGGAGCATATCCTGCATTGCACTAGAGCGAAGGGGAATCTCAGCGTGCGCCCTACCCTCGACCTAAGCCTCTGATTTGCCCTCCAGAAGGGTAGTGGTGCAGCATTTTCCTTGAGGCCTTAGTCGCAGTTCTGCATTAGTTTAAAGGTACTACTCTTCTCAGGACTCCAGGCCCACTCATGTCAGTACCCATTTCCGTACAAGAACTCTGAGTACCCCAGGACTCCCCTGGGCTTGCTGGGCCACACTCAGACCCGTAGGCCCTTCAGTGTGCCCCTTTTTAGGCCGAGTGAAAGATAACAAACTGCACTCTTTCTTGGGAAAGCCAGATTTCCTCAGCTCACCATCAGCCTCAGGAACACGGCTCTAGCGAGGCCAGCAAACCATGGAAGTCTGCCTCCTCACCCGATTCTGAGCTGTACTGAGTAAAACTCTCTGCTTTGAAGTCCTTCCAGGACCTCATATCTGAAGTCACCGTATCTCAAGGAGAAAGACGGCTTGCATTCCAACTTCCACTAAAGCACAGTGGTCTGTGTAACACCAGGCTTTGGGACATGCACAGGGCTCGTAGAGACCTAGGGCAGTCTACTGTCTAGGCACTTCACTACACGTACAACACCCTGTGCAGAAAAATTGATTCTGGGAAGAGCCAAGCAGGTAGCTAGGTCTCTTTTGACCTCTTAGAAACCACAGCTACTTGTGCAGTGTGTCAGTCTGGAAACAGGACCTGATGGGGCTAGCCTTGCTGTCCCATCATGAAAGCTCTTTTTATGCGCCTAGAAGCTAGAAGCTACCTGAAAAACACTGTTGCTGTCGGGCTTATACTCACGACAGGCATGGCTGTGAGAGGGAAAAAGAGGTTCCACGAAGAAACACGTATTCCAGTTTCTGACTCAGAGCTCATCCTGTCCTGTTCTCTAGCTAAAGGGAAACTCAAAGTGAGGCCTAGCTTCGAGGGAGGGCCCTGATATGCCATGCAGCGGAGTAGGCGTGCAGCAGCTTCCCTGAGGCCTTAGCCGCTCTTCTGCTTTAGTTGAACGCTACTAAGCTTTTCAGGACTCGTAGACCCCTCGCGGCAGCACTCGTTTCCGTACAAGGACCCTGAGTACCCCCAGGCTCCCCTGGGCTTGCTGGGCCACACTCAGACCCGTAGGCCATTCAGGGTGGCCCTGCGTAGGTCGAGTGAAGAGTCACACGCTGCCCTCTTCCTTGGGCGAGCTAGATATCCCCAGCTCACCAACGGCTTCATGAACACGGTCCTAGCAAGTCCAGCATACCATGGAAGTCGTCCTAGTTGCCCTAGTCTGAGCGGTACTGAGAAAAACTCTCTGCTTACAAGTCCTTCTAGGACCTCATACCTGAAGTCACCGTATCTCAAGGAGAAAGGCAGCTTGCACTGCAACTTCCACTACAGCACAGTTTTGTGTGTGACACTTCAGAATGTTGGGAGAGGCACAGGACCCTAGGAGTCCTAGGGCAGTCTTTCATCTAAGCAGTTCGCTACACGCAGAGCACCTTAGGTAGAAAAGTTGAATCAGGGAAGAGCCTGGGAGGTAGCTAGGTCTCTTTTGACCTGCCAGAAGCCAGAGACACTTACGCTGCGTGTCAACCTGGAGATGGTGCCTGATGGGACTGGCCTTGTTTTCCCACTTTGAAAGCTCCTCTTATGCGCCTTGAAGCTCCCTTAAAAACACTGTGGTTGTCAGCCTTATACTCACGGCAGGCATGGCTGTGAGAGGGAAAGAACGGTTTCACGAAGAAACAGGGTATCCCAGTTTCTCGGTCAGAGCTCATCCTGTCCTGTTCTATAGCTAAAGGGAATCTCAAAGTGAGGCCTAGCTTCCAAGGAGGGCCCTGATACGCCAGGCAGCAGGGTAGGAGTGCGCAGCTTCCATGAGGCCTTAGTCGCACTTCTGCCTTAGTGTAACGGTACTAATCTTCTCAGGACTCCTGCTCCATTGCGTCTGAACCCGTTTCCGTACAAAGACACTGAGTACCCCCCAGGCTCTCCTGAGTTGGAGATCAACATTCAGACACGTAGACCCTTCGGAGTACCCGTGTCTGTGCCGAGTGAAGGGCAGCATGATGCACGCTCCCTCGGGGGAGCTCGATTTCCTCAGCTCACCAACAGCCTCAGGAACACGGTTGTAGTAGGTGCAGCATGCCATGCAAGTCTGCCTGCTTACAGTAGTCCGAGCTGTCCTGAGGAAAACTCTTTGCTTACAATTCCTTCTACCAGCTCCTAGCTGAAGTCAACCAACCTCTAGGAGAAAGTCGGCTTGTGGTCCAAGTGCAACTAGAGCACACTTTCTGGTGTAACGCCAGAGGCTTGTGGAAGATGCCCAGGAGCCCAGGACACCTAGGGAATTCTTTCATTGAGGCAGTTCGCTACACGCAGAACACCCTGCATAGAAAAGTGGATTCTCCAAGGACCCAGTGAGGAGCTAGGTCTCTTTTGACCTGTTAGAAACCACAGATGCTTCTTCTGCGTGTCAGCCTGGAAATGGCGGCCTTAGGAGACAAGCCTTGCTTTCCCGTCTTGAAAGCTCCATTCATGCGGCCTTGAAGCTACCTGAAAAACACTGTGGTTGTCGGACTTGTCCTCACTCCAGGCATGGCTCTGGAAGAAAATGAGTTTTCTCGAAAGAAAGAGGGTGCTTCCAGGCCCTGGTGGGGAGCATATCCTGCATTGCACTAGAGCGAAGGGGAATCTCAGCGTGCGCCCTACCCTCGACCTAAGGCTCTGATTTGCCCTCCAGAAGGGTAGTGGTGCAGCATTTTCCTTGAGGCCTTAGTCGCAGTTCTGCATTAGTTTAAAGGTACTACTCTTCTCAGGACTCCAGGCCCACTCATGTCAGTACCCATTTCCGTACAAGAACTCTGAGTACCCCAGGACTCCCCTGGGCTTGCTGGGCCACACTCAGACCCGTAGGCCCTTCAGTGTGCCCCTTTTTAGGCCGAGTGAAAGATAACAAACTGCACTCTTTCTTGGGAAAGCCAGATTTCCTCAGCTCACCATCAGCCTCAGGAACACGGCTCTAGCGAGGCCAGCAAACCATGGAAGTCTGCCTCCTCACCCGATTCTGAGCTGTACTGAGTAAAACTCTCTGCTTTGAAGTCCTTCGAGGACCTCATACCTGAAGTTACCCTATCTCAAGGAGAAAGACGGCTTGCATTCCAACTTCCACTAAAGCACAGTGGTCTGTGTAACACTTCAGGCTTTGCGACATGCACAGGGCTCGTAGAGACCTAGGGCAGTCTACTGTCTAGGCACTTCACTACACGTACAACACCCTGTGCAGAAAAATTGATTCTGGGAAGAGCCAAGCAGGTAGCTAGGTCTATTTTGACCTCTTAGAAACCACAGCTACTTGTGCAGTGTGTCAGTCTGGAAACAGGACCTGATGGGGCTAGCCTTGCTGTCCCATCATGAAAGCTCCTTTTATAAGCGCCTAGAAGCTAGAAGCTAACTGAAAAACACTGTTGCTGTCGGGCTTATACTCACGACAGGCATGGCTGTGAGAGGGAAAAAGAGGTTTCACGAAGAAACACGTATTCCAGTTTCTGACTCAGAGCTCATCCTGTCCTGTTCTCTAGCTAAAGGGAAACTCAAAGTGAGGCCTAGCTTCGAGGGAGGGCCCTGATATGCCATGCAGCGGAGTAGGCGTGCAGCAGCTTCCCTGAGGCCTTAGCCGCTCTTCTGCTTTAGTTGAACGCTACTAAGCTTTTCAGGACTCGTAGACCCCTCGCGGCAGCACTCGTTTCCGTACAAGGACCCTGAGTACCCCCAGGCTCCCCTGGGCTTGCTGGGCCACACTCAGACCCGTAGGCCATTCAGGGTGGCCCTGCGTAGGTCGAGTGAAGAGTCACACGCTGCCCTCTTCCTTGGGCGAGCTAGATATCCCCAGCTCACCAACGGCTTCATGAACACGGTCCTAGCAAGTCCAGCATACCATGGAAGTCGTCCTAGTTGCCCTAGTCTGAGCGGTACTGAGAAAAACTCTCTGCTTACAAGTCCTTCTAGGACCTCATACCTGAAGTCACCGTATCTCAAGGAGAAAGGCAGCTTGCACTGCAACTTCCACTACAGCACAGTTTTGTGTGTGACACTTCAGAATGTTGGGAGAGGCACAGGACCCTAGGAGTCCTAGGGCAGTCTTTCATCTAAGCAGTTCGCTACACGCAGAGCACCTTAGGTAGAAAAGTTGAATAAGGGAAGAGCCAGGGAGGTAGCTAGGTCTCTTTTGACCTGCCAGAAGCCAGAGGCACTTACGCTGCGTGTCAACCTGGAGATGGTGCCTGATGGGACTGGCCTTGTTTTCCCACTTTGAAAGCTCCTCTTATGCGCCTTGAAGCTCCCTTAAAAACACTGTGGTTGTCAGCCTTATACTCACGGCAGGCATGGCTGTGAGAGGGAAAGAACGGTTTCACGAAGAAACAGGGTATCCCAGTTTCTCGGTCAGAGCTCATCCTTTCCTGTTCTATAGCTAAAGGGAATCTCAAAGTGAGGCCTAGCTTCGAAGGAGGGCCCTGATACGCCAGGCAGCAGGGTAGGAGTGCGCAGCTTCCATGAGGCCTTAGTCGCACTTCTGCCTTAGTGTAACGGTACTAATCTTCTCAGGACTCCTGCTCCATTGCGTCTGAACCCGTTTCCGTACAAAGACACTGAGTTCCCCCCAGGCTCTCCTGAGTTGGAGATCAACATTCAGACACGTAGACCCTTCGGAGTACCCGTGTCTGTGCCGAGTGAAGGGCAGCATGATGCACGCTCCCTCGGGGGAGCTCGATTTCCTCAGCTCACCAACAGCCTCAGGAACACGGTTGTAGTAGGTGCAGCATGCCATGCAAGTCTGCCTGCTTACAGTAGTCCGAGCTGCCCTGAGGAAAACTCTTTGCTTACAATTCCTTCTACCAGCTCCTAGCTGAAGTCAACCAACCTCTAGGAGAAAGTCGGCTTGTGGTCCAAGTGCAACTAGAGCACACTTTCTGGTGTAACGCCGCAGGCTTGTGGAAGATGCTTAGGAGCCCAGGACACCTAGGGAATTCTTTCATTGAGGCAGTTCGCTACACGCAGAACACCCTGCATAGAAAAGTGGATTCTCCAAGGACCCAGTGAGGAGCTAGGTCTCTTTTGACCTGTTAGAAACCACAGATGCTTCTTCTGCGTGTCAGCCTGGAAATGGTGGCCTTAGGAGACAGGCCTTGCTTTCCCGTCTTGAAAGCTCCATTCATGCGGCCTTGAAGCTACCTGAAAAACACTGTGGTTGTCGTACTTGTCCTCACTCCAGGCATGGCTCTGGAAGAAAATGAGTTTTCTCGAAAGAAAGAGGGTGCTGCTTCCAGGCCCTGGTGGGGAGCATATCCTGCATTGCACTAGAGCGAAGGGGAATCTCAGCGTGCGCCCTACCCTCGACCTAAGCCTCTGATTTGCCCTCCAGAAGGGTAGTGGTGCAGCATTTTCCTTGAGGCCTTAGTCGCAGTTCTGCATTAGTTTAAAGGTACTACTCTTCTCAGGACTCCAGGCCCACTCATGTCAGTACCCATTTCCGTACAAGAACTCTGAGTACCCCAGGACTCCCCTGGGCTTGCTGGGCCACACTCAGACCCGTAGGCCGTTCAGTGTGCCCCTTTTTAGGCCGAGTGAAAGATAACAAACTGCACTCTTTCTTGGGAAAGCCAGATTTCCTCAGCTCACCATCAGCCTCAGGAACACGGCTCTAGCGAGGCCAGCAAACCATGGAAGTCTGCCTCCTCACCCGATTCTGAGCTGTACTGAGTAAAACTCTCTGCTTTGAAGTCCTTCCAGGACCTCATATCTGAAGTCACCGTATCTCAAGGAGAAAGACGGCTTGCATTCCAACTTCCACTAAAGCACAGTGGTCTGTGTAACACCAGGCTTTGGGACATGCACAGGGCTCGTAGAGACCTAGGGCAGTCTACTGTCTAGGCACTTCACTACACGTACAACACCCTGTGCAGAAAAATTGATTCTGGGAAGAGCCAAGCAGGTAGCTAGGTCTCTTTTGACCTCTTAGAAACCACAGCTACTTGTGCAGTGTGTCAGTCTGGAAACAGGACCTGATGGGGCTAGCCTTGCTGTCCCATCATGAAAGCTCTTTTTATGCGCCTAGAAGCTAGAAGCTACCTGAAAAACACTGTTGCTGTCGGGCTTATACTCACGACAGGCATGGCTGTGAGAGGGAAAAAGAGGTTCCACGAAGAAACACGTATTCCAGTTTCTGACTCAGAGCTCATCCTGTCCTGTTCTCTAGCTAAAGGGAAACTCAAAGTGAGGCCTAGCTTCGAGGGAGGGCCCTGATATGCCATGCAGCGGAGTAGGCGTGCAGCAGCTTCCCTGAGGCCTTAGCCGCTCTTCTGCTTTAGTTGAACGCTACTAAGCTTTTCAGGACTCGTAGACCCCTCGCGGCAGCACTCGTTTCCGTACAAGGACCCTGAGTACCCCCAGGCTCCCCTGGGCTTGCTGGGCCACACTCAGACCCGTAGGCCATTCAGGGTGGCCCTGCGTAGGTCGAGTGAAGAGTCACACGCTGCCCTCTTCCTTGGGCGAGCTAGATATCCCCAGCTCACCAACGGCTTCATGAACACGGTCCTAGCAAGTCCAGCATACCATGGAAGTCGTCCTAGTTGCCCTAGTCTGAGCGGTACTGAGAAAAACTCTCTGCTTACAAGTCCTTCTAGGACCTCATACCTGAAGTCACCGTATCTCAAGGAGAAAGGCAGCTTGCACTGCAACTTCCACTACAGCACAGTTTTGTGTGTGACACTTCAGAATGTTGGGAGAGGCACAGGACCCTAGGAGTCCTAGGGCAGTCTTTCATCTAAGCAGTTCGCTACACGCAGAGCACCTTAGGTAGAAAAGTTGAATCAGGGAAGAGCCTGGGAGGTAGCTAGGTCTCTTTTGACCTGCCAGAAGCCAGAGACACTTACGCTGCGTGTCAACCTGGAGATGGTGCCTGATGGGACTGGCCTTGTTTTCCCACTTTGAAAGCTCCTCTTATGCGCCTTGAAGCTCCCTTAAAAACACTGTGGTTGTCAGCCTTATACTCACGGCAGGCATGGCTGTGAGAGGGAAAGAACGGTTTCACGAAGAAACAGGGTATCCCAGTTTCTCGGTCAGAGCTCATCCTGTCCTGTTCTATAGCTAAAGGGAATCTCAAAGTGAGGCCTAGCTTCCAAGGAGGGCCCTGATACGCCAGGCAGCAGGGTAGGAGTGCGCAGCTTCCATGAGGCCTTAGTCGCACTTCTGCCTTAGTGTAACGGTACTAATCTTCTCAGGACTCCTGCTCCATTGCGTCTGAACCCGTTTCCGTACAAAGACACTGAGTACCCCCCAGGCTCTCCTGAGTTGGAGATCAACATTCAGACACGTAGACCCTTCGGAGTACCCGTGTCTGTGCCGAGTGAAGGGCAGCATGATGCACGCTCCCTCGGGGGAGCTCGATTTCCTCAGCTCACCAACAGCCTCAGGAACACGGTTGTAGTAGGTGCAGCATGCCATGCAAGTCTGCCTGCTTACAGTAGTCCGAGCTGTCCTGAGGAAAACTCTTTGCTTACAATTCCTTCTACCAGCTCCTAGCTGAAGTCAACCAACCTCTAGGAGAAAGTCGGCTTGTGGTCCAAGTGCAACTAGAGCACACTTTCTGGTGTAACGCCAGAGGCTTGTGGAAGATGCCCAGGAGCCCAGGACACCTAGGGAATTCTTTCATTGAGGCAGTTCGCTACACGCAGAACACCCTGCATAGAAAAGTGGATTCTCCAAGGACCCAGTGAGGAGCTAGGTCTCTTTTGACCTGTTAGAAACCACAGATGCTTCTTCTGCGTGTCAGCCTGGAAATGGCGGCCTTAGGAGACAAGCCTTGCTTTCCCGTCTTGAAAGCTCCATTCATGCGGCCTTGAAGCTACCTGAAAAACACTGTGGTTGTCGGACTTGTCCTCACTCCAGGCATGGCTCTGGAAGAAAATGAGTTTTCTCGAAAGAAAGAGGGTGCTTCCAGGCCCTGGTGGGGAGCATATCCTGCATTGCACTAGAGCGAAGGGGAATCTCAGCGTGCGCCCTACCCTCGACCTAAGGCTCTGATTTGCCCTCCAGAAGGGTAGTGGTGCAGCATTTTCCTTGAGGCCTTAGTCGCAGTTCTGCATTAGTTTAAAGGTACTACTCTTCTCAGGACTCCAGGCCCACTCATGTCAGTACCCATTTCCGTACAAGAACTCTGAGTACCCCAGGACTCCCCTGGACTTGCTGGGCCATACTCAGACCCGTAGGCCCTTCAGTGTGCCCCTTTTTAGGCCGAGTGAAAGATAACAAACTGCACTCTTTCTTGGGAAAGCCAGATTTCCTCAGCTCACCATCAGCCTCAGGAACACGGCTCTAGCGAGGCCAGCAAACCATGGAAGTCTGCCTCCTCACCCGATTCTGAGCTGTACTGAGTAAAACTCTCTGCTTTGAAGTCCTTCGAGGACCTCATACCTGAAGTTACCCTATCTCAAGGAGAAAGACGGCTTGCATTCCAACTTCCACTAAAGCACAGTGGTCTGTGTAACACTTCAGGCTTTGCGACATGCACAGGGCTCGTAGAGACCTAGGGCAGTCTACTGTCTAGGCACTTCACTACACGTACAACACCCTGTGCAGAAAAATTGATTCTGGGAAGAGCCAAGCAGGTAGCTAGGTCTATTTTGACCTCTTAGAAACCACAGCTACTTGTGCAGTGTGTCAGTCTGGAAACAGGACCTGATGGGGCTAGCCTTGCTGTCCCATCATGAAAGCTCCTTTTATAAGCGCCTAGAAGCTAGAAGCTAACTGAAAAACACTGTTGCTGTCGGGCTTATACTCACGACAGGCATGGCTGTGAGAGGGAAAAAGAGGTTTCACGAAGAAACACGTATTCCAGTTTCTGACTCAGAGCTCATCCTGTCCTGTTCTCTAGCTAAAGGGAAACTCAAAGTGAGGCCTAGCTTCGAGGGAGGGCCCTGATATGCCATGCAGCGGAGTAGGCGTGCAGCAGCTTCCCTGAGGCCTTAGCCGCTCTTCTGCTTTAGTTGAACGCTACTAAGCTTTTCAGGACTCGTAGACCCCTCGCGGCAGCACTCGTTTCCGTACAAGGACCCTGAGTACCCCCAGGCTCCCCTGGGCTTGCTGGGCCACACTCAGACCCGTAGGCCATTCAGGGTGGCCCTGCGTAGGTCGAGTGAAGAGTCACACGCTGCCCTCTTCCTTGGGCGAGCTAGATATCCCCAGCTCACCAACGGCTTCATGAACACGGTCCTAGCAAGTCCAGCATACCATGGAAGTCGTCCTAGTTGCCCTAGTCTGAGCAGTACTGAGAAAAACTCTCTGCTTACAAGTCCTTCTAGGACCTCATACCTGAAGTCACCGTATCTCAAGGAGAAAGGCAGCTTGCACTGCAACTTCCACTACAGCACAGTTTTGTGTGTGACACTTCAGAATGTTGGGAGAGGCACAGGACCCTAGGAGTCCTAGGGCAGTCTTTCATCTAAGCAGTTCGCTACACGCAGAGCACCTTAGGTAGAAAAGTTGAATAAGGGAAGAGCCAGGGAGGTAGCTAGGTCTCTTTTGACCTGCCAGAAGCCAGAGGCACTTACACTGCGTGTCAACCTGGAGATGGTGCCTGATGGGACTGGCCTTGTTTTCCCACTTTGAAAGCTCCTCTTATGCGCCTTGAAGCTCCCTTAAAAACACTGTGGTTGTCAGCCTTATACTCACGGCAGGCATGGCTGTGAGAGGGAAAGAACGGTTTCACAAAGAAACAGGGTATCCCAGTTTCTCGGTCAGAGCTCATCCTTTCCTGTTCTATAGCTAAAGGGAATCTCAAAGTGAGGCCTATCTTCCAAGGAGGGCCCTGATACGCCAGGCAGCAGGGTAGAAGTGCGCAGCTTCCATGAGGCCTTAGTCGCACTTCTGCCTTAGTGTAACGGTACTAATCTTCTCAGGACTCCTGCTCCATTGCGTCTGAACCCGTTTCCGTACAAAGACACTGAGTACCCCCCAGGCTCTCCTGAGTTGGAGATCAACATTCAGACACGTAGACCCTTCGGAGTACCCGTGTCTGTGCCGAGTGAAGGGCAGCATGATGCACGCTCCCTCGGGGGAGCTCGATTTCCTCAGCTCACCAACAGCCTCAGGAACACGGTTGTAGTAGGTGCAGCATGCCATGCAAGTCTGCCTGCTTACAGTAGTCCGAGCTGTCCTGAGGAAAACTCTTTGCTTACAATTCCTTCTACCAGCTCCTAGCTGAAGTCAACCAACCTCTAGGAGAAAGTCGGCTTGTGGTCCAAGTGCAACTAGAGCACACTTTCTGGTGTAACGCCAGAGGCTTGTGGAAGATGCCCAGGAGCCCAGGACACCTAGGGAATTCTTTCATTGAGGCAGTTCGCTACACGCAGAACACCCTGCATAGAAAAGTGGATTCTCCAAGGACCCAGTGAGGAGCTAGGTCTCTTTTGACCTGTTAGAAACCACAGATGCTTCTTCTGCGTGTCAGCCTGGAAATGGCGGCCTTAGGAGACAAGCCTTGCTTTCCCGTCTTGAAAGCTCCATTCATGCGGCCTTGAAGCTACCTGAAAAACACTGTGGTTGTCGGACTTGTCCTCACTCCAGGCATGGCTCTGGAAGAAAATGAGTTTTCTCGAAAGAAAGAGGGTGCTGCTTCCAGGCCCTGGTGGGGAGCATATCCTGCATTGCACTAGAGCGAAGGGGAATCTCAGCGTGCGCCCTACCCTCGACCTAAGGCTCTGATTTGCCCTCCAGAAGGGTAGTGGTGCAGCATTTTCCTTGAGGCCTTAGTCGCAGTTCTGCATTAGTTTAAAGGTACTACTCTTCTCAGGACTCCAGGCCCACTCATGTCAGTACCCATTTCCGTACAAGAACTCTGAGTACCCCAGGACTCCCCTGGGCTTGCTGGGCCACACTCAGACCCGTAGGCCCTTCAGTGTGCCCCTTTTTAGGCCGAGTGAAAGATAACAAACTGCACTCTTTCTTGGGAAAGCCAGATTTCCTCAGCTCACCATCAGCCTCAGGAACACGGCTCTAGCGAGGCCAGCAAACCATGGAAGTCTGCCTCCTCACCCGATTCTGAGCTGTACTGAGTAAAACTCTCTGCTTTGAAGTCCTTCGAGGACCTCATACCTGAAGTTACCCTATCTCAAGGAGAAAGACGGCTTGCATTCCAACTTCCACTAAAGCACAGTGGTCTGTGTAACACTTCAGGCTTTGCGACATGCACAGGGCTCGTAGAGACCTAGGGCAGTCTACTGTCTAGGCACTTCACTACACGTACAACACCCTGTGCAGAAAAATTGATTCTGGGAAGAGCCAAGCAGGTAGCTAGGTCTCTTTTGACCTCTTAGAAACCACAGCTACTTGTGCAGTGTGTCAGTCTGGAAACAGGACCTGATGGGGCTAGCCTTGCTGTCCCATCATGAAAGCTCCTTTTATAAGCGCCTAGAAGCTAGAAGCTAACTGAAAAACACTGTTGCTGTCGGGCTTATACTCACGACAGGCATGGCTGTGAGAGGGAAAAAGAGGTTTCACGAAGAAACACGTATTCCAGTTTCTGACTCAGAGCTCATCCTGTCCTGTTCTCTAGCTAAAGGGAAACTCAAAGTGAGGCCTAGCTTCGAGGGAGGGCCCTGATATGCCATGCAGCGGAGTAGGCGTGCAGCAGCTTCCCTGAGGCCTTAGCCGCTCTTCTGCTTTAGTTGAACGCTACTAAGCTTTTCAGGACTCGTAGACCCCTCGCGGCAGCACTCGTTTCCGTACAAGGACCCTGAGTACCCCCAGGCTCCCCTGGGCTTGCTGGGCCACACTCAGACCCGTAGGCCATTCAGGGTGGCCCTGCGTAGGTCGAGTGAAGAGTCACACGCTGCCCTCTTCCTTGGGCGAGCTAGATATCCCCAGCTCACCAACGGCTTCATGAACACGGTCCTAGCAAGTCCAGCATACCATGGAAGTCGTCCTAGTTGCCCTAGTCTGAGCAGTACTGAGAAAAACTCTCTGCTTACAAGTCCTTCTAGGACCTCATACCTGAAGTCACCGTATCTCAAGGAGAAAGGCAGCTTGCACTGCAACTTCCACTACAGCACAGTTTTGTGTGTGACACTTCAGAATGTTGGGAGAGGCACAGGACCCTAGGAGTCCTAGGGCAGTCTTTCATCTAAGCAGTTCGCTACACGGAGAGCACCTTAGGTAGAAAAGTTGAATAAGGGAAGAGCCAGGGAGGTAGCTAGGTCTCTTTTGACCTGCCAGAAGCCAGAGGCACTTACGCTGCGTGTCAACCTGGAGATGGTGCCTGATGGGACTGGCCTTGTTTTCCCACTTTGAAAGCTCCTCTTATGCGCCTTGAAGCTCCCTTAAAAACACTGTGGTTGTCAGCCTTATACTCACGGCAGGCATGGCTGTGAGAGGGAAAGAACGGTTTCACGAAGAAACAGGGTATCCCAGTTTCTCGGTCAGAGCTCATCCTTTCCTGTTCTATAGCTAAAGGGAATCTCAAAGTGAGGCCTAGCTTCGAAGGAGGGCCCTGATACGCCAGGCAGCAGGGTAGGAGTGCGCAGCTTCCATGAGGCCTTAGTCGCACTTCTGCCTTAGTGTAACGGTACTAATCTTCTCAGGACTCCTGCTCCATTGCGTCTGAACCCGTTTCCGTACAAAGACACTGAGTACCCCCCAGGCTCTCCTGAGTTGGAGATCAACATTCAGACACGTAGACCCTTCGGAGTACCCGTGTCTGTGCCGAGTGAAGGGCAGCATGATGCACGCTCCCTCGGGGGAGCTCGATTTCCTCAGCTCACCAACAGCCTCAGGAACACGGTTGTAGTAGGTGCAGCATGCCATGCAAGTCTGCCTGCTTACAGTAGTCCGAGCTGTCCTGAGGAAAACTCTTTGCTTACAATTCCTTCTACCAGCTCCTAGCTGAAGTCAACCAACCTCTAGGAGAAAGTCGGCTTGTGGTCCAAGTGCAACTAGAGCACACTTTCTGGTGTAACGCCGCAGGCTTGTGGAAGATGCCCAGGAGCCCAGGACACCTAGGGAATTCTTTCATTGAGGCAGTTCGCTACACGCAGAACACCCTGCATAGAAAAGTGGATTCTCCAAGGACCCAGTGAGGAGCTAGGTCTCTTTTGACCTGTTAGAAACCACAGATGCTTCTTCTGCGTGTCAGCCTGGAAATGGCGGCCTTAGGAGACAAGCCTTGCTTTCCCGTCTTGAAAGCTCCATTCATGCGGCCTTGAAGCTACCTGAAAAACACTGTGGTTGTCGGACTTGTCCTCACTCCAGGCATGGCTCTGGAAGAAAATGAGTTTTCTCGAAAGAAAGAGGGTGCTTCCAGGCCCTGGTGGGGAGCATATCCTGCATTGCACTAGAGCGAAGGGGAATCTCAGCGTGCGCCCTACCCTCGACCTAAGGCTCTGATTTGCCCTCCAGAAGGGTAGTGGTGCAGCATTTTCCTTGAGGCCTTAGTCGCAGTTCTGCATTAGTTTAAAGGTACTACTCTTCTCAGGACTCCAGGCCCACTCATGTCAGTACCCATTTCCGTACAAGAACTCTGAGTACCCCAGGACTCCCCTGGGCTTGCTGGGCCATACTCAGACCCGTAGGCCCTTCAGTGTGCCCCTTTTTAGGCCGAGTGAAAGATAACAAACTGCACTCTTTCTTGGGAAAGCCAGATTTCCTCAGCTCACCATCAGCCTCAGGAACACGGCTCTAGCGAGGCCAGCAAACCATGGAAGTCTGCCTCCTCACCCGATTCTGAGCTGTACTGAGTAAAACTCTCTGCTTTGAAGTCCTTCGAGGACCTCATACCTGAAGTTACCCTATCTCAAGGAGAAAGACGGCTTGCATTCCAACTTCCACTAAAGCACAGTGGTCTGTGTAACACTTCAGGCTTTGCGACATGCACAGGGCTCGTAGAGACCTAGGGCAGTCTACTGTCTAGGCACTTCACTACACGTACAACACCCTGTGCAGAAAAATTGATTCTGGGAAGAGCCAAGCAGGTAGCTAGGTCTCTTTTGACCTCTTAGAAACCACAGCTACTTGTGCAGTGTGTCAGTCTGGAAACAGGACCTGATGGGGCTAGCCTTGCTGTCCCATCATGAAAGCTCCTTTTATAAGCGCCTAGAAGCTAGAAGCTAACTGAAAAACACTGTTGCTGTCGGGCTTATACTCACGACAGGCATGGCTGTGAGAGGGAAAAAGAGGTTTCACGAAGAAACACGTATTCCAGTTTCTGACTCAGAGCTCATCCTGTCCTGTTCTCTAGCTAAAGGGAAACTCAAAGTGAGGCCTAGCTTCGAGGGAGGGCCCTGATATGCCATGCAGCGGAGTAGGCGTGCAGCAGCTTCCCTGAGGCCTTAGCCGCTCTTCTGCTTTAGTTGAACGCTAGTAAGCTTTTCAGGACTCGTAGACCCCTCGCGGCAGCACTCGTTTCCGTACAAGGACCCTGAGTACCCCCAGGCTCCCCTGGGCTTGCTGGGCCACACTCAGACCCGTAGGCCATTCAGGGTGGCCCTGCGTAGGTCGAGTGAAGAGTCACACGCTGCCCTCTTCCTTGGGCGAGCTAGATATCCCCAGCTCACCAACGGCTTCATGAACACGGTCCTAGCAAGTCCAGCGTACCATGGAAGTCGTCCTAGTTGCCCTAGTCTGAGCAGTACTGAGAAAAACTCTCTGCTTACAAGTCCTTCTAGGACCTCATACCTGAAGTCACCGTATCTCAAGGAGAAAGGCAGCTTGCACTGCAACTTCCACTACAGCACAGTTTTGTGTGTGACACTTCAGAATGTTGGGAGAGGCACAGGACCCTAGGAGTCCTAGGGCAGTCTTTCATCTAAGCAGTTCGCTACACGCAGAGCACCTTAGGTAGAAAAGTTGAATAAGGGAAGAGCCAGGGAGGTAGCTAGGTCTCTTTTGACCTGCCAGAAGCCAGAGGCACTTACGCTGCGTGTCAACCTGGAGATGGTGCCTGATGGGACTGGCCTTGTTTTCCCACTTTGAAAGCTCCTCTTATGCGCCTTGAAGCTCCCTTAAAAACACTGTGGTTGTCAGCCTTATACTCACGGCAGGCATGGCTGTGAGAGGGAAAGAACGGTTTCACGAAGAAACAGGGTATCCCAGTTTCTCGGTCAGAGCTCATCCTTTCCTGTTCTATAGCTAAAGGGAATCTCAAAGTGAGGCCTAGCTTCGAAGGAGGGCCCTGATACGCCAGGCAGCAGGGTAGGAGTGCGCAGCTTCCATGAGGCCTTAGTCGCACTTCTGCCTTAGTGTAACGGTACTAATCTTCTCAGGACTCCTGCTCCATTGCGTCTGAACCCGTTTCCGTACAAAGACACTGAGTACCCCCCAGGCTCTCCTGAGTTGGAGATCAACATTCAGACACGTAGACCCTTCGGAGTACCCGTGTCTGTGCCGAGTGAAGGGCAGCATGATGCACGCTCCCTCGGGGGAGCTCGATTTCCTCAGCTCACCAACAGCCTCAGGAACACGGTTGTAGTAGGTGCAGCATGCCATGCAAGTCTGCCTGCTTACAGTAGTCCGAGCTGTCCTGAGGAAAACTCTTTGCTTACAATTCCTTCTACCAGCTCCTAGCTGAAGTCAACCAACCTCTAGGAGAAAGTCGGCTTGTGGTCCAAGTGCAACTAGAGCACACTTTCTGGTGTAACGCCGCAGGCTTGTGGAAGATGCCCAGGAGCCCAGGACACCTAGGGAATTCTTTCATTGAGGCAGTTCGCTACACGCAGAACACCCTGCATAGAAAAGTGGATTCTCCAAGGACCCAGTGAGGAGCTAGGTCTCTTTTGACCTGTTAGAAACCACAGATGCTTCTTCTGCGTGTCAGCCTGGAAATGGCGGCCTTAGGAGACAGGCCTTGCTTTCCCGTCTTGAAAGCTCCATTCATGCGGCCTTGAAGCTACCTGAAAAACACTGTGGTTGTCGGACTTGTCCTCACTCCAGGCATGGCTCTGGAAGAAAATGAGTTTTCTCGAAAGAAAGAGGGTGCTGCTTCCAGGCCCTGGTGGGGAGCATATCCTGCATTGCACTAGAGCGAAGGGGAATCTCAGCGTGCGCCCTACCCTCGACCTAAGCCTCTGATTTGCCCTCCAGAAGGGTAGTGGTGCAGCATTTTCCTTGAGGCCTTAGTCGCAGTTCTGCATTAGTTTAAAGGTACTACTCTTCTCAGGACTCCAGGCCCACTCATGTCAGTACCCATTTCCGTACAAGAACTCTGAGTACCCCAGGACTCCCCTGGGCTTGCTGGGCCACACTCAGACCCGTAGGCCGTTCAGTGTGCCCCTTTTTAGGCCGAGTGAAAGATAACAAACTGCACTCTTTCTTGGGAAAGCCAGATTTCCTCAGCTCACCATCAGCCTCAGGAACACGGCTCTAGCGAGGCCAGCAAACCATGGAAGTCTGCCTCCTCACCCGATTCTGAGCTGTACTGAGTAAAACTCTCTGCTTTGAAGTCCTTCCAGGACCTCATATCTGAAGTCACCGTATCTCAAGGAGAAAGACGGCTTGCATTCCAACTTCCACTAAAGCACAGTGGTCTGTGTAACACTTCAGGCTTTGGGACATGCACAGGGCTCGTAGAGACCTAGGGCAGTCTACTGTCTAGGCACTTCACTACACGTACAACACCCTGTGCAGAAAAATTGATTCTGGGAAGAGCCAAGCAGGTAGCTAGGTCTCTTTTGACCTCTTAGAAACCACAGCTACTTGTGCAGTGTGTCAGTCTGGAAACAGGACCTGATGGGGCTAGCCTTGCTGTCCCATCATGAAAGCTCCTTTTATGCGCCTAGAAGCTAGAAGCTAACTGAAAAACACTGTTGCTGTCGGGCTTATACTCACGACAGGCATGGCTGTGAGAGGGAAAAAGAGGTTCCACGAAGAAACACGTATTCCAGTTTCTGACTCAGAGCTCATCCTGTCCTGTTCTCTAGCTAAAGGGAAACTCAAAGTGAGGCCTAGCTTCGAGGGAGGGCCCTGATATGCCATGCAGCGGAGTAGGCGTGCAGCAGCTTCCCTGAGGCCTTAGCCGCTCTTCTGCTTTAGTTGAACGCTAGTAAGCTTTTCAGGACTCGTAGACCCCTCGCGGCAGCACTCGTTTCCGTACAAGGACCCTGAGTACCCCCAGGCTCCCCTGGGCTTGCTGGGCCACACTCAGACCCGTAGGCCATTCAGGGTGGCCCTGCGTAGGTCGAGTGAAGAGTCACACGCTGCCCTCTTCCTTGGGCGAGCTAGATATCCCCAGCTCACCAACGGCTTCATGAACACGGTCCTAGCAAGTCCAGCATACCATGGAAGTCGTCCTAGTTGCCCTAGTCTGAGCAGTACTGAGAAAAACTCTCTGCTTACAAGTCCTTCTAGGACCTCATACCTGAAGTCACCGTATCTCAAGGAGAAAGGCAGCTTGCACTGCAACTTCCACTACAGCACAGTTTTGTGTGTGACACTTCAGAATGTTGGGAGAGGCACAGGACCCTAGGAGTCCTAGGGCAGTCTTTCATCTAAGCAGTTCGCTACACGCAGAGCACCTTAGGTAGAAAAGTTGAATAAGGGAAGAGCCAGGGAGGTAGCTAGGTCTCTTTTGACCTGCCAGAAGCCAGAGGCACTTACGCTGCGTGTCAACCTGGAGATGGTGCCTGATGGGACTGGCCTTGTTTTCCCACTTTGAAAGCTCCTCTTATGCGCCTTGAAGCTCCCTTAAAAACACTGTGGTTGTCAGCCTTATACTCACGGCAGGCATGGCTGTGAGAGGGAAAGAACGGTTTCACGAAGAAACAGGGTATCCCAGTTTCTCGGTCAGAGCTCATCCTTTCCTGTTCTATAGCTAAAGGGAATCTCAAAGTGAGGCCAAGCTTCGAAGGAGGGCCCTGATACGCCAGGCAGCAGGGTAGGAGTGCGCAGCTTCCATGAGGCCTTAGTCGCACTTCTGCCTTAGTGTAACGGTACTAATCTTCTCAGGACTCCTGCTCCATTGCGTCTGAACCCGTTTCCGTACAAAGACACTGAGTACCCCCCAGGCTCTCCTGAGTTGGAGATCAACATTCAGACACGTAGACCCTTCGGAGTACCCGTGTCTGTGCCGAGTGAAGGGCAGCATGATGCACGCTCCCTCGGGGGAGCTCGATTTCCTCAGCTCACCAACAGCCTCAGGAACACGGTTGTAGTAGGTGCAGCATGCCATGCAAGTCTGCCTGCTTACAGTAGTCCGAGCTGTCCTGAGGAAAACTCTTTGCTTACAATTCCTTCTACCAGCTCCTAGCTGAAGTCAACCAACCTCTAGGAGAAAGTCGGCTTGTGGTCCAAGTGCAACTAGAGCACACTTTCTGGTGTAACGCCGCAGGCTTGTGGAAGATGCCCAGGAGCCCAGGACACCTAGGGAATTCTTTCATTGAGGCAGTTCGCTACACGCAGAACACCCTGCATAGAAAAGTGGATTCTCCAAGGACCCAGTGAGGAGCTAGGTCTCTTTTGACCTGTTAGAAACCACAGATGCTTCTTCTGCGTGTCAGCCTGGAAATGGTGGCCTTAGGAGACAGGCCTTGCTTTCCCGTCTTGAAAGCTCCATTCATGCGGCCTTGAAGCTACCTGAAAAACACTGTGGTTGTCGGACTTGTCCTCACTCCAGGCATGGCTCTGGAAGAAAATGAGTTTTCTCGAAAGAAAGAGGGTGCTGCTTCCAGGCCCTGGTGGGGAGCATATCCTGCATTGCACTAGAGCGAAGGGGAATCTCAGCGTGCGCCCTACCCTCGACCTAAGCCTCTGATTTGCCCTCCAGAAGGGTAGTGGTGCAGCATTTTCCTTGAGGCCTTAGTCGCAGTTCTGCATTAGTTTAAAGGTACTACTCTTCTCAGGACTCCAGGCCCACTCATGTCAGTACCCATTTCCGTACAAGAACTCTGAGTACCCCAGGACTCCCCTGGGCTTGCTGGGCCACACTCAGACCCGTAGGCCGTTCAGTGTGCCCCTTTTTAGGCCGAGTGAAAGATAACAAACTGCACTCTTTCTTGGGAAAGCCAGATTTCCTCAGCTCACCATCAGCCTCAGGAACACGGCTCTAGCGAGGCCAGCAAACCATGGAAGTCTGCCTCCTCACCCGATTCTGAGCTGTACTGAGTAAAACTCTCTGCTTTGAAGTCCTTCCAGGACCTCATATCTGAAGTCACCGTATCTCAAGGAGAAAGACGGCTTGCATTCCAACTTCCACTAAAGCACAGTGGTCTGTGTAACACTTCAGGCTTTGGGACATGCACAGGGCTCGTAGACACCTAGGGCAGTCTACTGTCTAGGCACTTCACTACACGTACAACACCCTGTGCAGAAAAATTGATTCTGGGAAGAGCCAAGCAGGTAGCTAGGTCTCTTTTGACCTCTTAGAAACCACAGCTACTTGTGCAGTGTGTCAGTCTGGAAACAGGACCTGATGGGGCTAGCCTTGCTGTCCCATCATGAAAGCTCTTTTTATGCGCCTAGAAGCTAGAAGCTACCTGAAAAACACTGTTGCTGTCGGGCTTATACTCACGACAGGCATGGCTGTGAGAGGGAAAAAGAGGTTCCACGAAGAAACACGTATTCCAGTTTCTGACTCAGAGCTCATCCTGTCCTGTTCTCTAGCTAAAGGGAAACTCAAAGTGAGGCCTAGCTTCGAGGGAGGGCCCTGATATGCCATGCAGCGGAGTAGGCGTGCAGCAGCTTCCCTGAGGCCTTAGCCGCTCTTCTGCTTTAGTTGAACGCTAGTAAGCTTTTCAGGACTCGTAGACCCCTCGCGGCAGCACTCGTTTCCGTACAAGGACCCTGAGTACCCCCAGGCTCCCCTGGGCTTGCTGGGCCACACTCAGACCCGTAGGCCATTCAGGGTGGCCCTGCGTAGGTCGAGTGAAGAGTCACACGCTGCCCTCTTCCTTGGGCGAGCTAGATATCCCCAGCTCACCAACGGCTTCATGAACACGGTCCTAGCAAGTCCAGCATACCATGGAAGTCGTCCTAGTTGCCCTAGTCTGAGCGGTACTGAGAAAAACTCTCTGCTTACAAGTCCTTCTAGGACCTCATACCTGAAGTCACCGTATCTCAAGGAGAAAGGCAGCTTGCACTGCAACTTCCACTACAGCACAGTTTTGTGTGTGACACTTCAGAATGTTGGGAGAGGCACAGGACCCTAGGAGTCCTAGGGCAGTCTTTCATCTAAGCAGTTCGCTACACGCAGAGCACCTTAGGTAGAAAAGTTGAATAAGGGAAGAGCCAGGGAGGTAGCTAGGTCTCTTTTGACCTGCCAGAAGCCAGAGGCACTTACGCTGCGTGTCAACCTGGAGATGGTGCCTGATGGGACTGGCCTTGTTTTCCCACTTTGAAAGCTCCTCTTATGCGCCTTGAAGCTCCCTTAAAAACACTGTGGTTGTCAGCCTTATACTCACGGCAGGCATGGCTGTGAGAGGGAAAGAACGGTTTCACGAAGAAACAGGGTATCCCAGTTTCTCGGTCAGAGCTCATCCTTTCCTGTTCTATAGCTAAAGGGAATCTCAAAGTGAGGCCAAGCTTCGAAGGAGGGCCCTGATACGCCAGGCAGCAGGGTAGGAGTGCGCAGCTTCCATGAGGCCTTAGTCGCACTTCTGCCTTAGTGTAACGGTACTAATCTTCTCAGGACTCCTGCTCCATTGCGTCTGAACCCGTTTCCGTACAAAGACACTGAGTACCCCCCAGGCTCTCCTGAGTTGGAGATCAACATTCAGACACGTAGACCCTTCGGAGTACCCGTGTCTGTGCCGAGTGAAGGGCAGCATGATGCACGCTCCCTCGGGGGAGCTCGATTTCCTCAGCTCACCAACAGCCTCAGGAACACGGTTGTAGTAGGTGCAGCATGCCATGCAAGTCTGCCTGCTTACAGTAGTCCGAGCTGTCCTGAGGAAAACTCTTTGCTTACAATTCCTTCTACCAGCTCCTAGCTGAAGTCAACCAACCTCTAGGAGAAAGTCGGCTTGTGGTCCAAGTGCAACTAGAGCACACTTTCTGGTGTAACGCCGCAGGCTTGTGGAAGATGCCCAGGAGCCCAGGACACCTAGGGAATTCTTTCATTGAGGCAGTTCGCTACACGCAGAACACCCTGCATAGAAAAGTGGATTCTCCAAGGACCCAGTGAGGAGCTAGGTCTCTTTTGACCTGTTAGAAACCACAGATGCTTCTTCTGCGTGTCAGCCTGGAAATGGTGGCCTTAGGAGACAGGCCTTGCTTTCCCGTCTTGAAAGCTCCATTCATGCGGCCTTGAAGCTACCTGAAAAACACTGTGGTTGTCGGACTTGTCCTCACTCCAGGCATGGCTCTGGAAGAAAATGAGTTTTCTCGAAAGAAAGAGGGTGCTGCTTCCAGGCCCTGGTGGGGAGCATATCCTGCATTGCACTAGAGCGAAGGGGAATCTCAGCGTGCGCCCTACCCTCGACCTAAGCCTCTGATTTGCCCTCCAGAAGGGTAGTGGTGCAGCATTTTCCTTGAGGCCTTAGTCGCAGTTCTGCATTAGTTTAAAGGTACTACTCTTCTCAGGACTCCAGGCCCACTCATGTCAGTACCCATTTCCGTACAAGAACTCTGAGTACCCCAGGACTCCCCTGGGCTTGCTGGGCCACACTCAGACCCGTAGGCCGTTCAGTGTGCCCCTTTTTAGGCCGAGTGAAAGATAACAAACTGCACTCTTTCTTGGGAAAGCCAGATTTCCTCAGCTCACCATCAGCCTCAGGAACACGGCTCTAGCGAGGCCAGCAAACCATGGAAGTCTGCCTCCTCACCCGATTCTGAGCTGTACTGAGTAAAACTCTCTGCTTTGAAGTCCTTCCAGGACCTCATATCTGAAGTCACCGTATCTCAAGGAGAAAGACGGCTTGCATTCCAACTTCCACTAAAGCACAGTGGTCTGTGTAACACTTCAGGCTTTGGGACATGCACAGGGCTCGTAGAGACCTAGGGCAGTCTACTGTCTAGGCACTTCACTACACGTACAACACCCTGTGCAGAAAAATTGATTCTGGGAAGAGCCAAGCAGGTAGCTAGGTCTCTTTTGACCTCTTAGAAACCACAGCTACTTGTGCAGTGTGTCAGTCTGGAAACAGGACCTGATGGGGCTAGCCTTGCTGTCCCATCATGAAAGCTCTTTTTATGCGCCTAGAAGCTAGAAGCTACCTGAAAAACACTGTTGCTGTCGGGCTTATACTCACGACAGGCATGGCTGTGAGAGGGAAAAAGAGGTTCCACGAAGAAACACGTATTCCAGTTTCTGACTCAGAGCTCATCCTGTCCTGTTCTCTAGCTAAAGGGAAACTCAAAGTGAGGCCTAGCTTCGAGGGAGGGCCCTGATATGCCATGCAGCGGAGTAGGCGTGCAGCAGCTTCCCTGAGGCCTTAGCCGCTCTTCTGCTTTAGTTGAACGCTACTAAGCTTTTCAGGACTCGTAGACCCCTCGCGGCAGCACTCGTTTCCGTACAAGGACCCTGAGTACCCCCAGGCTCCCCTGGGCTTGCTGGGCCACACTCAGACCCGTAGGCCATTCAGGGTGGCCCTGCGTAGGTCGAGTGAAGAGTCACACGCTGCCCTCTTCCTTGGGCGAGCTAGATATCCCCAGCTCACCAACGGCTTCATGAACACGGTCCTAGCAAGTCCAGCATACCATGGAAGTCGTCCTAGTTGCCCTAGTCTGAGCGGTACTGAGAAAAACTCTCTGCTTACAAGTCCTTCTAGGACCTCATACCTGAAGTCACCGTATCTCAAGGAGAAAGGCAGCTTGCACTGCAACTTCCACTACAGCACAGTTTTGTGTGTGACACTTCAGAATGTTGGGAGAGGCACAGGACCCTAGGAGTCCTAGGGCAGTCTTTCATCTAAGCAGTTCGCTACACGCAGAGCACCTTAGGTAGAAAAGTTGAATAAGGGAAGAGCCAGGGAGGTAGCTAGGTCTCTTTTGACCTGCCAGAAGCCAGAGACACTTACGCTGCGTGTCAACCTGGAGATGGTGCCTGATGGGACTGGCCTTGTTTTCCCACTTTGAAAGCTCCTCTTATGCGCCTTGAAGCTCCCTTAAAAACACTGTGGTTGTCAGCCTTATACTCACGGCAGGCATGGCTGTGAGAGGGAAAGAACGGTTTCACGAAGAAACAGGGTATCCCAGTTTCTCGGTCAGAGCTCATCCTGTCCTGTTCTATAGCTAAAGGGAATCTCAAAGTGAGGCATAGCTTCCAAGGAGGGCCCTGATACGCCAGGCAGCAGGGTAGGAGTGCGCAGCTTCCATGAGGCCTTAGTCGCACTTCTGCCTTAGTGTAACGGTACTAATCTTCTCAGGACTCCTGCTCCATTGCGTCTGAACCCGTTTCCGTACAAAGACACTGAGTACCCCCCAGGCTCTCCTGAGTTGGAGATCAACATTCAGACACGTAGACCCTTCGGAGTACCCGTGTCTGTGCCGAGTGAAGGGCAGCATGATGCACGCTCCCTCGGGGGAGCTCGATTTCCTCAGCTCACCAACAGCCTCAGGAACACGGTTGTAGTAGGTGCAGCATGCCATGCAAGTCTGCCTGCTTACAGTAGTCCGAGCTGTCCTGAGGAAAACTCTTTGCTTACAATTCCTTCTACCAGCTCCTAGCTGAAGTCAACCAACCTCTAGGAGAAAGTCGGCTTGTGGTCCAAGTGCAACTAGAGCACACTTTCTGGTGTAACGCCAGAGGCTTGTGGAAGATGCCCAGGAGCCCAGGACACCTAGGGAATTCTTTCATTGAGGCAGTTCGCTACACGCAGAACACCCTGCATAGAAAAGTGGATTCTCCAAGGACCCAGTGAGGAGCTAGGTTTCTTTTGACCTGTTAGAAACCACAGATGCTTCTTCTGCGTGTCAGCCTGGAAATGGCGGCCTTAGGAGACAAGCCTTGCTTTCCCGTCTTGAAAGCTCCATTCATGCGGCCTTGAAGCTACCTGAAAAACACTGTGGTTGTCGGACTTGTCCTCACTCCAGGCATGGCTCTGGAAGAAAATGAGTTTTCTCGAAAGAAAGAGGGTGCTGCTTCCAGGCCCTGGTGGGGAGCATATCCTGCATTGCACTAGAGCGAAGGGGAATCTCAGCGTGCGCCCTACCCTCGACCTAAGGCTCTGATTTGCCCTCCAGAAGGGTAGTGGTGCAGCATTTTCCTTGAGGCCTTAGTCGCAGTTCTGCATTAGTTTAAAGGTACTACTCTTCTCAGGACTCCAGGCCCACTCATGTCAGTACCCATTTCCGTACAAGAACTCTGAGTACCCCAGGATTCCCCTGGGCTTGCTGGGCCACACTCAGACCCGTAGGCCCTTCAGTGTGCCCCTTTTTAGGCCGAGTGAAAGATAACAAACTGCACTCTTTCTTGGGAAAGCCAGATTTCCTCAGCTCACCATCAGCCTCAGGAACACGGCTCTAGCGAGGCCAGCAAACCATGGAAGTCTGCCTCCTCACCCGATTCTGAGCTGTACTGAGTAAAACTCTCTGCTTTGAAGTCCTTCCAGGACCTCATATCTGAAGTCACCGTATCTCAAGGAGAAAGACGGCTTGCATTCCAACTTCCACTAAAGCACAGTGGTCTGTGTAACACTTCAGGCTTTGGGACATGCACAGGGCTCGTAGAGACCTAGGGCAGTCTACTGTCTAGGCACTTCACTACACGTACAACACCCTGTGCAGAAAAATTGATTCTGGGAAGAGCCAAGCAGGTAGCTAGGTCTCTTTTGACCTCTTAGAAACCACAGCTACTTGTGCAGTGTGTCAGTCTGGAAACAGGACCTGATGGGGCTAGCCTTGCTGTCCCATCATGAAAGCTCTTTTTATGCGCCTAGAAGCTAGAAGCTACCTGAAAAACACTGTTGCTGTCGGGCTTATACTCACGACAGGCATGGCTGTGAGAGGGAAAAAGAGGTTCCACGAAGAAACACGTATTCCAGTTTCTGACTCAGAGCTCATCCTGTCCTGTTCTCTAGCTAAAGGGAAACTCAAAGTGAGGCTTAGCTTCGAGGGAGGGCCCTGATATGCCATGCAGCGGAGTAGGCGTGCAGCAGCTTCCCTGAGGCCTTAGCCGCTCTTCTGCTTTAGTTGAACGCTACTAAGCTTTTCAGGACTCGTAGACCCCTCGCGGCAGCACTCGTTTCCGTACAAGGACCCTGAGTACCCCCAGGCTCCCCTGGGCTTGCTGGGCCACACTCAGACCCGTAGGCCATTCAGGGTGGCCCTGCGTAGGTCGAGTGAAGAGTCACACGCTGCCCTCTTCCTTGGGCGAGCTAGATATCCCCAGCTCACCAACGGCTTCATGAACACGGTCCTAGCAAGTCCAGCATACCATGGAAGTCGTCCTAGTTGCCCTAGTCTGAGCGGTACTGAGAAAAACTCTCTGCTTACAAGTCCTTCTAGGACCTCATACCTGAAGTCACCGTATCTCAAGGAGAAAGGCAGCTTGCACTGCAACTTCCACTACAGCACAGTTTTGTGTGTGACACTTCAGAATGTTGGGAGAGGCACAGGACCCTAGGAGTCCTAGGGCAGTCTTTCATCTAAGCAGTTCGCTACACGCAGAGCACCTTAGGTAGAAAAGTTGAATCAGGGAAGAGCCAGGGAGGTAGCTAGGTCTCTTTTGACCTGCCAGAAGCCAGAGACACTTACGCTGCGTGTCAACCTGGAGATGGTGCCTGATGGGACTGGCCTTGTTTTCCCACTTTGAAAGCTCCTCTTATGCGCCTTGAAGCTCCCTTAAAAACACTGTGGTTGTCAGCCTTATACTCACGGCAGGCATGGCTGTGAGAGGGAAAGAACGGTTTCACGAAGAAACAGGGTATCCCAGTTTCTCGGTCAGAGCTCATCCTGTCCTGTTCTCTAGCTAAAGGGAATCTCAAAGTGAGGCCTAGCTTCCAAGTAGGGCCCTGATACGCCAGGCAGCAGGGTAGGAGTGCGCAGCTTCCATGAGGCCTTAGTCGCACTTCTGCCTTAGTGTAACGGTACTAATCTTCTCAGGACTCCTGCTCCATTGCGTCTGAACCCGTTTCCGTACAAAGACACTGCGTTCCCCCCAGGCTCTCCTGAGTTGGAGATCAACATTCAGACACGTAGACCCTTCGGAGTACCCGTGTCTGTGCCGAGTGAAGGGCAGCATGATGCACGCTCCCTCGGGGGAGCTCGATTTCCTCAGCTCACCAACAGCCTCAGGAACACGGTTGTAGTAGGTGCAGCATGCCATGCAAGTCTGCCTGCTTACAGTAGTCCGAGCTGTCCTGAGGAAAACTCTTTGCTTACAATTCCTTCTACCAGCTCCTAGCTGAATTCAACCAACCTCTAGGAGAAAGTCGGCTTGTGGTCCAAGTGCAACTAGAGCACACTTTCTGGTGTAACGCCAGAGGCTTGTGGAAGATGCCCAGGAGCCCAGGACACCTAGGGAATTCTTTCATTGAGGCAGTTCGCTACACGCAGAACACCCTGCATAGAAAAGTGGATTCTCCAAGGACCCAGTGAGGAGCTAGGTCTCTTTTGACCTGTTAGAAACCACAGATGCTTCTTCTGCGTGTCAGCCTGGAAATGGCGGCCTTAGGAGACAAGCCTTGCTTTCCCGTCTTGAAAGCTCCATTCATGCGGCCTTGAAGCTACCTGAAAAACACTGTGGTTGTCGGACTTGTCCTCACTCCAGGCATGGCTCTGGAAGAAAATGAGTTTTCTCGAAAGAAAGAGGGTGCTTCCAGGCCCTGGTGGGGAGCATATCCTGCATTGCACTAGAGCGAAGGGGAATCTCAGCGTGCGCCCTACCCTCGACCTAAGGCTCTGATTTGCCCTCCAGAAGGGTAGTGGTGCAGCATTTTCCTTGAGGCCTTAGTCGCAGTTCTGCATTAGTTTAAAGGTACTACTCTTCTCAGGACTCCAGGCCCACTCATGTCAGTACCCATTTCCGTACAAGAACTCTGAGTACCCCAGGACTCCCCTGGGCTTGCTGGGCCATACTCAGACCCGTAGGCCCTTCAGTGTGCCCCTTTTTAGGCCGAGTGAAAGATAACAAACTGCACTCTTTCTTGGGAAAGCCAGATTTCCTCAGCTCACCATCAGCCTCAGGAACACGGCTCTAGCGAGGCCAGCAAACCATGGAAGTCTGCCTCCTCACCCGATTCTGAGCTGTACTGAGTAAAACTCTCTGCTTTGAAGTCCTTCGAGGACCTCATACCTGAAGTTACCCTATCTCAAGGAGAAAGACGGCTTGCATTCCAACTTCCACTAAAGCACAGTGGTCTGTGTAACACTTCAGGCTTTGCGACATGCACAGGGCTCGTAGAGACCTAGGGCAGTCTACTGTCTAGGCACTTCACTACACGTACAACACCCTGTGCAGAAAAATTGATTCTGGGAAGAGCCAAGCAGGTAGCTAGGTCTCTTTTGACCTCTTAGAAACCACAGCTACTTGTGCAGTGTGTCAGTCTGGAAACAGGACCTGATGGGGCTAGCCTTGCTGTCCCATCATGAAAGCTCCTTTTATAAGCGCCTAGAAGCTAGAAGCTAACTGAAAAACACTGTTGCTGTCGGGCTTATACTCACGACAGGCATGGCTGTGAGAGGGAAAAAGAGGTTTCACGAAGAAACACGTATTCCAGTTTCTGACTCAGAGCTCATCCTGTCCTGTTCTCTAGCTAAAGGGAAACTCAAAGTGAGGCCTAGCTTCGAGGGAGGGCCCTGATATGCCATGCAGCGGAGTAGGCGTGCAGCAGCTTCCCTGAGGCCTTAGCCGCTCTTCTGCTTTAGTTGAACGCTAGTAAGCTTTTCAGGACTCGTAGACCCCTCGCGGCAGCACTCGTTTCCGTACAAGGACCCTGAGTACCCCCAGGCTCCCCTGGGCTTGCTGGGCCACACTCAGACCCGTAGGCCATTCAGGGTGGCCCTGCGTAGGTCGAGTGAAGAGTCACACGCTGCCCTCTTCCTTGGGCGAGCTAGATATCCCCAGCTCACCAACGGCTTCATGAACACGGTCCTAGCAAGTCCAGCGTACCATGGAAGTCGTCCTAGTTGCCCTAGTCTGAGCAGTACTGAGAAAAACTCTCTGCTTACAAGTCCTTCTAGGACCTCATACCTGAAGTCACCGTATCTCAAGGAGAAAGGCAGCTTGCACTGCAACTTCCACTACAGCACAGTTTTGTGTGTGACACTTCAGAATGTTGGGAGAGGCACAGGACCCTAGGAGTCCTAGGGCAGTCTTTCATCTAAGCAGTTCGCTACACGCAGAGCACCTTAGGTAGAAAAGTTGAATAAGGGAAGAGCCAGGGAGGTAGCTAGGTCTCTTTTGACCTGCCAGAAGCCAGAGGCACTTACGCTGCGTGTCAACCTGGAGATGGTGCCTGATGGGACTGGCCTTGTTTTCCCACTTTGAAAGCTCCTCTTATGCGCCTTGAAGCTCCCTTAAAAACACTGTGGTTGTCAGCCTTATACTCACGGCAGGCATGGCTGTGAGAGGGAAAGAACGGTTTCACGAAGAAACAGGGTATCCCAGTTTCTCGGTCAGAGCTCATCCTTTCCTGTTCTATAGCTAAAGGGAATCTCAAAGTGAGGCCTAGCTTCGAAGGAGGGCCCTGATACGCCAGGCAGCAGGGTAGGAGTGCGCAGCTTCCATGAGGCCTTAGTCGCACTTCTGCCTTAGTGTAACGGTACTAATCTTCTCAGGACTCCTGCTCCATTGCGTCTGAACCCGTTTCCGTACAAAGACACTGAGTACCCCCCAGGCTCTCCTGAGTTGGAGATCAACATTCAGACACGTAGACCCTTCGGAGTACCCGTGTCTGTGCCGAGTGAAGGGCAGCATGATGCACGCTCCCTCGGGGGAGCTCGATTTCCTCAGCTCACCAACAGCCTCAGGAACACGGTTGTAGTAGGTGCAGCATGCCATGCAAGTCTGCCTGCTTACAGTAGTCCGAGCTGTCCTGAGGAAAACTCTTTGCTTACAATTCCTTCTACCAGCTCCTAGCTGAAGTCAACCAACCTCTAGGAGAAAGTCGGCTTGTGGTCCAAGTGCAACTAGAGCACACTTTCTGGTGTAACGCCGCAGGCTTGTGGAAGATGCCCAGGAGCCCAGGACACCTAGGGAATTCTTTCATTGAGGCAGTTCGCTACACGCAGAACACCCTGCATAGAAAAGTGGATTCTCCAAGGACCCAGTGAGGAGCTAGGTCTCTTTTGACCTGTTAGAAACCACAGATGCTTCTTCTGCGTGTCAGCCTGGAAATGGTGGCCTTAGGAGACAGGCCTTGCTTTCCCGTCTTGAAAGCTCCATTCATGCGGCCTTGAAGCTACCTGAAAAACACTGTGGTTGTCGGACTTGTCCTCACTCCAGGCATGGCTCTGGAAGAAAATGAGTTTTCTCGAAAGAAAGAGGGTGCTGCTTCCAGGCCCTGGTGGGGAGCATATCCTGCATTGCACTAGAGCGAAGGGGAATCTCAGCGTGCGCCCTACCCTCGACCTAAGCCTCTGATTTGCCCTCCAGAAGGGTAGTGGTGCAGCATTTTCCTTGAGGCCTTAGTCGCAGTTCTGCATTAGTTTAAAGGTACTACTCTTCTCAGGACTCCAGGCCCACTCATGTCAGTACCCATTTCCGTACAAGAACTCTGAGTACCCCAGGACTCCCCTGGGCTTGCTGGGCCACACTCAGACCCGTAGGCCGTTCAGTGTGCCCCTTTTTAGGCCGAGTGAAAGATAACAAACTGCACTCTTTCTTGGGAAAGCCAGATTTCCTCAGCTCACCATCAGCCTCAGGAACACGGCTCTAGCGAGGCCAGCAAACCATGGAAGTCTGCCTCCTCACCCGATTCTGAGCTGTACTGAGTAAAACTCTCTGCTTTGAAGTCCTTCCAGGACCTCATATCTGAAGTCACCGTATCTCAAGGAGAAAGACGGCTTGCATTCCAACTTCCACTAAAGCACAGTGGTCTGTGTAACACTTCAGGCTTTGGGACATGCACAGGGCTCGTAGAGACCTAGGGCAGTCTACTGTCTAGGCACTTCACTACACGTACAACACCCTGTGCAGAAAAATTGATTCTGGGAAGAGCCAAGCAGGTAGCTAGGTCTCTTTTGACCTCTTAGAAACCACAGCTACTTGTGCAGTGTGTCAGTCTGGAAACAGGACCTGATGGGGCTAGCCTTGCTGTCCCATCATGAAAGCTCTTTTTATGCGCCTAGAAGCTAGAAGCTACCTGAAAAACACTGTTGCTGTCGGGCTTATACTCACGACAGGCATGGCTGTGAGAGGGAAAAAGAGGTTCCACGAAGAAACACGTATTCCAGTTTCTGACTCAGAGCTCATCCTGTCCTGTTCTCTAGCTAAAGGGAAACTCAAAGTGAGGCCTAGCTTCGAGGGAGGGCCCTGATATGCCATGCAGCGGAGTAGGCGTGCAGCAGCTTCCCTGAGGCCTTAGCCGCTCTTCTGCTTTAGTTGAACGCTACTAAGCTTTTCAGGACTCGTAGAACCCTCGCGGCAGCACTCGTTTCCGTACAAGGACCCTGAGTACCCCCAGGCTCCCCTGGGCTTGCTGGGCCACACTCAGACCCGTAGGCCATTCAGGGTGGCCCTGCGTAGGTCGAGTGAAGAGTCACACGCTGCCCTCTTCCTTGGGCGAGCTAGATATCCCCAGCTCACCAACGGCTTCATGAACACGGTCCTAGCAAGTCCAGCATACCATGGAAGTCGTCCTAGTTGCCCTAGTCTGAGCAGTACTGAGAAAAACTCTCTGCTTACAAGTCCTTCTAGGACCTCATACCTGAAGTCACCGTATCTCAAGGAGAAAGGCAGCTTGCACTGCAACTTCCACTACAGCACAGTTTTGTGTGTGACACTTCAGAATGTTGGGAGAGGCACAGGACCCTAGGAGTCCTAGGGCAGTCTTTCATCTAAGCAGTTCGCTACACGCAGAGCACCTTAGGTAGAAAAGTTGAATAAGGGAAGAGCCAGGGAGGTAGCTAGGTCTCTTTTGACCTGCCAGAAGCCAGAAGCACTTACGCTGCGTGTCAACCTGGAGATGGTGCCTGATGGGACTGGCCTTGTTTTCCCACTTTGAAAGCTCCTCTTATGCGCCTTGAAGCTCCCTTAAAAACACTGTGGTTGTCAGCCTTATACTCACGGCAGGCATGGCTGTGAGAGGGAAAGAACGGTTTCACGAAGAAACAGGTATCCCAGTTTCTCGGTCAGAGCTCATCCTTTCCTGTTCTATAGCTAAAGGGAATCTCAAAGTGAGGCCAAGCTTCGAAGGAGGGCCCTGATACGCCAGGCAGCAGGGTAGGAGTGCGCAGCTTCCATGAGGCCTTAGTCGCACTTCTGCCTTAGTGTAACGGTACTAATCTTCTCAGGACTCCTGCTCCATTGCGTCTGAACCCGTTTCCGTACAAAGACACTGAGTACCCCCCAGGCTCTCCTGAGTTGGAGATCAACATTCAGACACGTAGACCCTTCGGAGTACCCGTGTCTGTGCCGAGTGAAGGGCAGCATGATGCACGCTCCCTCGGGGGAGCTCGATTTCCTCAGCTCACCAACAGCCTCAGGAACACGGTTGTAGTAGGTGCAGCATGCCATGCAAGTCTGCCTGCTTACAGTAGTCCGAGCTGTCCTGAGGAAAACTCTTTGCTTACAATTCCTTCTACCAGCTCCTAGCTGAAGTCAACCAACCTCTAGGAGAAAGTCGGCTTGTGGTCCAAGTGCAACTAGAGCACACTTTCTGGTGTAACGCCGCAGGCTTGTGGAAGATGCCCAGGAGCCCAGGACACCTAGGGAATTCTTTCATTGAGGCAGTTCGCTACACGCAGAACACCCTGCATAGAAAAGTGGATTCTCCAAGGACCCAGTGAGGAGCTAGGTCTCTTTTGACCTGTTAGAAACCACAGATGCTTCTTCTGCGTGTCAGCCTGGAAATGGTGGCCTTAGGAGACAGGCCTTGCTTTCCCGTCTTGAAAGCTCCATTCATGCGGCCTTGAAGCTACCTGAAAAACACTGTGGTTGTCGGACTTGTCCTCACTCCAGGCATGGCTCTGGAAGAAAATGAGTTTTCTCGAAAGAAAGAGGGTGCTGCTTCCAGGCCCTGGTGGGGAGCATATCCTGCATTGCACTAGAGCGAAGGGGAATCTCAGCGTGCGCCCTACCCTCGACCTAAGCCTCTGATTTGCCCTCCAGAAGGGTAGTGGTGCAGCATTTTCCTTGAGGCCTTAGTCGCAGTTCTGCATTAGTTTAAAGGTACTACTCTTCTCAGGACTCCAGGCCCACTCATGTCAGTACCCATTTCCGTACAAGAACTCTGAGTACCCCAGGACTCCCCTGGGCTTGCTGGGCCACACTCAGACCCGTAGGCCGTTCAGTGTGCCCCTTTTTAGGCCGAGTGAAAGATAACAAACTGCACTCTTTCTTGGGAAAGCCAGATTTCCTCAGCTCACCATCAGCCTCAGGAACACGGCTCTAGCGAGGCCAGCAAACCATGGAAGTCTGCCTCCTCACCCGATTCTGAGCTGTACTGAGTAAAACTCTCTGCTTTGAAGTCCTTCCAGGACCTCATATCTGAAGTCACCGTATCTCAAGGAGAAAGACGGCTTGCATTCCAACTTCCACTAAAGCACAGTGGTCTGTGTAACACTTCAGGCTTTGGGACATGCACAGGGCTCGTAGACACCTAGGGCAGTCTACTGTCTAGGCACTTCACTACACGTACAACACCCTGTGCAGAAAAATTGATTCTGGGAAGAGCCAAGCAGGTAGCTAGGTCTCTTTTGACCTCTTAGAAACCACAGCTACTTGTGCAGTGTGTCAGTCTGGAAACAGGACCTGATGGGGCTAGCCTTGCTGTCCCATCATGAAAGCTCTTTTTATGCGCCTAGAAGCTAGAAGCTACCTGAAAAACACTGTTGCTGTCGGGCTTATACTCACGACAGGCATGGCTGTGAGAGGGAAAAAGAGGTTCCACGAAGAAACACGTATTCCAGTTTCTGACTCAGAGCTCATCCTGTCCTGTTCTCTAGCTAAAGGGAAACTCAAAGTGAGGCCTAGCTTCGAGGGAGGGCCCTGATATGCCATGCAGCGGAGTAGGCGTGCAGCAGCTTCCCTGAGGCCTTAGCCGCTCTTCTGCTTTAGTTGAACGCTACTAAGCTTTTCAGGACTCGTAGACCCCTCGCGGCAGCACTCGTTTCCGTACAAGGACCCTGAGTACCCCCAGGCTCCCCTGGGCTTGCTGGGCCACACTCAGACCCGTAGGCCATTCAGGGTGGCCCTGCGTAGGTCGAGTGAAGAGTCACACGCTGCCCTCTTCCTTGGGCGAGCTAGATATCCCCAGCTCACCAACGGCTTCATGAACACGGTCCTAGCAAGTCCAGCATACCATGGAAGTCGTCCTAGTTGCCCTAGTCTGAGCAGTACTGAGAAAAACTCTCTGCTTACAAGTCCTTCTAGGACCTCATACCTGAAGTCACCGTATCTCAAGGAGAAAGGCAGCTTGCACTGCAACTTCCACTACAGCACAGTTTTGTGTGTGACACTTCAGAATGTTGGGAGAGGCACAGGACCCTAGGAGTCCTAGGGCAGTCTTTCATCTAAGCAGTTCGCTACACGCAGAGCACCTTAGGTAGAAAAGTTGAATAAGGGAAGAGCCAGGGAGGTAGCTAGGTCTCTTTTGACCTGCCAGAAGCCAGAGGCACTTACGCTGCGTGTCAACCTGGAGATGGTGCCTGATGGGACTGGCCTTGTTTTCCCACTTTGAAAGCTCCTCTTATGCGCCTTGAAGCTCCCTTAAAAACACTGTGGTTGTCAGCCTTATACTCACGGCAGGCATGGCTGTGAGAGGGAAAGAACGGTTTCACGAAGAAACAGGGTATCCCAGTTTCTCGGTCAGAGCTCATCCTGTCCTGTTCTATAGCTAAAGGGAATCTCAAAGTGAGGCATAGCTTCCAAGGAGGGCCCTGATACGCCAGGCAGCAGGGTAGGAGTGCGCAGCTTCCATGAGGCCTTAGTCGCACTTCTGCCTTAGTGTAACGGTACTAATCTTCTCAGGACTCCTGCTCCATTGCGTCTGAACCCGTTTCCGTACAAAGACACTGAGTACCCCCCAGGCTCTCCTGAGTTGGAGATCAACATTCAGACACGTAGACCCTTCGGAGTACCCGTGTCTGTGCCGAGTGAAGGGCAGCATGATGCACGCTCCCTCGGGGGAGCTCGATTTCCTCAGCTCACCAACAGCCTCAGGAACACGGTTGTAGTAGGTGCAGCATGCCATGCAAGTCTGCCTGCTTACAGTAGTCCGAGCTGTCCTGAGGAAAACTCTTTGCTTACAATTCCTTCTACCAGCTCCTAGCTGAAGTCAACCAACCTCTAGGAGAAAGTCGGCTTGTGGTCCAAGTGCAACTAGAGCACACTTTCTGGTGTAACGCCGCAGGCTTGTGGAAGATGCCCAGGAGCCCAGGACACCTAGGGAATTCTTTCATTGAGGCAGTTCGCTACACGCAGAACACCCTGCATAGAAAAGTGGATTCTCCAAGGACCCAGTGAGGAGCTAGGTCTCTTTTGACCTGTTAGAAACCACAGATGCTTCTTCTGCGTGTCAGCCTGGAAATGGTGGCCTTAGGAGACAGGCCTTGCTTTCCCGTCTTGAAAGCTCCATTCATGCGGCCTTGAAGCTACCTGAAAAACACTGTGGTTGTCGGACTTGTCCTCACTCCAGGCATGGCTCTGGAAGAAAATGAGTTTTCTCGAAAGAAAGAGGGTGCTGCTTCCAGGCCCTGGTGGGGAGCATATCCTGCATTGCACTAGAGCGAAGGGGAATCTCAGCGTGCGCCCTACCCTCGACCTAAGCCTCTGATTTGCCCTCCAGAAGGGTAGTGGTGCAGCATTTTCCTTGAGGCCTTAGTCGCAGTTCTGCATTAGTTTAAAGGTACTACTCTTCTCAGGACTCCAGGCCCACTCATGTCAGTACCCATTTCCGTACAAGAACTCTGAGTACCCCAGGACTCCCCTGGGCTTGCTGGGCCACACTCAGACCCGTAGGCCGTTCAGTGTGCCCCTTTTTAGGCCGAGTGAAAGATAACAAACTGCACTCTTTCTTGGGAAAGCCAGATTTCCTCAGCTCACCATCAGCCTCAGGAACACGGCTCTAGCGAGGCCAGCAAACCATGGAAGTCTGCCTCCTCACCCGATTCTGAGCTGTACTGAGTAAAACTCTCTGCTTTGAAGTCCTTCCAGGACCTCATATCTGAAGTCACCGTATCTCAAGGAGAAAGACGGCTTGCATTCCAACTTCCACTAAAGCACAGTGGTCTGTGTAACACCAGGCTTTGGGACATGCACAGGGCTCGTAGAGACCTAGGGCAGTCTACTGTCTAGGCACTTCACTACACGTACAACACCCTGTGCAGAAAAATTGATTCTGGGAAGAGCCAAGCAGGTAGCTAGGTCTCTTTTGACCTCTTAGAAACCACAGCTACTTGTGCAGTGTGTCAGTCTGGAAACAGGACCTGATGGGGCTAGCCTTGCTGTCCCATCATGAAAGCTCTTTTTATGCGCCTAGAAGCTAGAAGCTACCTGAAAAACACTGTTGCTGTCGGGCTTATACTCACGACAGGCATGGCTGTGAGAGGGAAAAAGAGGTTCCACGAAGAAACACGTATTCCAGTTTCTGACTCAGAGCTCATCCTGTCCTGTTCTCTAGCTAAAGGGAAACTCAAAGTGAGGCCTAGCTTCGAGGGAGGGCCCTGATATGCCATGCAGCGGAGTAGGCGTGCAGCAGCTTCCCTGAGGCCTTAGCCGCTCTTCTGCTTTAGTTGAACGCTACTAAGCTTTTCAGGACTCGTAGACCCCTCGCGGCAGCACTCGTTTCCGTACAAGGACCCTGAGTACCCCCAGGCTCCCCTGGGCTTGCTGGGCCACACTCAGACCCGTAGGCCATTCAGGGTGGCCCTGCGTAGGTCGAGTGAAGAGTCACACGCTGCCCTCTTCCTTGGGCGAGCTAGATATCCCCAGCTCACCAACGGCTTCATGAACACGGTCCTAGCAAGTCCAGCATACCATGGAAGTCGTCCTAGTTGCCCTAGTCTGAGCGGTACTGAGAAAAACTCTCTGCTTACAAGTCCTTCTAGGACCTCATACCTGAAGTCACCGTATCTCAAGGAGAAAGGCAGCTTGCACTGCAACTTCCACTACAGCACAGTTTTGTGTGTGACACTTCAGAATGTTGGGAGAGGCACAGGACCCTAGGAGTCCTAGGGCAGTCTTTCATCTAAGCAGTTCGCTACACGCAGAGCACCTTAGGTAGAAAAGTTGAATCAGGGAAGAGCCTGGGAGGTAGCTAGGTCTCTTTTGACCTGCCAGAAGCCAGAGACACTTACGCTGCGTGTCAACCTGGAGATGGTGCCTGATGGGACTGGCCTTGTTTTCCCACTTTGAAAGCTCCTCTTATGCGCCTTGAAGCTCCCTTAAAAACACTGTGGTTGTCAGCCTTATACTCACGGCAGGCATGGCTGTGAGAGGGAAAGAACGGTTTCACGAAGAAACAGGGTATCCCAGTTTCTCGGTCAGAGCTCATCCTGTCCTGTTCTATAGCTAAAGGGAATCTCAAAGTGAGGCCTAGCTTCCAAGGAGGGCCCTGATACGCCAGGCAGCAGGGTAGGAGTGCGCAGCTTCCATGAGGCCTTAGTCGCACTTCTGCCTTAGTGTAACGGTACTAATCTTCTCAGGACTCCTGCTCCATTGCGTCTGAACCCGTTTCCGTACAAAGACACTGAGTACCCCCCAGGCTCTCCTGAGTTGGAGATCAACATTCAGACACGTAGACCCTTCGGAGTACCCGTGTCTGTGCCGAGTGAAGGGCAGCATGATGCACGCTCCCTCGGGGGAGCTCGATTTCCTCAGCTCACCAACAGCCTCAGGAACACGGTTGTAGTAGGTGCAGCATGCCATGCAAGTCTGCCTGCTTACAGTAGTCCGAGCTGTCCTGAGGAAAACTCTTTGCTTACAATTCCTTCTACCAGCTCCTAGCTGAAGTCAACCAACCTCTAGGAGAAAGTCGGCTTGTGGTCCAAGTGCAACTAGAGCACACTTTCTGGTGTAACGCCAGAGGCTTGTGGAAGATGCCCAGGAGCCCAGGACACCTAGGGAATTCTTTCATTGAGGCAGTTCGCTACACGCAGAACACCCTGCATAGAAAAGTGGATTCTCCAAGGACCCAGTGAGGAGCTAGGTCTCTTTTGACCTGTTAGAAACCACAGATGCTTCTTCTGCGTGTCAGCCTGGAAATGGCGGCCTTAGGAGACAAGCCTTGCTTTCCCGTCTTGAAAGCTCCATTCATGCGGCCTTGAAGCTACCTGAAAAACACTGTGGTTGTCGGACTTGTCCTCACTCCAGGCATGGCTCTGGAAGAAAATGAGTTTTCTCGAAAGAAAGAGGGTGCTTCCAGGCCCTGGTGGGGAGCATATCCTGCATTGCACTAGAGCGAAGGGGAATCTCAGCGTGCGCCCTACCCTCGACCTAAGGCTCTGATTTGCCCTCCAGAAGGGTAGTGGTGCAGCATTTTCCTTGAGGCCTTAGTCGCAGTTCTGCATTAGTTTAAAGGTACTACTCTTCTCAGGACTCCAGGCCCACTCATGTCAGTACCCATTTCCGTACAAGAACTCTGAGTACCCCAGGACTCCCCTGGGCTTGCTGGGCCATACTCAGACCCGTAGGCCCTTCAGTGTGCCCCTTTTTAGGCCGAGTGAAAGATAACAAACTGCACTCTTTCTTGGGAAAGCCAGATTTCCTCAGCTCACCATCAGCCTCAGGAACACGGCTCTAGCGAGGCCAGCAAACCATGGAAGTCTGCCTCCTCACCCGATTCTGAGCTGTACTGAGTAAAACTCTCTGCTTTGAAGTCCTTCGAGGACCTCATACCTGAAGTTACCCTATCTCAAGGAGAAAGACGGCTTGCATTCCAACTTCCACTAAAGCACAGTGGTCTGTGTAACACTTCAGGCTTTGCGACATGCACAGGGCTCGTAGAGACCTAGGGCAGTCTACTGTCTAGGCACTTCACTACACGTACAACACCCTGTGCAGAAAAATTGATTCTGGGAAGAGCCAAGCAGGTAGCTAGGTCTATTTTGACCTCTTAGAAACCACAGCTACTTGTGCAGTGTGTCAGTCTGGAAACAGGACCTGATGGGGCTAGCCTTGCTGTCCCATCATGAAAGCTCCTTTTATAAGCGCCTAGAAGCTAGAAGCTAACTGAAAAACACTGTTGCTGTCGGGCTTATACTCACGACAGGCATGGCTGTGAGAGGGAAAAAGAGGTTTCACGAAGAAACACGTATTCCAGTTTCTGACTCAGAGCTCATCCTGTCCTGTTCTCTAGCTAAAGGGAAACTCAAAGTGAGGCCTAGCTTCGAGGGAGGGCCCTGATATGCCATGCAGCGGAGTAGGCGTGCAGCAGCTTCCCTGAGGCCTTAGCCGCTCTTCTGCTTTAGTTGAACGCTACTAAGCTTTTCAGGACTCGTAGACCCCTCGCGGCAGCACTCGTTTCCGTACAAGGACCCTGAGTACCCCCAGGCTCCCCTGGGCTTGCTGGGCCACACTCAGACCCGTAGGCCATTCAGGGTGGCCCTGCGTAGGTCGAGTGAAGAGTCACACGCTGCCCTCTTCCTTGGGCGAGCTAGATATCCCCAGCTCACCAACGGCTTCATGAACACGGTCCTAGCAAGTCCAGCATACCATGGAAGTCGTCCTAGTTGCCCTAGTCTGAGCAGTACTGAGAAAAACTCTCTGCTTACAAGTCCTTCTAGGACCTCATACCTGAAGTCACCGTATCTCAAGGAGAAAGGCAGCTTGCACTGCAACTTCCACTACAGCACAGTTTTGTGTGTGACACTTCAGAATGTTGGGAGAGGCACAGGACCCTAGGAGTCCTAGGGCAGTCTTTCATCTAAGCAGTTCGCTACACGCAGAGCACCTTAGGTAGAAAAGTTGAATAAGGGAAGAGCCAGGGAGGTAGCTAGGTCTCTTTTGACCTGCCAGAAGCCAGAGGCACTTACACTGCGTGTCAACCTGGAGATGGTGCCTGATGGGACTGGCCTTGTTTTCCCACTTTGAAAGCTCCTCTTATGCGCCTTGAAGCTCCCTTAAAAACACTGTGGTTGTCAGCCTTATACTCACGGCAGGCATGGCTGTGAGAGGGAAAGAACGGTTTCACAAAGAAACAGGGTATCCCAGTTTCTCGGTCAGAGCTCATCCTTTCCTGTTCTATAGCTAAAGGGAATCTCAAAGTGAGGCCTATCTTCCAAGGAGGGCCCTGATACGCCAGGCAGCAGGGTAGAAGTGCGCAGCTTCCATGAGGCCTTAGTCGCACTTCTGCCTTAGTGTAACGGTACTAATCTTCTCAGGACTCCTGCTCCATTGCGTCTGAACCCGTTTCCGTACAAAGACACTGAGTACCCCCCGGGCTCTCCTGAGTTGGAGATCAACATTCAGACACGTAGACCCTTCGGAGTACCCGTGTCTGTGCCGAGTGAAGGGCAGCATGATGCACGCTCCCTCGGGGGAGCTCGATTTCCTCAGCTCACCAACAGCCTCAGGAACACGGTTGTAGTAGGTGCAGCATGCCATGCAAGTCTGCCTGCTTACAGTAGTCCGAGCTGTCCTGAGGAAAACTCTTTGCTTACAATTCCTTCTACCAGCTCCTAGCTGAAGTCAACCAACCTCTAGGAGAAAGTCGGCTTGTGGTCCAAGTGCAACTAGAGCACACTTTCTGGTGTAACGCCAGAGGCTTGTGGAAGATGCCCAGGAGCCCAGGACACCTAGGGAATTCTTTCATTGAGGCAGTTCGCTACACGCAGAACACCCTGCATAGAAAAGTGGATTCTCCAAGGACCCAGTGAGGAGCTAGGTCTCTTTTGACCTGTTAGAAACCACAGATGCTTCTTCTGCGTGTCAGCCTGGAAATGGCGGCCTTAGGAGACAAGCCTTGCTTTCCCGTCTTGAAAGCTCCATTCATGCGGCCTTGAAGCTACCTGAAAAACACTGTGGTTGTCGGACTTGTCCTCACTCCAGGCATGGCTCTGGAAGAAAATGAGTTTTCTCGAAAGAAAGAGGGTGCTGCTTCCAGGCCCTGGTGGGGAGCATATCCTGCATTGCACTAGAGCGAAGGGGAATCTCAGCGTGCGCCCTACCCTCGACCTAAGGCTCTGATTTGCCCTCCAGAAGGGTAGTGGTGCAGCATTTTCCTTGAGGCCTTAGTCGCAGTTCTGCATTAGTTTAAAGGTACTACTCTTCTCAGGACTCCAGGCCCACTCATGTCAGTACCCATTTCCGTACAAGAACTCTGAGTACCCCAGGACTCCCCTGGGCTTGCTGGGCCACACTCAGACCCGTAGGCCCTTCAGTGTGCCCCTTTTTAGGCCGAGTGAAAGATAACAAACTGCACTCTTTCTTGGGAAAGCCAGATTTCCTCAGCTCACCATCAGCCTCAGGAACACGGCTCTAGCGAGGCCAGCAAACCATGGAAGTCTGCCTCCTCACCCGATTCTGAGCTGTACTGAGTAAAACTCTCTGCTTTGAAGTCCTTCGAGGACCTCATACCTGAAGTTACCCTATCTCAAGGAGAAAGACGGCTTGCATTCCAACTTCCACTAAAGCACAGTGGTCTGTGTAACACTTCAGGCTTTGCGACATGCACAGGGCTCGTAGAGACCTAGGGCAGTCTACTGTCTAGGCACTTCACTACACGTACAACACCCTGTGCAGAAAAATTGATTCTGGGAAGAGCCAAGCAGGTAGCTAGGTCTCTTTTGACCTCTTAGAAACCACAGCTACTTGTGCAGTGTGTCAGTCTGGAAACAGGACCTGATGGGGCTAGCCTTGCTGTCCCATCATGAAAGCTCCTTTTATAAGCGCCTAGAAGCTAGAAGCTAACTGAAAAACACTGTTGCTGTCGGGCTTATACTCACGACAGGCATGGCTGTGAGAGGGAAAAAGAGGTTTCACGAAGAAACACGTATTCCAGTTTCTGACTCAGAGCTCATCCTGTCCTGTTCTCTAGCTAAAGGGAAACTCAAAGTGAGGCCTAGCTTCGAGGGAGGGCCCTGATATGCCATGCAGCGGAGTAGGCGTGCAGCAGCTTCCCTGAGGCCTTAGCCGCTCTTCTGCTTTAGTTGAACGCTACTAAGCTTTTCAGGACTCGTAGACCCCTCGCGGCAGCACTCGTTTCCGTACAAGGACCCTGAGTACCCCCAGGCTCCCCTGGGCTTGCTGGGCCACACTCAGACCCGTAGGCCATTCAGGGTGGCCCTGCGTAGGTCGAGTGAAGAGTCACACGCTGCCCTCTTCCTTGGGCGAGCTAGATATCCCCAGCTCACCAACGGCTTCATGAACACGGTCCTAGCAAGTCCAGCATACCATGGAAGTCGTCCTAGTTGCCCTAGTCTGAGCAGTACTGAGAAAAACTCTCTGCTTACAAGTCCTTCTAGGACCTCATACCTGAAGTCACCGTATCTCAAGGAGAAAGGCAGCTTGCACTGCAACTTCCACTACAGCACAGTTTTGTGTGTGACACTTCAGAATGTTGGGAGAGGCACAGGACCCTAGGAGTCCTAGGGCAGTCTTTCATCTAAGCAGTTCGCTACACGGAGAGCACCTTAGGTAGAAAAGTTGAATAAGGGAAGAGCCAGGGAGGTAGCTAGGTCTCTTTTGACCTGCCAGAAGCCAGAGGCACTTACGCTGCGTGTCAACCTGGAGATGGTGCCTGATGGGACTGGCCTTGTTTTCCCACTTTGAAAGCTCCTCTTATGCGCCTTGAAGCTCCCTTAAAAACACTGTGGTTGTCAGCCTTATACTCACGGCAGGCATGGCTGTGAGAGGGAAAGAACGGTTTCACGAAGAAACAGGGTATCCCAGTTTCTCGGTCAGAGCTCATCCTTTCCTGTTCTATAGCTAAAGGGAATCTCAAAGTGAGGCCTAGCTTCGAAGGAGGGCCCTGATACGCCAGGCAGCAGGGTAGGAGTGCGCAGCTTCCATGAGGCCTTAGTCGCACTTCTGCCTTAGTGTAACGGTACTAATCTTCTCAGGACTCCTGCTCCATTGCGTCTGAACCCGTTTCCGTACAAAGACACTGAGTACCCCCCAGGCTCTCCTGAGTTGGAGATCAACATTCAGACACGTAGACCCTTCGGAGTACCCGTGTCTGTGCCGAGTGAAGGGCAGCATGATGCACGCTCCCTCGGGGGAGCTCGATTTCCTCAGCTCACCAACAGCCTCAGGAACACGGTTGTAGTAGGTGCAGCATGCCATGCAAGTCTGCCTGCTTACAGTAGTCCGAGCTGTCCTGAGGAAAACTCTTTGCTTACAATTCCTTCTACCAGCTCCTAGCTGAAGTCAACCAACCTCTAGGAGAAAGTCGGCTTGTGGTCCAAGTGCAACTAGAGCACACTTTCTGGTGTAACGCCGCAGGCTTGTGGAAGATGCCCAGGAGCCCAGGACACCTAGGGAATTCTTTCATTGAGGCAGTTCGCTACACGCAGAACACCCTGCATAGAAAAGTGGATTCTCCAAGGACCAAGTGAGGAGCTAGGTCTCTTTTGACCTGTTAGAAACCACAGATGCTTCTTCTGCGTGTCAGCCTGGAAATGGCGGCCTTAGGAGACAAGCCTTGCTTTCCCGTCTTGAAAGCTCCATTCATGCGGCCTTGAAGCTACCTGAAAAACACTGTGGTTGTCGGACTTGTCCTCACTCCAGGCATGGCTCTGGAAGAAAATGAGTTTTCTCGAAAGAAAGAGGGTGCTTCCAGGCCCTGGTGGGGAGCATATCCTGCATTGCACTAGAGCGAAGGGGAATCTCAGCGTGCGCCCTACCCTCGACCTAAGGCTCTGATTTGCCCTCCAGAAGGGTAGTGGTGCAGCATTTTCCTTGAGGCCTTAGTCGCAGTTCTGCATTAGTTTAAAGGTACTACTCTTCTCAGGACTCCAGGCCCACTCATGTCAGTACCCATTTCCGTACAAGAACTCTGAGTACCCCAGGACTCCCCTGGGCTTGCTGGGCCATACTCAGACCCGTAGGCCCTTCAGTGTGCCCCTTTTTAGGCCGAGTGAAAGATAACAAACTGCACTCTTTCTTGGGAAAGCCAGATTTCCTCAGCTCACCATCAGCCTCAGGAACACGGCTCTAGCGAGGCCAGCAAACCATGGAAGTCTGCCTCCTCACCCGATTCTGAGCTGTACTGAGTAAAACTCTCTGCTTTGAAGTCCTTCGAGGACCTCATACCTGAAGTTACCCTATCTCAAGGAGAAAGACGGCTTGCATTCCAACTTCCACTAAAGCACAGTGGTCTGTGTAACACTTCAGGCTTTGCGACATGCACAGGGCTCGTAGAGACCTAGGGCAGTCTACTGTCTAGGCACTTCACTACACGTACAACACCCTGTGCAGAAAAATTGATTCTGGGAAGAGCCAAGCAGGTAGCTAGGTCTCTTTTGACCTCTTAGAAACCACAGCTACTTGTGCAGTGTGTCAGTCTGGAAACAGGACCTGATGGGGCTAGCCTTGCTGTCCCATCATGAAAGCTCCTTTTATAAGCGCCTAGAAGCTAGAAGCTAACTGAAAAACACTGTTGCTGTCGGGCTTATACTCACGACAGGCATGGCTGTGAGAGGGAAAAAGAGGTTTCACGAAGAAACACGTATTCCAGTTTCTGACTCAGAGCTCATCCTGTCCTGTTCTCTAGCTAAAGGGAAACTCAAAGTGAGGCCTAGCTTCGAGGGAGGGCCCTGATATGCCATGCAGCGGAGTAGGCGTGCAGCAGCTTCCCTGAGGCCTTAGCCGCTCTTCTGCTTTAGTTGAACGCTAGTAAGCTTTTCAGGACTCGTAGACCCCTCGCGGCAGCACTCGTTTCCGTACAAGGACCCTGAGTACCCCCAGGCTCCCCTGGGCTTGCTGGGCCACACTCAGACCCGTAGGCCATTCAGGGTGGCCCTGCGTAGGTCGAGTGAAGAGTCACACGCTGCCCTCTTCCTTGGGCGAGCTAGATATCCCCAGCTCACCAACGGCTTCATGAACACGGTCCTAGCAAGTCCAGCGTACCATGGAAGTCGTCCTAGTTGCCCTAGTCTGAGCAGTACTGAGAAAAACTCTCTGCTTACAAGTCCTTCTAGGACCTCATACCTGAAGTCACCGTATCTCAAGGAGAAAGGCAGCTTGCACTGCAACTTCCACTACAGCACAGTTTTGTGTGTGACACTTCAGAATGTTGGGAGAGGCACAGGACCCTAGGAGTCCTAGGGCAGTCTTTCATCTAAGCAGTTCGCTACACGCAGAGCACCTTAGGTAGAAAAGTTGAATAAGGGAAGAGCCAGGGAGGTAGCTAGGTCTCTTTTGACCTGCCAGAAGCCAGAGGCACTTACGCTGCGTGTCAACCTGGAGATGGTGCCTGATGGGACTGGCCTTGTTTTCCCACTTTGAAAGCTCCTCTTATGCGCCTTGAAGCTCCCTTAAAAACACTGTGGTTGTCAGCCTTATACTCACGGCAGGCATGGCTGTGAGAGGGAAAGAACGGTTTCACGAAGAAACAGGGTATCCCAGTTTCTCGGTCAGAGCTCATCCTTTCCTGTTCTATAGCTAAAGGGAATCTCAAAGTGAGGCCTAGCTTCGAAGGAGGGCCCTGATACGCCAGGCAGCAGGGTAGGAGTGCGCAGCTTCCATGAGGCCTTAGTCGCACTTCTGCCTTAGTGTAACGGTACTAATCTTCTCAGGACTCCTGCTCCATTGCGTCTGAACCCGTTTCCGTACAAAGACACTGAGTACCCCCCAGGCTCTCCTGAGTTGGAGATCAACATTCAGACACGTAGACCCTTCGGAGTACCCGTGTCTGTGCCGAGTGAAGGGCAGCATGATGCACGCTCCCTCGGGGGAGCTCGATTTCCTCAGCTCACCAACAGCCTCAGGAACACGGTTGTAGTAGGTGCAGCATGCCATGCAAGTCTGCCTGCTTACAGTAGTCCGAGCTGTCCTGAGGAAAACTCTTTGCTTACAATTCCTTCTACCAGCTCCTAGCTGAAGTCAACCAACCTCTAGGAGAAAGTCGGCTTGTGGTCCAAGTGCAACTAGAGCACACTTTCTGGTGTAACGCCGCAGGCTTGTGGAAGATGCCCAGGAGCCCAGGACACCTAGGGAATTCTTTCATTGAGGCAGTTCGCTACACGCAGAACACCCTGCATAGAAAAGTGGATTCTCCAAGGACCCAGTGAGGAGCTAGGTCTCTTTTGACCTGTTAGAAACCACAGATGCTTCTTCTGCGTGTCAGCCTGGAAATGGCGGCCTTAGGAGACAGGCCTTGCTTTCCCGTCTTGAAAGCTCCATTCATGCGGCCTTGAAGCTACCTGAAAAACACTGTGGTTGTCGGACTTGTCCTCACTCCAGGCATGGCTCTGGAAGAAAATGAGTTTTCTCGAAAGAAAGAGGGTGCTGCTTCCAGGCCCTGGTGGGGAGCATATCCTGCATTGCACTAGAGCGAAGGGGAATCTCAGCGTGCGCCCTACCCTCGACCTAAGCCTCTGATTTGCCCTCCAGAAGGGTAGTGGTGCAGCATTTTCCTTGAGGCCTTAGTCGCAGTTCTGCATTAGTTTAAAGGTACTACTCTTCTCAGGACTCCAGGCCCACTCATGTCAGTACCCATTTCCGTACAAGAACTCTGAGTACCCCAGGACTCCCCTGGGCTTGCTGGGCCACACTCAGACCCGTAGGCCGTTCAGTGTGCCCCTTTTTAGGCCGAGTGAAAGATAACAAACTGCACTCTTTCTTGGGAAAGCCAGATTTCCTCAGCTCACCATCAGCCTCAGGAACACGGCTCTAGCGAGGCCAGCAAACCATGGAAGTCTGCCTCCTCACCCGATTCTGAGCTGTACTGAGTAAAACTCTCTGCTTTGAAGTCCTTCCAGGACCTCATATCTGAAGTCACCGTATCTCAAGGAGAAAGACGGCTTGCATTCCAACTTCCACTAAAGCACAGTGGTCTGTGTAACACTTCAGGCTTTGGGACATGCACAGGGCTCGTAGAGACCTAGGGCAGTCTACTGTCTAGGCACTTCACTACACGTACAACACCCTGTGCAGAAAAATTGATTCTGGGAAGAGCCAAGCAGGTAGCTAGGTCTCTTTTGACCTCTTAGAAACCACAGCTACTTGTGCAGTGTGTCAGTCTGGAAACAGGACCTGATGGGGCTAGCCTTGCTGTCCCATCATGAAAGCTCCTTTTATGCGCCTAGAAGCTAGAAGCTAACTGAAAAACACTGTTGCTGTCGGGCTTATACTCACGACAGGCATGGCTGTGAGAGGGAAAAAGAGGTTCCACGAAGAAACACGTATTCCAGTTTCTGACTCAGAGCTCATCCTGTCCTGTTCTCTAGCTAAAGGGAAACTCAAAGTGAGGCCTAGCTTCGAGGGAGGGCCCTGATATGCCATGCAGCGGAGTAGGCGTGCAGCAGCTTCCCTGAGGCCTTAGCCGCTCTTCTGCTTTAGTTGAACGCTAGTAAGCTTTTCAGGACTCGTAGACCCCTCGCGGCAGCACTCGTTTCCGTACAAGGACCCTGAGTACCCCCAGGCTCCCCTGGGCTTGCTGGGCCACACTCAGACCCGTAGGCCATTCAGGGTGGCCCTGCGTAGGTCGAGTGAAGAGTCACACGCTGCCCTCTTCCTTGGGCGAGCTAGATATCCCCAGCTCACCAACGGCTTCATGAACACGGTCCTAGCAAGTCCAGCATACCATGGAAGTCGTCCTAGTTGCCCTAGTCTGAGCAGTACTGAGAAAAACTCTCTGCTTACAAGTCCTTCTAGGACCTCATACCTGAAGTCACCGTATCTCAAGGAGAAAGGCAGCTTGCACTGCAACTTCCACTACAGCACAGTTTTGTGTGTGACACTTCAGAATGTTGGGAGAGGCACAGGACCCTAGGAGTCCTAGGGCAGTCTTTCATCTAAGCAGTTCGCTACACGCAGAGCACCTTAGGTAGAAAAGTTGAATAAGGGAAGAGCCAGGGAGGTAGCTAGGTCTCTTTTGACCTGCCAGAAGCCAGAGGCACTTACGCTGCGTGTCAACCTGGAGATGGTGCCTGATGGGACTGGCCTTGTTTTCCCACTTTGAAAGCTCCTCTTATGCGCCTTGAAGCTCCCTTAAAAACACTGTGGTTGTCAGCCTTATACTCACGGCAGGCATGGCTGTGAGAGGGAAAGAACGGTTTCACGAAGAAACAGGGTATCCCAGTTTCTCGGTCAGAGCTCATCCTTTCCTGTTCTATAGCTAAAGGGAATCTCAAAGTGAGGCCAAGCTTCGAAGGAGGGCCCTGATACGCCAGGCAGCAGGGTAGGAGTGCGCAGCTTCCATGAGGCCTTAGTCGCACTTCTGCCTTAGTGTAACGGTACTAATCTTCTCAGGACTCCTGCTCCATTGCGTCTGAACCCGTTTCCGTACAAAGACACTGAGTACCCCCCAGGCTCTCCTGAGTTGGAGATCAACATTCAGACACGTAGACCCTTCGGAGTACCCGTGTCTGTGCCGAGTGAAGGGCAGCATGATGCACGCTCCCTCGGGGGAGCTCGATTTCCTCAGCTCACCAACAGCCTCAGGAACACGGTTGTAGTAGGTGCAGCATGCCATGCAAGTCTGCCTGCTTACAGTAGTCCGAGCTGTCCTGAGGAAAACTCTTTGCTTACAATTCCTTCTACCAGCTCCTAGCTGAAGTCAACCAACCTCTAGGAGAAAGTCGGCTTGTGGTCCAAGTGCAACTAGAGCACACTTTCTGGTGTAACGCCGCAGGCTTGTGGAAGATGCCCAGGAGCCCAGGACACCTAGGGAATTCTTTCATTGAGGCAGTTCGCTACACGCAGAACACCCTGCATAGAAAAGTGGATTCTCCAAGGACCCAGTGAGGAGCTAGGTCTCTTTTGACCTGTTAGAAACCACAGATGCTTCTTCTGCGTGTCAGCCTGGAAATGGTGGCCTTAGGAGACAGGCCTTGCTTTCCCGTCTTGAAAGCTCCATTCATGCGGCCTTGAAGCTACCTGAAAAACACTGTGGTTGTCGGACTTGTCCTCACTCCAGGCATGGCTCTGGAAGAAAATGAGTTTTCTCGAAAGAAAGAGGGTGCTGCTTCCAGGCCCTGGTGGGGAGCATATCCTGCATTGCACTAGAGCGAAGGGGAATCTCAGCGTGCGCCCTACCCTCGACCTAAGCCTCTGATTTGCCCTCCAGAAGGGTAGTGGTGCAGCATTTTCCTTGAGGCCTTAGTCGCAGTTCTGCATTAGTTTAAAGGTACTACTCTTCTCAGGACTCCAGGCCCACTCATGTCAGTACCCATTTCCGTACAAGAACTCTGAGTACCCCAGGACTCCCCTGGGCTTGCTGGGCCACACTCAGACCCGTAGGCCGTTCAGTGTGCCCCTTTTTAGGCCGAGTGAAAGATAACAAACTGCACTCTTTCTTGGGAAAGCCAGATTTCCTCAGCTCACCATCAGCCTCAGGAACACGGCTCTAGCGAGGCCAGCAAACCATGGAAGTCTGCCTCCTCACCCGATTCTGAGCTGTACTGAGTAAAACTCTCTGCTTTGAAGTCCTTCCAGGACCTCATATCTGAAGTCACCGTATCTCAAGGAGAAAGACGGCTTGCATTCCAACTTCCACTAAAGCACAGTGGTCTGTGTAACACTTCAGGCTTTGGGACATGCACAGGGCTCGTAGACACCTAGGGCAGTCTACTGTCTAGGCACTTCACTACACGTACAACACCCTGTGCAGAAAAATTGATTCTGGGAAGAGCCAAGCAGGTAGCTAGGTCTCTTTTGACCTCTTAGAAACCACAGCTACTTGTGCAGTGTGTCAGTCTGGAAACAGGACCTGATGGGGCTAGCCTTGCTGTCCCATCATGAAAGCTCTTTTTATGCGCCTAGAAGCTAGAAGCTACCTGAAAAACACTGTTGCTGTCGGGCTTATACTCACGACAGGCATGGCTGTGAGAGGGAAAAAGAGGTTCCACGAAGAAACACGTATTCCAGTTTCTGACTCAGAGCTCATCCTGTCCTGTTCTCTAGCTAAAGGGAAACTCAAAGTGAGGCCTAGCTTCGAGGGAGGGCCCTGATATGCCATGCAGCGGAGTAGGCGTGCAGCAGCTTCCCTGAGGCCTTAGCCGCTCTTCTGCTTTAGTTGAACGCTAGTAAGCTTTTCAGGACTCGTAGACCCCTCGCGGCAGCACTCGTTTCCGTACAAGGACCCTGAGTACCCCCAGGCTCCCCTGGGCTTGCTGGGCCACACTCAGACCCGTAGGCCATTCAGGGTGGCCCTGCGTAGGTCGAGTGAAGAGTCACACGCTGCCCTCTTCCTTGGGCGAGCTAGATATCCCCAGCTCACCAACGGCTTCATGAACACGGTCCTAGCAAGTCCAGCATACCATGGAAGTCGTCCTAGTTGCCCTAGTCTGAGCGGTACTGAGAAAAACTCTCTGCTTACAAGTCCTTCTAGGACCTCATACCTGAAGTCACCGTATCTCAAGGAGAAAGGCAGCTTGCACTGCAACTTCCACTACAGCACAGTTTTGTGTGTGACACTTCAGAATGTTGGGAGAGGCACAGGACCCTAGGAGTCCTAGGGCAGTCTTTCATCTAAGCAGTTCGCTACACGCAGAGCACCTTAGGTAGAAAAGTTGAATAAGGGAAGAGCCAGGGAGGTAGCTAGGTCTCTTTTGACCTGCCAGAAGCCAGAGGCACTTACGCTGCGTGTCAACCTGGAGATGGTGCCTGATGGGACTGGCCTTGTTTTCCCACTTTGAAAGCTCCTCTTATGCGCCTTGAAGCTCCCTTAAAAACACTGTGGTTGTCAGCCTTATACTCACGGCAGGCATGGCTGTGAGAGGGAAAGAACGGTTTCACGAAGAAACAGGGTATCCCAGTTTCTCGGTCAGAGCTCATCCTTTCCTGTTCTATAGCTAAAGGGAATCTCAAAGTGAGGCCAAGCTTCGAAGGAGGGCCCTGATACGCCAGGCAGCAGGGTAGGAGTGCGCAGCTTCCATGAGGCCTTAGTCGCACTTCTGCCTTAGTGTAACGGTACTAATCTTCTCAGGACTCCTGCTCCATTGCGTCTGAACCCGTTTCCGTACAAAGACACTGAGTACCCCCCAGGCTCTCCTGAGTTGGAGATCAACATTCAGACACGTAGACCCTTCGGAGTACCCGTGTCTGTGCCGAGTGAAGGGCAGCATGATGCACGCTCCCTCGGGGGAGCTCGATTTCCTCAGCTCACCAACAGCCTCAGGAACACGGTTGTAGTAGGTGCAGCATGCCATGCAAGTCTGCCTGCTTACAGTAGTCCGAGCTGTCCTGAGGAAAACTCTTTGCTTACAATTCCTTCTACCAGCTCCTAGCTGAAGTCAACCAACCTCTAGGAGAAAGTCGGCTTGTGGTCCAAGTGCAACTAGAGCACACTTTCTGGTGTAACGCCGCAGGCTTGTGGAAGATGCCCAGGAGCCCAGGACACCTAGGGAATTCTTTCATTGAGGCAGTTCGCTACACGCAGAACACCCTGCATAGAAAAGTGGATTCTCCAAGGACCCAGTGAGGAGCTAGGTCTCTTTTGACCTGTTAGAAACCACAGATGCTTCTTCTGCGTGTCAGCCTGGAAATGGTGGCCTTAGGAGACAGGCCTTGCTTTCCCGTCTTGAAAGCTCCATTCATGCGGCCTTGAAGCTACCTGAAAAACACTGTGGTTGTCGGACTTGTCCTCACTCCAGGCATGGCTCTGGAAGAAAATGAGTTTTCTCGAAAGAAAGAGGGTGCTGCTTCCAGGCCCTGGTGGGGAGCATATCCTGCATTGCACTAGAGCGAAGGGGAATCTCAGCGTGCGCCCTACCCTCGACCTAAGCCTCTGATTTGCCCTCCAGAAGGGTAGTGGTGCAGCATTTTCCTTGAGGCCTTAGTCGCAGTTCTGCATTAGTTTAAAGGTACTACTCTTCTCAGGACTCCAGGCCCACTCATGTCAGTACCCATTTCCGTACAAGAACTCTGAGTACCCCAGGACTCCCCTGGGCTTGCTGGGCCACACTCAGACCCGTAGGCCGTTCAGTGTGCCCCTTTTTAGGCCGAGTGAAAGATAACAAACTGCACTCTTTCTTGGGAAAGCCAGATTTCCTCAGCTCACCATCAGCCTCAGGAACACGGCTCTAGCGAGGCCAGCAAACCATGGAAGTCTGCCTCCTCACCCGATTCTGAGCTGTACTGAGTAAAACTCTCTGCTTTGAAGTCCTTCCAGGACCTCATATCTGAAGTCACCGTATCTCAAGGAGAAAGACGGCTTGCATTCCAACTTCCACTAAAGCACAGTGGTCTGTGTAACACTTCAGGCTTTGGGACATGCACAGGGCTCGTAGAGACCTAGGGCAGTCTACTGTCTAGGCACTTCACTACACGTACAACACCCTGTGCAGAAAAATTGATTCTGGGAAGAGCCAAGCAGGTAGCTAGGTCTCTTTTGACCTCTTAGAAACCACAGCTACTTGTGCAGTGTGTCAGTCTGGAAACAGGACCTGATGGGGCTAGCCTTGCTGTCCCATCATGAAAGCTCTTTTTATGCGCCTAGAAGCTAGAAGCTACCTGAAAAACACTGTTGCTGTCGGGCTTATACTCACGACAGGCATGGCTGTGAGAGGGAAAAAGAGGTTCCACGAAGAAACACGTATTCCAGTTTCTGACTCAGAGCTCATCCTGTCCTGTTCTCTAGCTAAAGGGAAACTCAAAGTGAGGCCTAGCTTCGAGGGAGGGCCCTGATATGCCATGCAGCGGAGTAGGCGTGCAGCAGCTTCCCTGAGGCCTTAGCCGCTCTTCTGCTTTAGTTGAACGCTACTAAGCTTTTCAGGACTCGTAGACCCCTCGCGGCAGCACTCGTTTCCGTACAAGGACCCTGAGTACCCCCAGGCTCCCCTGGGCTTGCTGGGCCACACTCAGACCCGTAGGCCATTCAGGGTGGCCCTGCGTAGGTCGAGTGAAGAGTCACACGCTGCCCTCTTCCTTGGGCGAGCTAGATATCCCCAGCTCACCAACGGCTTCATGAACACGGTCCTAGCAAGTCCAGCATACCATGGAAGTCGTCCTAGTTGCCCTAGTCTGAGCGGTACTGAGAAAAACTCTCTGCTTACAAGTCCTTCTAGGACCTCATACCTGAAGTCACCGTATCTCAAGGAGAAAGGCAGCTTGCACTGCAACTTCCACTACAGCACAGTTTTGTGTGTGACACTTCAGAATGTTGGGAGAGGCACAGGACCCTAGGAGTCCTAGGGCAGTCTTTCATCTAAGCAGTTCGCTACACGCAGAGCACCTTAGGTAGAAAAGTTGAATAAGGGAAGAGCCAGGGAGGTAGCTAGGTCTCTTTTGACCTGCCAGAAGCCAGAGACACTTACGCTGCGTGTCAACCTGGAGATGGTGCCTGATGGGACTGGCCTTGTTTTCCCACTTTGAAAGCTCCTCTTATGCGCCTTGAAGCTCCCTTAAAAACACTGTGGTTGTCAGCCTTATACTCACGGCAGGCATGGCTGTGAGAGGGAAAGAACGGTTTCACGAAGAAACAGGGTATCCCAGTTTCTCGGTCAGAGCTCATCCTGTCCTGTTCTATAGCTAAAGGGAATCTCAAAGTGAGGCATAGCTTCCAAGGAGGGCCCTGATACGCCAGGCAGCAGGGTAGGAGTGCGCAGCTTCCATGAGGCCTTAGTCGCACTTCTGCCTTAGTGTAACGGTACTAATCTTCTCAGGACTCCTGCTCCATTGCGTCTGAACCCGTTTCCGTACAAAGACACTGAGTACCCCCCAGGCTCTCCTGAGTTGGAGATCAACATTCAGACACGTAGACCCTTCGGAGTACCCGTGTCTGTGCCGAGTGAAGGGCAGCATGATGCACGCTCCCTCGGGGGAGCTCGATTTCCTCAGCTCACCAACAGCCTCAGGAACACGGTTGTAGTAGGTGCAGCATGCCATGCAAGTCTGCCTGCTTACAGTAGTCCGAGCTGTCCTGAGGAAAACTCTTTGCTTACAATTCCTTCTACCAGCTCCTAGCTGAAGTCAACCAACCTCTAGGAGAAAGTCGGCTTGTGGTCCAAGTGCAACTAGAGCACACTTTCTGGTGTAACGCCAGAGGCTTGTGGAAGATGCCCAGGAGCCCAGGACACCTAGGGAATTCTTTCATTGAGGCAGTTCGCTACACGCAGAACACCCTGCATAGAAAAGTGGATTCTCCAAGGACCCAGTGAGGAGCTAGGTTTCTTTTGACCTGTTAGAAACCACAGATGCTTCTTCTGCGTGTCAGCCTGGAAATGGCGGCCTTAGGAGACAAGCCTTGCTTTCCCGTCTTGAAAGCTCCATTCATGCGGCCTTGAAGCTACCTGAAAAACACTGTGGTTGTCGGACTTGTCCTCACTCCAGGCATGGCTCTGGAAGAAAATGAGTTTTCTCGAAAGAAAGAGGGTGCTGCTTCCAGGCCCTGGTGGGGAGCATATCCTGCATTGCACTAGAGCGAAGGGGAATCTCAGCGTGCGCCCTACCCTCGACCTAAGGCTCTGATTTGCCCTCCAGAAGGGTAGTGGTGCAGCATTTTCCTTGAGGCCTTAGTCGCAGTTCTGCATTAGTTTAAAGGTACTACTCTTCTCAGGACTCCAGGCCCACTCATGTCAGTACCCATTTCCGTACAAGAACTCTGAGTACCCCAGGATTCCCCTGGGCTTGCTGGGCCACACTCAGACCCGTAGGCCCTTCAGTGTGCCCCTTTTTAGGCCGAGTGAAAGATAACAAACTGCACTCTTTCTTGGGAAAGCCAGATTTCCTCAGCTCACCATCAGCCTCAGGAACACGGCTCTAGCGAGGCCAGCAAACCATGGAAGTCTGCCTCCTCACCCGATTCTGAGCTGTACTGAGTAAAACTCTCTGCTTTGAAGTCCTTCCAGGACCTCATATCTGAAGTCACCGTATCTCAAGGAGAAAGACGGCTTGCATTCCAACTTCCACTAAAGCACAGTGGTCTGTGTAACACTTCAGGCTTTGGGACATGCACAGGGCTCGTAGAGACCTAGGGCAGTCTACTGTCTAGGCACTTCACTACACGTACAACACCCTGTGCAGAAAAATTGATTCTGGGAAGAGCCAAGCAGGTAGCTAGGTCTCTTTTGACCTCTTAGAAACCACAGCTACTTGTGCAGTGTGTCAGTCTGGAAACAGGACCTGATGGGGCTAGCCTTGCTGTCCCATCATGAAAGCTCTTTTTATGCGCCTAGAAGCTAGAAGCTACCTGAAAAACACTGTTGCTGTCGGGCTTATACTCACGACAGGCATGGCTGTGAGAGGGAAAAAGAGGTTCCACGAAGAAACACGTATTCCAGTTTCTGACTCAGAGCTCATCCTGTCCTGTTCTCTAGCTAAAGGGAAACTCAAAGTGAGGCTTAGCTTCGAGGGAGGGCCCTGATATGCCATGCAGCGGAGTAGGCGTGCAGCAGCTTCCCTGAGGCCTTAGCCGCTCTTCTGCTTTAGTTGAACGCTACTAAGCTTTTCAGGACTCGTAGACCCCTCGCGGCAGCACTCGTTTCCGTACAAGGACCCTGAGTACCCCCAGGCTCCCCTGGGCTTGCTGGGCCACACTCAGACCCGTAGGCCATTCAGGGTGGCCCTGCGTAGGTCGAGTGAAGAGTCACACGCTGCCCTCTTCCTTGGGCGAGCTAGATATCCCCAGCTCACCAACGGCTTCATGAACACGGTCCTAGCAAGTCCAGCATACCATGGAAGTCGTCCTAGTTGCCCTAGTCTGAGCGGTACTGAGAAAAACTCTCTGCTTACAAGTCCTTCTAGGACCTCATACCTGAAGTCACCGTATCTCAAGGAGAAAGGCAGCTTGCACTGCAACTTCCACTACAGCACAGTTTTGTGTGTGACACTTCAGAATGTTGGGAGAGGCACAGGACCCTAGGAGTCCTAGGGCAGTCTTTCATCTAAGCAGTTCGCTACACGCAGAGCACCTTAGGTAGAAAAGTTGAATCAGGGAAGAGCCAGGGAGGTAGCTAGGTCTCTTTTGACCTGCCAGAAGCCAGAGACACTTACGCTGCGTGTCAACCTGGAGATGGTGCCTGATGGGACTGGCCTTGTTTTCCCACTTTGAAAGCTCCTCTTATGCGCCTTGAAGCTCCCTTAAAAACACTGTGGTTGTCAGCCTTATACTCACGGCAGGCATGGCTGTGAGAGGGAAAGAACGGTTTCACGAAGAAACAGGGTATCCCAGTTTCTCGGTCAGAGCTCATCCTGTCCTGTTCTCTAGCTAAAGGGAATCTCAAAGTGAGGCCTAGCTTCCAAGTAGGGCCCTGATACGCCAGGCAGCAGGGTAGGAGTGCGCAGCTTCCATGAGGCCTTAGTCGCACTTCTGCCTTAGTGTAACGGTACTAATCTTCTCAGGACTCCTGCTCCATTGCGTCTGAACCCGTTTCCGTACAAAGACACTGCGTTCCCCCCAGGCTCTCCTGAGTTGGAGATCAACATTCAGACACGTAGACCCTTCGGAGTACCCGTGTCTGTGCCGAGTGAAGGGCAGCATGATGCACGCTCCCTCGGGGGAGCTCGATTTCCTCAGCTCACCAACAGCCTCAGGAACACGGTTGTAGTAGGTGCAGCATGCCATGCAAGTCTGCCTGCTTACAGTAGTCCGAGCTGTCCTGAGGAAAACTCTTTGCTTACAATTCCTTCTACCAGCTCCTAGCTGAATTCAACCAACCTCTAGGAGAAAGTCGGCTTGTGGTCCAAGTGCAACTAGAGCACACTTTCTGGTGTAACGCCAGAGGCTTGTGGAAGATGCCCAGGAGCCCAGGACACCTAGGGAATTCTTTCATTGAGGCAGTTCGCTACACGCAGAACACCCTGCATAGAAAAGTGGATTCTCCAAGGACCCAGTGAGGAGCTAGGTCTCTTTTGACCTGTTAGAAACCACAGATGCTTCTTCTGCGTGTCAGCCTGGAAATGGCGGCCTTAGGAGACAAGCCTTGCTTTCCCGTCTTGAAAGCTCCATTCATGCGGCCTTGAAGCTACCTGAAAAACACTGTGGTTGTCGGACTTGTCCTCACTCCAGGCATGGCTCTGGAAGAAAATGAGTTTTCTCGAAAGAAAGAGGGTGCTTCCAGGCCCTGGTGGGGAGCATATCCTGCATTGCACTAGAGCGAAGGGGAATCTCAGCGTGCGCCCTACCCTCGACCTAAGGCTCTGATTTGCCCTCCAGAAGGGTAGTGGTGCAGCATTTTCCTTGAGGCCTTAGTCGCAGTTCTGCATTAGTTTAAAGGTACTACTCTTCTCAGGACTCCAGGCCCACTCATGTCAGTACCCATTTCCGTACAAGAACTCTGAGTACCCCAGGACTCCCCTGGGCTTGCTGGGCCATACTCAGACCCGTAGGCCCTTCAGTGTGCCCCTTTTTAGGCCGAGTGAAAGATAACAAACTGCACTCTTTCTTGGGAAAGCCAGATTTCCTCAGCTCACCATCAGCCTCAGGAACACGGCTCTAGCGAGGCCAGCAAACCATGGAAGTCTGCCTCCTCACCCGATTCTGAGCTGTACTGAGTAAAACTCTCTGCTTTGAAGTCCTTCGAGGACCTCATACCTGAAGTTACCCTATCTCAAGGAGAAAGACGGCTTGCATTCCAACTTCCACTAAAGCACAGTGGTCTGTGTAACACTTCAGGCTTTGCGACATGCACAGGGCTCGTAGAGACCTAGGGCAGTCTACTGTCTAGGCACTTCACTACACGTACAACACCCTGTGCAGAAAAATTGATTCTGGGAAGAGCCAAGCAGGTAGCTAGGTCTCTTTTGACCTCTTAGAAACCACAGCTACTTGTGCAGTGTGTCAGTCTGGAAACAGGACCTGATGGGGCTAGCCTTGCTGTCCCATCATGAAAGCTCCTTTTATAAGCGCCTAGAAGCTAGAAGCTAACTGAAAAACACTGTTGCTGTCGGGCTTATACTCACGACAGGCATGGCTGTGAGAGGGAAAAAGAGGTTTCACGAAGAAACACGTATTCCAGTTTCTGACTCAGAGCTCATCCTGTCCTGTTCTCTAGCTAAAGGGAAACTCAAAGTGAGGCCTAGCTTCGAGGGAGGGCCCTGATATGCCATGCAGCGGAGTAGGCGTGCAGCAGCTTCCCTGAGGCCTTAGCCGCTCTTCTGCTTTAGTTGAACGCTAGTAAGCTTTTCAGGACTCGTAGACCCCTCGCGGCAGCACTCGTTTCCGTACAAGGACCCTGAGTACCCCCAGGCTCCCCTGGGCTTGCTGGGCCACACTCAGACCCGTAGGCCATTCAGGGTGGCCCTGCGTAGGTCGAGTGAAGAGTCACACGCTGCCCTCTTCCTTGGGCGAGCTAGATATCCCCAGCTCACCAACGGCTTCATGAACACGGTCCTAGCAAGTCCAGCGTACCATGGAAGTCGTCCTAGTTGCCCTAGTCTGAGCAGTACTGAGAAAAACTCTCTGCTTACAAGTCCTTCTAGGACCTCATACCTGAAGTCACCGTATCTCAAGGAGAAAGGCAGCTTGCACTGCAACTTCCACTACAGCACAGTTTTGTGTGTGACACTTCAGAATGTTGGGAGAGGCACAGGACCCTAGGAGTCCTAGGGCAGTCTTTCATCTAAGCAGTTCGCTACACGCAGAGCACCTTAGGTAGAAAAGTTGAATAAGGGAAGAGCCAGGGAGGTAGCTAGGTCTCTTTTGACCTGCCAGAAGCCAGAGGCACTTACGCTGCGTGTCAACCTGGAGATGGTGCCTGATGGGACTGGCCTTGTTTTCCCACTTTGAAAGCTCCTCTTATGCGCCTTGAAGCTCCCTTAAAAACACTGTGGTTGTCAGCCTTATACTCACGGCAGGCATGGCTGTGAGAGGGAAAGAACGGTTTCACGAAGAAACAGGGTATCCCAGTTTCTCGGTCAGAGCTCATCCTTTCCTGTTCTATAGCTAAAGGGAATCTCAAAGTGAGGCCTAGCTTCGAAGGAGGGCCCTGATACGCCAGGCAGCAGGGTAGGAGTGCGCAGCTTCCATGAGGCCTTAGTCGCACTTCTGCCTTAGTGTAACGGTACTAATCTTCTCAGGACTCCTGCTCCATTGCGTCTGAACCCGTTTCCGTACAAAGACACTGAGTACCCCCCAGGCTCTCCTGAGTTGGAGATCAACATTCAGACACGTAGACCCTTCGGAGTACCCGTGTCTGTGCCGAGTGAAGGGCAGCATGATGCACGCTCCCTCGGGGGAGCTCGATTTCCTCAGCTCACCAACAGCCTCAGGAACACGGTTGTAGTAGGTGCAGCATGCCATGCAAGTCTGCCTGCTTACAGTAGTCCGAGCTGTCCTGAGGAAAACTCTTTGCTTACAATTCCTTCTACCAGCTCCTAGCTGAAGTCAACCAACCTCTAGGAGAAAGTCGGCTTGTGGTCCAAGTGCAACTAGAGCACACTTTCTGGTGTAACGCCGCAGGCTTGTGGAAGATGCCCAGGAGCCCAGGACACCTAGGGAATTCTTTCATTGAGGCAGTTCGCTACACGCAGAACACCCTGCATAGAAAAGTGGATTCTCCAAGGACCCAGTGAGGAGCTAGGTCTCTTTTGACCTGTTAGAAACCACAGATGCTTCTTCTGCGTGTCAGCCTGGAAATGGTGGCCTTAGGAGACAGGCCTTGCTTTCCCGTCTTGAAAGCTCCATTCATGCGGCCTTGAAGCTACCTGAAAAACACTGTGGTTGTCGGACTTGTCCTCACTCCAGGCATGGCTCTGGAAGAAAATGAGTTTTCTCGAAAGAAAGAGGGTGCTGCTTCCAGGCCCTGGTGGGGAGCATATCCTGCATTGCACTAGAGCGAAGGGGAATCTCAGCGTGCGCCCTACCCTCGACCTAAGCCTCTGATTTGCCCTCCAGAAGGGTAGTGGTGCAGCATTTTCCTTGAGGCCTTAGTCGCAGTTCTGCATTAGTTTAAAGGTACTACTCTTCTCAGGACTCCAGGCCCACTCATGTCAGTACCCATTTCCGTACAAGAACTCTGAGTACCCCAGGACTCCCCTGGGCTTGCTGGGCCACACTCAGACCCGTAGGCCGTTCAGTGTGCCCCTTTTTAGGCCGAGTGAAAGATAACAAACTGCACTCTTTCTTGGGAAAGCCAGATTTCCTCAGCTCACCATCAGCCTCAGGAACACGGCTCTAGCGAGGCCAGCAAACCATGGAAGTCTGCCTCCTCACCCGATTCTGAGCTGTACTGAGTAAAACTCTCTGCTTTGAAGTCCTTCCAGGACCTCATATCTGAAGTCACCGTATCTCAAGGAGAAAGACGGCTTGCATTCCAACTTCCACTAAAGCACAGTGGTCTGTGTAACACTTCAGGCTTTGGGACATGCACAGGGCTCGTAGAGACCTAGGGCAGTCTACTGTCTAGGCACTTCACTACACGTACAACACCCTGTGCAGAAAAATTGATTCTGGGAAGAGCCAAGCAGGTAGCTAGGTCTCTTTTGACCTCTTAGAAACCACAGCTACTTGTGCAGTGTGTCAGTCTGGAAACAGGACCTGATGGGGCTAGCCTTGCTGTCCCATCATGAAAGCTCTTTTTATGCGCCTAGAAGCTAGAAGCTACCTGAAAAACACTGTTGCTGTCGGGCTTATACTCACGACAGGCATGGCTGTGAGAGGGAAAAAGAGGTTCCACGAAGAAACACGTATTCCAGTTTCTGACTCAGAGCTCATCCTGTCCTGTTCTCTAGCTAAAGGGAAACTCAAAGTGAGGCCTAGCTTCGAGGGAGGGCCCTGATATGCCATGCAGCGGAGTAGGCGTGCAGCAGCTTCCCTGAGGCCTTAGCCGCTCTTCTGCTTTAGTTGAACGCTACTAAGCTTTTCAGGACTCGTAGAACCCTCGCGGCAGCACTCGTTTCCGTACAAGGACCCTGAGTACCCCCAGGCTCCCCTGGGCTTGCTGGGCCACACTCAGACCCGTAGGCCATTCAGGGTGGCCCTGCGTAGGTCGAGTGAAGAGTCACACGCTGCCCTCTTCCTTGGGCGAGCTAGATATCCCCAGCTCACCAACGGCTTCATGAACACGGTCCTAGCAAGTCCAGCATACCATGGAAGTCGTCCTAGTTGCCCTAGTCTGAGCAGTACTGAGAAAAACTCTCTGCTTACAAGTCCTTCTAGGACCTCATACCTGAAGTCACCGTATCTCAAGGAGAAAGGCAGCTTGCACTGCAACTTCCACTACAGCACAGTTTTGTGTGTGACACTTCAGAATGTTGGGAGAGGCACAGGACCCTAGGAGTCCTAGGGCAGTCTTTCATCTAAGCAGTTCGCTACACGCAGAGCACCTTAGGTAGAAAAGTTGAATAAGGGAAGAGCCAGGGAGGTAGCTAGGTCTCTTTTGACCTGCCAGAAGCCAGAAGCACTTACGCTGCGTGTCAACCTGGAGATGGTGCCTGATGGGACTGGCCTTGTTTTCCCACTTTGAAAGCTCCTCTTATGCGCCTTGAAGCTCCCTTAAAAACACTGTGGTTGTCAGCCTTATACTCACGGCAGGCATGGCTGTGAGAGGGAAAGAACGGTTTCACGAAGAAACAGGTATCCCAGTTTCTCGGTCAGAGCTCATCCTTTCCTGTTCTATAGCTAAAGGGAATCTCAAAGTGAGGCCAAGCTTCGAAGGAGGGCCCTGATACGCCAGGCAGCAGGGTAGGAGTGCGCAGCTTCCATGAGGCCTTAGTCGCACTTCTGCCTTAGTGTAACGGTACTAATCTTCTCAGGACTCCTGCTCCATTGCGTCTGAACCCGTTTCCGTACAAAGACACTGAGTACCCCCCAGGCTCTCCTGAGTTGGAGATCAACATTCAGACACGTAGACCCTTCGGAGTACCCGTGTCTGTGCCGAGTGAAGGGCAGCATGATGCACGCTCCCTCGGGGGAGCTCGATTTCCTCAGCTCACCAACAGCCTCAGGAACACGGTTGTAGTAGGTGCAGCATGCCATGCAAGTCTGCCTGCTTACAGTAGTCCGAGCTGTCCTGAGGAAAACTCTTTGCTTACAATTCCTTCTACCAGCTCCTAGCTGAAGTCAACCAACCTCTAGGAGAAAGTCGGCTTGTGGTCCAAGTGCAACTAGAGCACACTTTCTGGTGTAACGCCGCAGGCTTGTGGAAGATGCCCAGGAGCCCAGGACACCTAGGGAATTCTTTCATTGAGGCAGTTCGCTACACGCAGAACACCCTGCATAGAAAAGTGGATTCTCCAAGGACCCAGTGAGGAGCTAGGTCTCTTTTGACCTGTTAGAAACCACAGATGCTTCTTCTGCGTGTCAGCCTGGAAATGGTGGCCTTAGGAGACAGGCCTTGCTTTCCCGTCTTGAAAGCTCCATTCATGCGGCCTTGAAGCTACCTGAAAAACACTGTGGTTGTCGGACTTGTCCTCACTCCAGGCATGGCTCTGGAAGAAAATGAGTTTTCTCGAAAGAAAGAAGGGTGCTGCTTCCAGGCCCTGGTGGGGATCATATCCTGCATTGCACTAGAGCGAAGGGGAATCTCAGCGTGCGCCCTACCCTCGACCTAAGGCTCTGATTTGCCCTCCAGAAGGGTAGTGGTGCAGCATTTTCCTTGAGGCCTTAGTCGCAGTTCTGCATTAGTTTAAAGGTACTACTCTTCTCAGGACTCCAGGCCCACTCATGTCAGTACCCATTTCCGTACAAGAACTCTGAGTACCCCAGGACTCCCCTGGGCTTGCTGGGCCACACTCAGACCCGTAGGCCCTTCAGTGTGCCCCTTTTTAGGCCGAGTGAAAGATAACAAACTGCACTCTTTCTTGGGAAAGCCAGATTTCCTCAGCTCACCATCAGCCTCAGGAACACGGCTCTAGCGAGGCCAGCAAACCATGGAAGTCTGCCTCCTCACCCGATTCTGAGCTGTACTGAGTAAAACTCTCTGCTTTGAAGTCCTTCGAGGAACTCATACCTGAAGTTACCCTATCTCAAGGAGAAAGACGGCTTGCATTCCAACTTCCACTAAAGCACAGTGGTCTGTGTAACACTTCAGGCTTTGCGACATGCACAGGGCTCGTAGAGACCTAGGGCAGTCTACTGTCTAGGCACTTCACTACACGTACAACACCCTGTGCAGAAAAATTGATTCTGGGAAGAGCCAAGCAGGTAGCTAGGTCTCTTTTGACCTCTTAGAAACCACAGCTACTTGTGCAGTGTGTCAGTCTGGAAACAGGACCTGATGGGGCTAGCCTTGCTGTCCCATCATGAAAGCTCCTTTTATGCGCCTAGTAGCTAGAAACTAACTGAAAAACACTGTTGCTGTCGGGCTTATACTCACGACAGGCATGGCTGTGAGAGGGAAAAAGAGGTTTCACGAAGAAACACGTATTCCAGTTTCTGACTCAGAGCTCATCCTGTCCTCTTCTCTAGCTAAAGGGAAACTCAAAGTGAGGCCTAGCTTCGAGGGAGGGCCCTGATATGCCATGCAGCGGAGTAGGCGTGCAAAAGCTTCCCTGAGGCCTTAGCCGCTCTTCTGCTTTAGTTGAACGCTAGTAAGCTTTTCAGGACTCGTAGACCCCTCGCGGCAGCACTCGTTTCCGTACAAGGACCCTGAGTACCCCCAGGCTCCCCTGGGCTTGCTGGGCCACACTCAGACCCGTAGGCCATTCAGGGTGGCCCTGCGTAGGTCGAGTGAAGAGTCACACGCTGCCCTCTTCCTTGGGCGAGCTAGGTATCCCCAGCTCACCAACGGCTTCATGAACACGGTCCTAGCAAGTCCAGCATACCATGGAAGTCGTCCTAGTTGCCCTAGTCTGAGCGGTACTGAGAAAAACTCTCTGCTTACAAGTCCTTCTAGGACCTCATACCTGAAGTCACCGTATCTCAAGGAGAAAGGCAGCTTGCACTGCAACTTCCACTACAGCACAGTTTTGTGTGTGACACTTCAGAATGTTGGGAGAGGCACAGGACCCTAGGAGTCCTAGGGCAGTCTTTCATCTAAGCAGTTCGCTACACGCAGAGCACCTTAGGTAGAAAAGTTGAATAAGGGAAGAGCCAGGGAGGTAGCTAGGTCTCTTTTGACCTGCCAGAAGCCAGAGACACTTACGCTGCGTGTCAACCTGGAGATGGTGCCTGATGGGACTGGCCTTGTTTTCCCACTTTGAAAGCTCCTCTTATGCGCCTTGAAGCTCCCTTAAAAACACTGTGGTTGTCAGCCTTATACTCACGGCAGGCATGGCTGTGAGAGGGAAAGAACGGTTTCACGAAGAAACAGGGTATCCCAGTTTCTCGGTCAGAGCTCATCCTGTCCTGTTCTATAGCTAAAGGGAATCTCAAAGTGAGGCCTAGCTTCCAAGGAGGGCCCTGATACGCCAGGCAGCAGGGTAGGAGTGTGCAGCTTCCATGAGGCTTTAGTCGCACTTCTGCCTTAGTGTAACGGTACTAATCTTCTCAGGACTCCTGCTCCATTGCGTCTGAACCCGTTTCCGTACAAAGACACTGAGTTCCCCCCAGGCTCTCCTGAGTTGGAGTTCAACATTCAGACACGTAGACCCTTCGGAGTACCCGTGTCTGTGCCGAGTGAAGGGCAGCATGATGCACGCTCCCTCGGGGGAGCTCGATTTCCTCAGCTCACCAACAGCCTCTGGAACACGGTTGTAGTAGGTGCAGCATGCCATGCAAGTCTGCCTGCTTACACTACTCCGAGTTGCCCTGAGGAAAACTCTTTGCTTACAATTCCTTCTACCAGCTCCTAGCTGAATTCAACCAACCTCTAGGAGAAAGTCGGCTTGTGGTCCAAGTGCAACTAGAGCACACTTTCTGGTGTAACACCGCAGGCTTGTGGAAGATGCCCAGGAGCCCAGGACACCTAGGGAATCCTTTCATTGAGGCAGTTCGCTACACGCAGAACACCCTGCATAGAAAAGTGGATTCTCCAAGGACCCAGTGAGGAGCTAGGTCTCTTTTGACCTGTTAGAAACAACAGATGCTTCTTCTGCGTGTCAGCCTGGAAATGGCGGCCTTAGGAGACAAGCCTTTCTTTCCCGTCTTGAAAGCTCCATTCATGCGGCCTTGAAGCTACCTGAAAAACACTGTGGTTGTCGGACTTGTCCTCACTCCAGGCATGGCTCTGGAAGAAAATGAGTTTTCTCGAAAGAAAGAGGGTGCTGCTTCCAGGCCCTGGTGGGGAGCATATCCTGCATTGCACTAGAGCGAAGGGGAATCTCAGCGTGCGCCCTCCCCTCGACCTAAGGCTCTGATTTGCCCTCCAGAAGGGTAGTGGTGCAGCATTTTCCTTGAGGTCTTAGTCGCAGTTCTGCATTAATTTAAAGGTACTACTCTTCTCAGGACTCCAGGCCCACTCATGTCAGTACCCATTTCCGTACAAGAACTCTGAGTACCCCAGGACTCCCCTGGGCTTGCTGGGCCACACTCAGACCCGTAGGCCCTTCAGTGTGCCCCTTTTTAGGCCGAGTGAAAGATAACAAACTGCACTCTTTCTTGGGAAAGCCAGATTTCCTCAGCTCACCATCAGCCTCAGGAACACGGCTCTAGCGAGGCCAGCAAACCATGGAAGTCTGCCTCCTCACCCGATTCTGAGCTGTACTGAGTAAAACTCTCTGCTTTGAAGTCCTTCGAGGAACTCATACCTGAAGTTACCCTATCTCAAGGAGAAAGACGGCTTGCATTCCAACTTCCACTAAAGCACAGTGGTCTGTGTAACACTTCAGGCTTTGCGACATGCACAGGGCTCGTAGAGACCTAGGGCAGTCTACTGTCTAGGCACTTCACTACACGTACAACACCCTGTGCAGAAAAATTGATTCTGGGAAGAGCCAAGCAGGTAGCTAGGTCTCTTTTGACCTCTTAGAAACCACAGCTACTTGTGCAGTGTGTCAGTCTGGAAACAGGACCTGATGGGGCTAGCCTTGCTGTCCCATCATGAAAGCTCCTTTTATGCGCCTAGAAGCTAGAAGCTAACTGAAAAACACTGTTGCTGTCGGGCTTATACTCACGACAGGCATGGCTGTGAGAGGGAAAAAGAGGTTTCACGAAGAAACACGTATTCCAGTTTCTGACTCAGAGCTCATCCTGTCCTGTTCTCTAGCTAAAGGGAAACTCAAAGTGAGGCCTAGCTTCGAGGGAGGGCCCTGATATGCCATGCAGCGGAGTAGGCGTGCAGCAGCTTCCCTGAGGCCTTAGCCGCTCTTCTGCTTTAGTTGAACGCTAGTAAGCTTTTCAGGACTCGTAGACCCCTCGCGGCAGCACTCGTTTCCGTACAAGGACCCTGAGTACCCCCAGGCTCCCCTGGGCTTGCTGGGCCACACTCAGACCCGTAGGCCATTCAGGGTGGCCCTGCGTAGGTCGAGTGAAGAGTCACACGCTGCCCTCTTCCTTGGGCGAGCTAGGTATCCCCAGCTCACCAACGGCTTCATGAACACGGTCCTAGCAAGTCCAGCATACCATGGAAGTCGTCCTAGTTGCCCTAGTCTGAGCGGTACTGAGAAAAACTCTCTGCTTACAAGTCCTTCTAGGACCTCATACCTGAAGTCACCGTATCTCAAGGAGAAAGGCAGCTTGCACTGCAACTTCCACTACAGCACAGTTTTGTGTGTGACACTTCAGAATGTTGGGAGAGGCACAGGACCCTAGGAGTCCTAGGGCAGTCTTTCATCTAAGCAGTTCGCTACACGCAGAGCACCTTAGGTAGAAAAGTTGAATAAGGGAAGAGCCAGGGAGGTAGCTAGGTCTCTTTTGACCTGCCAGAAGCCAGAGACACTTACGCTGCGTGTCAACCTGGAGATGGTGCCTGATGGGACTGGCCTTGTTTTCCCACTTTGAAAGCTCCTCTTATGCGCCTTGAAGCTCCCTTAAAAACACTGTGGTTGTCAGCCTTATACTCACGGCAGGCATGGCTGTGAGAGGGAAAGAACGGTTTCACGAAGAAACAGGGTATCCCAGTTTCTCGGTCAGAGCTCATCCTGTCCTGTTCTATAGCTAAAGGGAATCTCAAAGTGAGGCCTAGCTTCCAAGGAGGGCCCTGATACGCCAGGCAGCAGGGTAGGAGTGTGCAGCTTCCATGAGGCTTTAGTCGCACTTCTGCCTTAGTGTAACGGTACTAATCTTCTCAGGACTCCTGCTCCATTGCGTCTGAACCCGTTTCCGTACAAAGACACTGAGTTCCCCCCAGGCTCTCCTGAGTTGGAGTTCAACATTCAGACACGTAGACCCTTCGGAGTACCCGTGTCTGTGCCGAGTGAAGGGCAGCATGATGCACGCTCCCTCGGGGGAGCTCGATTTCCTCAGCTCACCAACAGCCTCTGGAACACGGTTGTAGTAGGTGCAGCATGCCATGCAAGTCTGCCTGCTTACACTACTCCGAGTTGCCCTGAGGAAAACTCTTTGCTTACAATTCCTTCTACCAGCTCCTAGCTGAATTCAACCAACCTCTAGGAGAAAGTCGGCTTGTGGTCCAAGTGCAACTAGAGCACACTTTCTGGTGTAACACCGCAGGCTTGTGGAAGATGCCCAGGAGCCCAGGACACCTAGGGAATCCTTTCATTGAGGCAGTTCGCTACACGCAGAACACCCTGCATAGAAAAGTGGATTCTCCAAGGACCCAGTGAGGAGCTAGGTCTCTTTTGACCTGTTAGAAACAACAGATGCTTCTTCTGCGTGTCAGCCTGGAAATGGCGGCCTTAGGAGACAAGCCTTTCTTTCCCGTCTTGAAAGCTCCATTCATGCGGCCTTGAAGCTACCTGAAAAACACTGTGGTTGTCGGACTTGTCCTCACTCCAGGCATGGCTCTGGAAGAAAATGAGTTTTCTCGAAAGAAAGAGGGTGCTGCTTCCAGGCCCTGGTGGGGAGCATATCCTGCATTGCACTAGAGCGAAGGGGAATCTCAGCGTGCGCCCTACCCTCGACCTAAGGCTCTGATTTGCCCTCCAGAAGGGTAGTGGTGCAGCATTTTCCTTGAGGTCTTAGTCGCAGTTCTGCATTAATTTAAAGGTACTACTCTTCTCAGGACTCCAGGCCCACTCATGTCAGTACCCATTTCCGTACAAGAACTCTGAGTACCCCAGGACTCCCCTGGGCTTGCTGGGCCACACTCAGACCCGTAGGCCCTTCAGTGTGCCCCTTTTTAGGCCGAGTGAAAGATAACAAACTGCACTCTTTCTTGGGAAAGCCAGATTTCCTCAGCTCACCATCAGCCTCAGGAACACGGCTCTAGCGAGGCCAGCAAACCATGGAAGTCTGCCTCCTCACCCGATTCTGAGCTGTACTGAGTAAAACTCTCTGCTTTGAAGTCCTTCGAGGAACTCATACCTGAAGTTACCCTATCTCAAGGAGAAAGACGGCTTGCATTCCAACTTCCACTAAAGCACAGTGGTCTGTGTAACACTTCAGGCTTTGCGACATGCACAGGGCTCGTAGAGACCTAGGGCAGTCTACTGTCTAGGCACTTCACTACACGTACAACACCCTGTGCAGAAAAATTGATTCTGGGAAGAGCCAAGCAGGTAGCTAGGTCTCTTTTGACCTCTTAGAAACCACAGCTACTTGTGCAGTGTGTCAGTCTGGAAACAGGACCTGATGGGGCTAGCCTTGCTGTCCCATCATGAAAGCTCCTTTTATGCGCCTAGAAGCTAGAAGCTAACTGAAAAACACTGTTGCTGTCGGGCTTATACTCACGACAGGCATGGCTGTGAGAGGGAAAAAGAGGTTTCACGAAGAAACACGTATTCCAGTTTCTGACTCAGAGCTCATCCTGTCCTGTTCTCTAGCTAAAGGGAAACTCAAAGTGAGGCCTAGCTTCGAGGGAGGGCCCTGATATGCCATGCAGCGGAGTAGGCGTGCAGCAGCTTCCCTGAGGCCTTAGCCGCTCTTCTGCTTTAGTTGAACGCTAGTAAGCTTTTCAGGACTCGTAGACCCCTCGCGGCAGCACTCGTTTCCGTACAAGGACCCTGAGTACCCCCAGGCTCCCCTGGGCTTGCTGGGCCACACTCAGACCCGTAGGCCATTCAGGGTGGCCCTGCGTAGGTCGAGTGAAGAGTCACACGCTGCCCTCTTCCTTGGGCGAGCTAGGTATCCCCAGCTCACCAACGGCTTCATGAACACGGTCCTAGCAAGTCCAGCATACCATGGAAGTCGTCCTAGTTGCCCTAGTCTGAGCGGTACTGAGAAAAACTCTCTGCTTACAAGTCCTTCTAGGACCTCATACCTGAAGTCACCGTATCTCAAGGAGAAAGGCAGCTTGCACTGCAACTTCCACTACAGCACAGTTTTGTGTGTGACACTTCAGAATGTTGGGAGAGGCACAGGACCCTAGGAGTCCTAGGGCAGTCTTTCATCTAAGCAGTTCGCTACACGCAGAGCACCTTAGGTAGAAAAGTTGAATAAGGGAAGAGCCAGGGAGGTAGCTAGGTCTCTTTTGACCTGCCAGAAGCCAGAGACACTTACGCTGCGTGTCAACCTGGAGATGGTGCCTGATGGGACTGGCCTTGTTTTCCCACTTTGAAAGCTCCTCTTATGCGCCTTGAAGCTCCCTTAAAAACACTGTGGTTGTCAGCCTTATACTCACGGCAGGCATGGCTGTGAGAGGGAAAGAACGGTTTCACGAAGAAACAGGGTATCCCAGTTTCTCGGTCAGAGCTCATCCTGTCCTGTTCTATAGCTAAAGGGAATCTCAAAGTGAGGCCTAGCTTCCAAGGAGGGCCCTGATACGCCAGGCAGCAGGGTAGGAGTGCGCAGCTTCCATGAGGCTTTAGTCGCACTTCTGCCTTAGTGTAACGGTACTAATCTTCTCAGGACTCCTGCTCCATTGCGTCTGAACCCGTTTCCGTACAAAGACACTGAGTTCCCCCCAGGCTCTCCTGAGTTGGAGATCAACATTCAGACACGTAGACCCTTCGGAGTACCCGTGTCTGTGCCGAGTGAAGGGCAGCATGATGCACGCTCCCTCGGGGGAGCTCGATTTCCTCAGCTCACCAACAGCCTCAGGAACACGGTTGTAGTAGGTGCAGCATGCCATGCAAGTCTGCCTGCTTACAGTAGTCCGAGTTGTCCTGAGGAAAACTCTTTGCTTACAAATCCTTCTACCAGCTCCTAGCTGAAGTCAACCAACCTCTAGGAGAAAGTCGGCTTGTGGTCCAAGTGCAACTAGAGCACACTTTCTGGTGTAACGCCGCAGGCTTGTGGAAGATGCCCAGGAGCCCAGGACACCTAGGGAATCCTTTCATTGAGGCAGTTCGCTACACGCAGAACACCCTGCATAGAAAAGTGGATTCTCCAAGGACCCAGTGAGGAGCTAGGTCTCTTTTGACCTGTTAGAAACCACAGATGCTTATTCTGCGTGTCAGCCTGGAAATGGCGGCCTTAGGAGACAAGCCTTGCTTTCCCGTCTTGAAAGCTCCATTCATGCGGCCTTGAAGCTACATGAAAAACACTGTGGTTGTCGGACTTGTCCTCACTCCAGGCATGGCTCTGGAAGAAAATGAGTTTTCTCGAAAGAAAGAGGGTGCTGCTTCCAGGCCCTGGTGGGGATCATATCCTGCATTGCACTAGAGCGAAGGGGAATCTCAGCGTGCGCCCTACCCTCGACCTAAGGCTCTGATTTGCCCTCCAGAAGGGTAGTGGTGCAGCATTTTCCTTGAGGCCTTAGTCGCAGTTCTGCATTAGTTTAAAGGTACTACTCTTCTCAGGACTCCAGGCCCACTCATGTCAGTACCCATTTCCGTACAAGAACTCTGAGTACCCCAGGACTCCCCTGGGCTTGCTGGGCCACACTCAGACCCGTAGGCCCTTCAGTGTGCCCCTTTTTAGGCCGAGTGAAAGATAACAAACTGCACTCTTTCTTGGGAAAGCCAGATTTCCTCAGCTCACCATCAGCCTCAGGAACACGGCTCTAGCGAGGCCAGCAAACCATGGAAGTCTGCCTCCTCACCCGATTCTGAGCTGTACTGAGTAAAACTCTCTGCTTTGAAGTCCTTCGAGGACCTCATACCTGAAGTTACCCTATCTCAAGGAGAAAGACGGCTTGCATTCCAACTTCCACTAAAGCACAGTGGTCTGTGTAACACTTCAGGCTTTGCGACATGCACAGGGCTCGTAGAGACCTAGGGCAGTCTACTGTCTAGGCACTTCACTACACGTACAACACCCTGTGCAGAAAAATTGATTCTGGGAAGAGCCAAGCAGGTAGCTAGGTCTCTTTTGACCTCTTAGAAACCACAGCTACTTGTGCAGTGTGTCAGTCTGGAAACAGGACCTGATGGGGCTAGCCTTGCTGTCCCATCATGAAAGCTCCTTTTATGCGCCTAGTAGCTAGAAACTAACTGAAAAACACTGTTGCTGTCGGGCTTATACTCACGACAGGCATGGCTGTGAGAGGGAAAAAGAGGTTTCACGAAGAAACACGTATTCCAGTTTCTGACTCAGAGCTCATCCTGTCCTGTTCTCTAGCTAAAGGGAAACTCAAAGTGAGGCCTAGCTTCGAGGGAGGGCCCTGATATGCCATGCAGCGGAGTAGGCGTGCAGCAGCTTCCCTGAGGCCTTAGCCGCTCTTCTGCTTTAGTTGAACGCTAGTAAGCTTTTCAGGACTCGTAGACCCCTCGCGGCAGCACTCGTTTCCGTACAAGGACCCTGAGTACCCCCAGGCTCCCCTGGGCTTGCTGGGCCACACTCAGACCCGTAGGCCATTCAGGGTGGCCCTGCGTAGGTCGAGTGAAGAGTCACACGCTGCCCTCTTCCTTGGGCGAGCTAGGTATCCCCAGCTCACCAACGGCTTCATGAACACGGTCCTAGCAAGTCCAGCATACCATGGAAGTCGTCCTAGTTGCCCTAGTCTGAGCGGTACTGAGAAAAACTCTCTGCTTACAAGTCCTTCTAGGACCTCATACCTGAAGTCACCGTATCTCAAGGAGAAAGGCAGCTTGCACTGCAACTTCCACTACAGCACAGTTTTGTGTGTGACACTTCAGAATGTTGGGAGAGGCACAGGACCCTAGGAGTCCTAGGGCAGTCTTTCATCTAAGCAGTTCGCTACACGCAGAGCACCTTAGGTAGAAAAGTTGAATAAGGGAAGAGCCAGGGAGGTAGCTAGGTCTCTTTTGACCTGCCAGAAGCCAGAGACACTTACGCTGCGTGTCAACCTGGAGATGGTGCCTGATGGGACTGGCCTTGTTTTCCCACTTTGAAAGCTCCTCTTATGCGCCTTGAAGCTCCCTTAAAAACACTGTGGTTGTCAGCCTTATACTCACGGCAGGCATGGCTGTGAGAGGGAAAGAACGGTTTCACGAAGAAACAGGGTATCCCAGTTTCTCGGTCAGAGCTCATCCTGTCCTGTTCTATAGCTAAAGGGAATCTCAAAGTGAGGCCTAGCTTCCAAGGAGGGCCCTGATACGCCAGGCAGCAGGGTAGGAGTGCGCAGCTTCCATGAGGCTTTAGTCGCACTTCTGCCTTAGTGTAACGGTACTAATCTTCTCAGGACTCCTGCTCCATTGCGTCTGAACCCGTTTCCGTACAAAGACACTGAGTTCCCCCCAGGCTCTCCTGAGTTGGAGATCAACATTCAGACACGTAGACCCTTCGGAGTACCCGTGTCTGTGCCGAGTGAAGGGCAGCATGATGCACGCTCCCTCGGGGGAGCTCGATTTCCTCAGCTCACCAACAGCCTCTGGAACACGGTTGTAGTAGGTGCAGCATGCCATGCAAGTCTGCCTGCTTACACTACTCCGAGTTGCCCTGAGGAAAACTCTTTGCTTACAATTCCTTCTACCAGCTCCTAGCTGAATTCAACCAACCTCTAGGAGAAAGTCGGCTTGTGGTCCAAGTGCAACTAGAGCACACTTTCTGGTGTAACACCGCAGGCTTGTGGAAGATGCCCAGGAGCCCAGGACACCTAGGGAATCCTTTCATTGAGGCAGTTCGCTACACGCAGAACACCCTGCATAGAAAAGTGGATTCTCCAAGGACCCAGTGAGGAGCTAGGTCTCTTTTGACCTGTTAGAAACAACAGATGCTTCTTCTGCGTGTCAGCCTGGAAATGGCGGCCTTAGGAGACAAGCCTTTCTTTCCCGTCTTGAAAGCTCCATTCATGCGGCCTTGAAGCTACCTGAAAAACACTGTGGTTGTCGGACTTGTCCTCACTCCAGGCATGGCTCTGGAAGAAAATGAGTTTTCTCGAAAGAAAGAGGGTGCTGCTTCCAGGCCCTGGTGGGGAGCATATCCTGCATTGCACTAGAGCGAAGGGGAATCTCAGCGTGCGCCCTCCCCTCGACCTAAGGCTCTGATTTGCCCTCCAGAAGGGTAGTGGTGCAGCATTTTCCTTGAGGTCTTAGTCGCAGTTCTGCATTAATTTAAAGGTACTACTCTTCTCAGGACTCCAGGCCCACTCATGTCAGTACCCATTTCCGTACAAGAACTCTGAGTACCCCAGGACTCCCCTGGGCTTGCTGGGCCACACTCAGACCCGTAGGCCCTTCAGTGTGCCCCTTTTTAGGCCGAGTGAAAGATAACAAACTGCACTCTTTCTTGGGAAAGCCAGATTTCCTCAGCTCACCATCAGCCTCAGGAACACGGCTCTAGCGAGGCCAGCAAACCATGGAAGTCTGCCTCCTCACCCGATTCTGAGCTGTACTGAGTAAAACTCTCTGCTTTGAAGTCCTTCGAGGAACTCATACCTGAAGTTACCCTATCTCAAGGAGAAAGACGGCTTGCATTCCAACTTCCACTAAAGCACAGTGGTCTGTGTAACACTTCAGGCTTTGCGACATGCACAGGGCTCGTAGAGACCTAGGGCAGTCTACTGTCTAGGCACTTCACTACACGTACAACACCCTGTGCAGAAAAATTGATTCTGGGAAGAGCCAAGCAGGTAGCTAGGTCTCTTTTGACCTCTTAGAAACCACAGCTACTTGTGCAGTGTGTCAGTCTGGAAACAGGACCTGATGGGGCTAGCCTTGCTGTCCCATCATGAAAGCTCCTTTTATGCGCCTAGAAGCTAGAAGCTAACTGAAAAACACTGTTGCTGTCGGGCTTATACTCACGACAGGCATGGCTGTGAGAGGGAAAAAGAGGTTTCACGAAGAAACACGTATTCCAGTTTCTGACTCAGAGCTCATCCTGTCCTGTTCTCTAGCTAAAGGGAAACTCAAAGTGAGGCCTAGCTTCGAGGGAGGGCCCTGATATGCCATGCAGCGGAGTAGGCGTGCAGCAGCTTCCCTGAGGCCTTAGCCGCTCTTCTGCTTTAGTTGAACGCTAGTAAGCTTTTCAGGACTCGTAGACCCCTCGCGGCAGCACTCGTTTCCGTACAAGGACCCTGAGTACCCCCAGGCTCCCCTGGGCTTGCTGGGCCACACTCAGACCCGTAGGCCATTCAGGGTGGCCCTGCGTAGGTCGAGTGAAGAGTCACACGCTGCCCTCTTCCTTGGGCGAGCTAGGTATCCCCAGCTCACCAACGGCTTCATGAACACGGTCCTAGCAAGTCCAGCATACCATGGAAGTCGTCCTAGTTGCCCTAGTCTGAGCGGTACTGAGAAAAACTCTCTGCTTACAAGTCCTTCTAGGACCTCATACCTGAAGTCACCGTATCTCAAGGAGAAAGGCAGCTTGCACTGCAACTTCCACTACAGCACAGTTTTGTGTGTGACACTTCAGAATGTTGGGAGAGGCACAGGACCCTAGGAGTCCTAGGGCAGTCTTTCATCTAAGCAGTTCGCTACACGCAGAGCACCTTAGGTAGAAAAGTTGAATAAGGGAAGAGCCAGGGAGGTAGCTAGGTCTCTTTTGACCTGCCAGAAGCCAGAGACACTTACGCTGCGTGTCAACCTGGAGATGGTGCCTGATGGGACTGGCCTTGTTTTCCCACTTTGAAAGCTCCTCTTATGCGCCTTGAAGCTCCCTTAAAAACACTGTGGTTGTCAGCCTTATACTCACGGCAGGCATGGCTGTGAGAGGGAAAGAACGGTTTCACGAAGAAACAGGGTATCCCAGTTTCTCGGTCAGAGCTCATCCTGTCCTTTTCTATAGCTAAAGGGAATCTCAAAGTGAGGCCTAGCTTCCAAGGAGGGCCCTGATACGCCAGGCAGCAGGGTAGGAGTGCGCAGCTTCCATGAGGCTTTAGTCGCACTTCTGCCATAGTGTAACGGTACTAATCTTCTCAGGACTCCTGCTCCATTGCGTCTGAACCCGTTTCCGTACAAAGACACTGAGTTCCCCCCAGGCTCTCCTGAGTTGGAGATCAACATTCAGACACGTAGACCCTTCGGAGTACCCGTGTCTGTGCCGAGTGAAGGGCAGCATGATGCACGCTCCCTCGGGGGAGCTCGATTTCCTCAGCTCACCAACAGCCTCAGGAACACGGTTGTAGTAGGTGCAGCATGCCATGCAAGTCTGCCTGCTTACACTACTCCGAGTTGCCCTGAGGAAAACTCTTTGCTTACAATTCCTTCTACCAGCTCCTAGCTGAATTCAACCAACCTCTAGGAGAAAGTCGGCTTGTGGTCCAAGTGCAACTAGAGCACACTTTCTGGTGTAACACCGCAGGCTTGTGGAAGATGCCCCGGAGCCCAGGACACCTAGGGAATCCTTTCATTGAGGCAGTTCGCTACACGCAGAACACCCTGCATAGAAAAGTGGATTCTCCAAGGACCCAGTGAGGAGCTAGGTCTCTTTTGACCTGTTAGAAACAACAGATGCTTCTTCTGCGTGTCAGCCTGGAAATGGCGGCCTTAGGAGACAAGCCTTTCTTTCCCGTCTTGAAAGCTCCATTCATGCGGCCTTGAAGCTACCTGAAAAACACTGTGGTTGTCGGACTTGTCCTCACTCCAGGCATGGCTCTGGAAGAAAATGAGTTTTCTCGAAAGAAAGAGGGTGCTGCTTCCAGGCCCTGGTGGGGATCATATCCTGCATTGCACTAGAGCGAAGGGGAATCTCAGCGTGCGCCCTACCCTCGACCTAAGGCTCTGATTTGCCCTCCAGAAGGGTAGTGGTGCAGCATTTTCCTTGAGGCCTTAGTCGCAGTTCTGCATTAGTTTAAAGGTACTACTCTTCTCAGGACTCCAGGCCCACTCATGTCAGTACCCATTTCCGTACAAGAACTCTGAGTACCCCAGGACTCCCCTGGGCTTGCTGGGCCACACTCAGACCCGTAGGCCCTTCAGTGTGCCCCTTTTTAGGCCGAGTGAAAGATAACAAACTGCACTCTTTCTTGGGAAAGCCAGATTTCCTCAGCTCACCATCAGCCTCAGGAACACGGCTCTAGCGAGGCCAGCAAACCATGGAAGTCTGCCTCCTCACCCGATTCTGAGCTGTACTGAGTAAAACTCTCTGCTTTGAAGTCCTTCGAGGAACTCATACCTGAAGTTACCCTATCTCAAGGAGAAAGACGGCTTGCATTCCAACTTCCACTAAAGCACAGTGGTCTGTGTAACACTTCAGGCTTTGCGACATGCACAGGGCTCGTAGAGACCTAGGGCAGTCTACTGTCTAGGCACTTCACTACACGTACAACACCCTGTGCAGAAAAATTGATTCTGGGAAGAGCCAAGCAGGTAGCTAGGTCTCTTTTGACCTCTTAGAAACCACAGCTACTTGTGCAGTGTGTCAGTCTGGAAACAGGACCTGATGGGGCTAGCCTTGCTGTCCCATCATGAAAGCTCCTTTTATGCGCCTAGAAGCTAGAAGCTAACTGAAAAACACTGTTGCTGTCGGGCTTATACTCACGACAGGCATGGCTGTGAGAGGGAAAAAGAGGTTTCACGAAGAAACACGTATTCCAGTTTCTGACTCAGAGCTCATCCTGTCCTGTTCTCTAGCTAAAGGGAAACTCAAAGTGAGGCCTAGCTTCGAGGGAGGGCCCTGATATGCCATGCAGCGGAGTAGGCGTGCAGCAGCTTCCCTGAGGCCTTAGCCGCTCTTCTGCTTTAGTTGAACGCTAGTAAGCTTTTCAGGACTCGTAGACCCCTCGCGGCAGCACTCGTTTCCGTACAAGGACCCTGAGTACCCCCAGGCTCCCCTGGGCTTGCTGGGCCACACTCAGACCCGTAGGCCATTCAGGGTGGCCCTGCGTAGGTCGAGTGAAGAGTCACACGCTGCCCTCTTCCTTGGGCGAGCTAGGTATCCCCAGCTCACCAACGGCTTCATGAACACGGTCCTAGCAAGTCCAGCATACCATGGAAGTCGTCCTAGTTGCCCTAGTCTGAGCGGTACTGAGAAAAACTCTCTGCTTACAAGTCCTTCTAGGACCTCATACCTGAAGTCACCGTATCTCAAGGAGAAAGGCAGCTTGCACTGCAACTTCCACTACAGCACAGTTTTGTGTGTGACACTTCAGAATGTTGGGAGAGGCACAGGACCCTAGGAGTCCTAGGGCAGTCTTTCATCTAAGCAGTTCGCTACACGCAGAGCACCTTAGGTAGAAAAGTTGAATAAGGGAAGAGCCAGGGAGGTAGCTAGGTCTCTTTTGACCTGCCAGAAGCCAGAGACACTTACGCTGCGTGTCAACCTGGAGATGGTGCCTGATGGGACTGGCCTTGTTTTCCCACTTTGAAAGCTCCTCTTATGCGCCTTGAAGCTCCCTTAAAAACACTGTGGTTGTCAGCCTTATACTCACGGCAGGCATGGCTGTGAGAGGGAAAGAACGGTTTCACGAAGAAACAGGGTATCCCAGTTTCTCGGTCAGAGCTCATCCTGTCCTGTTCTATAGCTAAAGGGAATCTCAAAGTGAGGCCTAGCTTCCAAGGAGGGCCCTGATACGCCAGGCAGCAGGGTAGGAGTGCGCAGCTTCCATGAGGCTTTAGTCGCACTTCTGCCTTAGTGTAACGGTACTAATCTTCTCAGGACTCCTGCTCCATTGCGTCTGAACCCGTTTCCGTACAAAGACACTGAGTTCCCCCCAGGCTCTCCTGAGTTGGAGATCAACATTCAGACACGTAGACCCTTCGGAGTACCCGTGTCTGTGCCGAGTGAAGGGCAGCACGATGCACGCTCCCTCGGGGGAGCTCGATTTCCTCAGCTCACCAACAGCCTCAGGAACACGGTTGTAGTAGGTGCAGCATGGCATGCAAGTCTGCCTGCTTACAGTAGTCCGAGGTGTCCTGAGGAAAACTCTTTGCTTACAATTCCTTCTACCAGCTACTAGCTGAAGTCAACCAACCTCTAGGAGAAAGTCGGCTTGTGGTCCAAGTGCAACTAGAGCACACTTTCTGGTGTAACGCCGCAGGCTTGTGGAAGATGCCCAGGAGCCCTGGACACCTAGGGAATCCTTTCATTGAGGCAGTTCGCTACACGCAGAACACCCTGCATAGAAAAGTGGATTCTCCAAGGACCCAGTGAGGAGCTAGGTCTCTTTTGACCTGTTAGAAACCACAGATGCTTCTTCTGCGTGTCAGCCTGGAAATGGCGGCCTTAGGAGACAAGCCTTGCTTTCCCGTCTTGAAAGCTCCATTCATGCGGCCTTGAAGCTACATGAAAAACACTGTGGTTGTCGGACTTGTCCTCACTCCAGGCATGGCTCTGGAAGAAAATGAGTTTTCTCGAAAGAAAGAGGGTGCTGCTTCCAGGCCCTGGTGGGGATCATATCCTGCATTGCACTAGAGCGAAGGGGAATCTCAGCGTGCGCCCTACCCTCGACCTAAGGCTCTGATTTGCCCTCCAGAAGGGTAGTGGTGCAGCATTTTCCTTGAGGCCTTAGTCGCAGTTCTGCATTAGTTTAAAGGTACTACTCTTCTCAGGACTCCAGGCCCACTCATGTCAGTACCCATTTCCGTACAAGAACTCTGAGTACCCCAGGACTCCCCTGGGCTTGCTGGGCCACACTCAGACCCGTAGGCCCTTCAGTGTGCCCCTTTTTAGGCCGAGTGAAAGATAACAAACTGCACTCTTTCTTGGGAAAGCCAGATTTCCTCAGCTCACCATCAGCCTCAGGAACACGGCTCTAGCGAGGCCAGCAAACCATGGAAGTCTGCCTCCTCACCCGATTCTGAGCTGTACTGAGTAAAACTCTCTGCTTTGAAGTCCTTCGAGGAACTCATACCTGAAGTTACCCTATCTCAAGGAGAAAGACGGCTTGCATTCCAACTTCCACTAAAGCACAGTGGTCTGTGTAACACTTCAGGCTTTGCGACATGCACAGGGCTCGTAGAGACCTAGGGCAGTCTACTGTCTAGGCACTTCACTACACGTACAACACCCTGTGCAGAAAAATTGATTCTGGGAAGAGCCAAGCAGGTAGCTAGGTCTCTTTTGACCTCTTAGAAACCACAGCTACTTGTGCAGTGTGTCAGTCTGGAAACAGGACCTGATGGGGCTAGCCTTGCTGTCCCATCATGAAAGCTCCTTTTATGCGCCTAGTAGCTAGAAACTAACTGAAAAACACTGTTGCTGTCGGGCTTATACTCACGACAGGCATGGCTGTGAGAGGGAAAAAGAGGTTTCACGAAGAAACACGTATTCCAGTTTCTGACTCAGAGCTCATCCTGTCCTGTTCTCTAGCTAAAGGGAAACTCAAAGTGAGGCCTAGCTTCGAGGGAGGGCCCTGATATGCCATGCAGCGGAGTAGGCGTGCAAAAGCTTCCCTGAGGCCTTAGCCGCTCTTCTGCTTTAGTTGAACGCTAGTAAGCTTTTCAGGACTCGTAGACCCCTCGCGGCAGCACTCGTTTCCGTACAAGGACCCTGAGTACCCCCAGGCTCCCCTGGGCTTGCTGGGCCACACTCAGACCCGTAGGCCATTCAGGGTGGCCCTGCGTAGGTCGAGTGAAGAGTCACACGCTGCCCTCTTCCTTGGGCGAGCTAGGTATCCCCAGCTCACCAACGGCTTCATGAACACGGTCCTAGCAAGTCCAGCATACCATGGAAGTCGTCCTAGTTGCCCTAGTCTGAGCGGTACTGAGAAAAACTCTCTGCTTACAAGTCCTTCTAGGACCTCATACCTGAAGTCACCGTATCTCAAGGAGAAAGGCAGCTTGCACTGCAACTTCCACTACAGCACAGTTTTGTGTGTGACACTTCAGAATGTTGGGAGAGGCACAGGACCCTAGGAGTCCTAGGGCAGTCTTTCATCTAAGCAGTTCGCTACACGCAGAGCACCTTAGGTAGAAAAGTTGAATAAGGGAAGAGCCAGGGAGGTAGCTAGGTCTCTTTTGACCTGCCAGAAGCCAGAGACACTTACGCTGCGTGTCAACCTGGAGATGGTGCCTGATGGGACTGGCCTTGTTTTCCCACTTTGAAAGCTCCTCTTATGCGCCTTGAAGCTCCCTTAAAAACACTGTGGTTGTCAGCCTTATACTCACGGCAGGCATGGCTGTGAGAGGGAAAGAACGGTTTCACGAAGAAACAGGGTATCCCAGTTTCTCGGTCAGAGCTCATCCTGTCCTGTTCTATAGCTAAAGGGAATCTCAAAGTGAGGCCTAGCTTCCAAGGAGGGCCCTGATACGCCAGGCAGCAGGGTAGGAGTGTGCAGCTTCCATGAGGCTTTAGTCGCACTTCTGCCTTAGTGTAACGGTACTAATCTTCTCAGGACTCCTGCTCCATTGCGTCTGAACCCGTTTCCGTACAAAGACACTGAGTTCCCCCCAGGCTCTCCTGAGTTGGAGTTCAACATTCAGACACGTAGACCCTTCGGAGTACCCGTGTCTGTGCCGAGTGAAGGGCAGCATGATGCACGCTCCCTCGGGGGAGCTCGATTTCCTCAGCTCACCAACAGCCTCTGGAACACGGTTGTAGTAGGTGCAGCATGCCATGCAAGTCTGCCTGCTTACACTACTCCGAGTTGCCCTGAAGAAAACTCTTTGCTTACAATTCCTTCTACCAGCTCCTAGCTGAATTCAACCAACCTCTAGGAGAAAGTCGGCTTGTGGTCCAAGTGCAACTAGAGCACACTTTCTGGTGTAACACCGCAGGCTTGTGGAAGATGCCCAGGAGCCCAGGACACCTAGGGAATCCTTTCATTGAGGCAGTTCGCTACACGCAGAACACCCTGCATAGAAAAGTGGATTCTCCAAGGACCCAGTGAGGAGCTAGGTCTCTTTTGACCTGTTAGAAACAACAGATGCTTCTTCTGCGTGTCAGCCTGGAAATGGCGGCCTTAGGAGACAAGCCTTTCTTTCCCGTCTTGAAAGCTCCATTCATGCGGCCTTGAAGCTACCTGAAAAACACTGTGGTTGTCGGACTTGTCCTCACTCCAGGCATGGCTCTGGAAGAAAATGAGTTTTCTCGAAAGAAAGAGGGTGCTGCTTCCAGGCCCTGGTGGGGAGCATATCCTGCATTGCACTAGAGCGAAGGGGAATCTCAGCGTGCGCCCTCCCCTCGACCTAAGGCTCTGATTTGCCCTCCAGAAGGGTAGTGGTGCAGCATTTTCCTTGAGGTCTTAGTCGCAGTTCTGCATTAATTTAAAGGTACTACTCTTCTCAGGACTCCAGGCCCACTCATGTCAGTACCCATTTCCGTACAAGAACTCTGAGTACCCCAGGACTCCCCTGGGCTTGCTGGGCCACACTCAGACCCGTAGGCCCTTCAGTGTGCCCCTTTTTAGGCCGAGTGAAAGATAACAAACTGCACTCTTTCTTGGGAAAGCCAGATTTCCTCAGCTCACCATCAGCCTCAGGAACACGGCTCTAGCGAGGCCAGCAAACCATGGAAGTCTGCCTCCTCACCCGATTCTGAGCTGTACTGAGTAAAACTCTCTGCTTTGAAGTCCTTCGAGGAACTCATACCTGAAGTTACCCTATCTCAAGGAGAAAGACGGCTTGCATTCCAACTTCCACTAAAGCACAGTGGTCTGTGTAACACTTCAGGCTTTGCGACATGCACAGGGCTCGTAGAGACCTAGGGCAGTCTACTGTCTAGGCACTTCACTACACGTACAACACCCTGTGCAGAAAAATTGATTCTGGGAAGAGCCAAGCAGGTAGCTAGGTCTCTTTTGACCTCTTAGAAACCACAGCTACTTGTGCAGTGTGTCAGTCTGGAAACAGGACCTGATGGGGCTAGCCTTGCTGTCCCATCATGAAAGCTCCTTTTATGCGCCTAGAAGCTAGAAGCTAACTGAAAAACACTGTTGCTGTCGGGCTTATACTCACGACAGGCATGGCTGTGAGAGGGAAAAAGAGGTTTCACGAAGAAACACGTATTCCAGTTTCTGACTCAGAGCTCATCCTGTCCTGTTCTCTAGCTAAAGGGAAACTCAAAGTGAGGCCTAGCTTCGAGGGAGGGCCCTGATATGCCATGCAGCGGAGTAGGCGTGCAGCAGCTTCCCTGAGGCCTTAGCCGCTCTTCTGCTTTAGTTGAACGCTAGTAAGCTTTTCAGGACTCGTAGACCCCTCGCGGCAGCACTCGTTTCCGTACAAGGACCCTGAGTACCCCCAGGCTCCCCTGGGCTTGCTGGGCCACACTCAGACCCGTAGGCCATTCAGGGTGGCCCTGCGTAGGTCGAGTGAAGAGTCACACGCTGCCCTCTTCCTTGGGCGAGCTAGGTATCCCCAGCTCACCAACGGCTTCATGAACACGGTCCTAGCAAGTCCAGCATACCATGGAAGTCGTCCTAGTTGCCCTAGTCTGAGCGGTACTGAGAAAAACTCTCTGCTTACAAGTCCTTCTAGGACCTCATACCTGAAGTCACCGTATCTCAAGGAGAAAGGCAGCTTGCACTGCAACTTCCACTACAGCACAGTTTTGTGTGTGACACTTCAGAATGTTGGGAGAGGCACAGGACCCTAGGAGTCCTAGGGCAGTCTTTCATCTAAGCAGTTCGCTACACGCAGAGCACCTTAGGTAGAAAAGTTGAATAAGGGAAGAGCCAGGGAGGTAGCTAGGTCTCTTTTGACCTGCCAGAAGCCAGAGACACTTACGCTGCGTGTCAACCTGGAGATGGTGCCTGATGGGACTGGCCTTGTTTTCCCACTTTGAAAGCTCCTCTTATGCGCCTTGAAGCTCCCTTAAAAACACTGTGGTTGTCAGCCTTATACTCACGGCAGGCATGGCTGTGAGAGGGAAAGAACGGTTTCACGAAGAAACAGGGTATCCCAGTTTCTCGGTCAGAGCTCATCCTGTCCTGTTCTATAGCTAAAGGGAATCTCAAAGTGAGGCCTAGCTTCCAAGGAGGGCCCTGATACGCCAGGCAGCAGGGTAGGAGTGCGCAGCTTCCATGAGGCTTTAGTCGCACTTCTGCCTTAGTGTAACGGTACTAATCTTCTCAGGACTCCTGCTCCATTGCGTCTGAACCCGTTTCCGTACAAAGACACTGAGTTCCCCCCAGGCTCTCCTGAGTTGGAGATCAACATTCAGACACGTAGACCCTTCGGAGTACCCGTGTCTGTGCCGAGTGAAGGGCAGCATGATGCACGCTCCCTCGGGGGAGCTCGATTTCCTCAGCTCACCAACAGCCTCAGGAACACGGTTGTAGTAGGTGCAGCATGCCATGCAAGTCTGCCTGCTTACAGTAGTCCGAGTTGTCCTGAGGAAAACTCTTTGCTTACAATTCCTTCTACCAGCTCCTAGCTGAAGTCAACCAACCTCTAGGAGAAAGTCGGCTTGTGGTCCAAGTGCAACTAGAGCACACTTTCTGGTGTAACGCCGCAGGCTTGTGGAAGATGCCCAGGAGCCCAGGACACCTAGGGAATCCTTTCATTGAGGCAGTTCGCTACACGCAGAACACCCTGCATAGAAAAGTGGATTCTCCAAGGACCCAGTGAGGAGCTAGGTCTCTTTTGACCTGTTAGAAACCACAGATGCTTCTTCTGCGTGTCAGCCTGGAAATGGCGGCCTTAGGAGACAAGCCTTGCTTTCCCGTCTTGAAAGCTCCATTCATGCGGCCTTGAAGCTACATGAAAAACACTGTGGTTGTCGGACTTGTCCTCACTCCAGGCATGGCTCTGGAAGAAAATGAGTTTTCTCGAAAGAAAGAGGGTGCTGCTTCCAGGCCCTGGTGGGGATCATATCCTGCATTGCACTAGAGCGAAGGGGAATCTCAGCGTGCGCCCTACCCTCGACCTAAGGCTCTGATTTGCCCTCCAGAAGGGTAGTGGTGCAGCATTTTCCTTGAGGCCTTAGTCGCAGTTCTGCATTAGTTTAAAGGTACTACTCTTCTCAGGACTCCAGGCCCACTCATGTCAGTACCCATTTCCGTACAAGAACTCTGAGTACCCCAGGACTCCCCTGGGCTTGCTGGGCCACACTCAGACCCGTAGGCCCTTCAGTGTGCCCCTTTTTAGGCCGAGTGAAAGATAACAAACTGCACTCTTTCTTGGGAAAGCCAGATTTCCTCAGCTCACCATCAGCCTCAGGAACACGGCTCTAGCGAGGCCAGCAAACCATGGAAGTCTGCCTCCTCACCCGATTCTGAGCTGTACTGAGTAAAACTCTCTGCTTTGAAGTCCTTCGAGGACCTCATACCTGAAGTTACCCTATCTCAAGGAGAAAGACGGCTTGCATTCCAACTTCCACTAAAGCACAGTGGTCTGTGTAACACTTCAGGCTTTGCGACATGCACAGGGCTCGTAGAGACCTAGGGCAGTCTACTGTCTAGGCACTTCACTACACGTACAACACCCTGTGCAGAAAAATTGATTCTGGGAAGAGCCAAGCAGGTAGCTAGGTCTCTTTTGACCTCTTAGAAACCACAGCTACTTGTGCAGTGTGTCAGTCTGGAAACAGGACCTGATGGGGCTAGCCTTGCTGTCCCATCATGAAAGCTCCTTTTATGCGCCTAGTAGCTAGAAACTAACTGAAAAACACTGTTGCTGTCGGGCTTATACTCACGACAGGCATGGCTGTGAGAGGGAAAAAGAGGTTTCACGAAGAAACACGTATTCCAGTTTCTGACTCAGAGCTCATCCTGTCCTGTTCTCTAGCTAAAGGGAAACTCAAAGTGAGGCCTAGCTTCGAGGGAGGGCCCTGATATGCCATGCAGCGGAGTAGGCGTGCAAAAGCTTCCCTGAGGCCTTAGCCGCTCTTCTGCTTTAGTTGAACGCTAGTAAGCTTTTCAGGACTCGTAGACCCCTCGCGGCAGCACTCGTTTCCGTACAAGGACCCTGAGTACCCCCAGGCTCCCCTGGGCTTGCTGGGCCACACTCAGACCCGTAGGCCATTCAGGGTGGCCCTGCGTAGGTCGAGTGAAGAGTCACACGCTGCCCTCTTCCTTGGGCGAGCTAGGTATCCCCAGCTCACCAACGGCTTCATGAACACGGTCCTAGCAAGTCCAGCATACCATGGAAGTCGTCCTAGTTGCCCTAGTCTGAGCGGTACTGAGAAAAACTCTCTGCTTACAAGTCCTTCTAGGACCTCATACCTGAAGTCACCGTATCTCAAGGAGAAAGGCAGCTTGCACTGCAACTTCCACTACAGCACAGTTTTGTGTGTGACACTTCAGAATGTTGGGAGAGGCACAGGACCCTAGGAGTCCTAGGGCAGTCTTTCATCTAAGCAGTTCGCTACACGCAGAGCACCTTAGGTAGAAAAGTTGAATAAGGGAAGAGCCAGGGAGGTAGCTAGGTCTCTTTTGACCTGCCAGAAGCCAGAGACACTTACGCTGCGTGTCAACCTGGAGATGGTGCCTGATGGGACTGGCCTTGTTTTCCCACTTTGAAAGCTCCTCTTATGCGCCTTGAAGCTCCCTTAAAAACACTGTGGTTGTCAGCCTTATACTCACGGCAGGCATGGCTGTGAGAGGGAAAGAACGGTTTCACGAAGAAACAGGGTATCCCAGTTTCTCGGTCAGAGCTCATCCTGTCCTGTTCTATAGCTAAAGGGAATCTCAAAGTGAGGCCTAGCTTCCAAGGAGGGCCCTGATACGCCAGGCAGCAGGGTAGGAGTGTGCAGCTTCCATGAGGCTTTAGTCGCACTTCTGCCTTAGTGTAACGGTACTAATCTTCTCAGGACTCCTGCTCCATTGCGTCTGAACCCGTTTCCGTACAAAGACACTGAGTTCCCCCCAGGCTCTCCTGAGTTGGAGATCAACATTCAGACACGTAGACCCTTCGGAGTACCCGTGTCTGTGCCGAGTGAAGGGCAGCATGATGCACGCTCCCTCGGGGGAGCTCGATTTCCTCAGCTCACCAACAGCCTCTGGAACACGGTTGTAGTAGGTGCAGCATGCCATGCAAGTCTGCCTGCTTACACTACTCCGAGTTGCCCTGAGGAAAACTCTTTGCTTACAATTCCTTCTACCAGCTCCTAGCTGAATTCAACCAACCTCTAGGAGAAAGTCGGCTTGTGGTCCAAGTGCAACTAGAGCACACTTTCTGGTGTAACACCGCAGGCTTGTGGAAGATGCCCAGGAGCCCAGGACACCTAGGGAATCCTTTCATTGAGGCAGTTCGCTACACGCAGAACACCCTGCATAGAAAAGTGGATTCTCCAAGGACCCAGTGAGGAGCTAGGTCTCTTTTGACCTGTTAGAAACAACAGATGCTTCTTCTGCGTGTCAGCCTGGAAATGGCGGCCTTAGGAGACAAGCCTTTCTTTCCCGTCTTGAAAGCTCCATTCATGCGGCCTTGAAGCTACCTGAAAAACACTGTGGTTGTCGGACTTGTCCTCACTCCAGGCATGGCTCTGGAAGAAAATGAGTTTTCTCGAAAGAAAGAGGGTGCTGCTTCCAGGCCCTGGTGGGGAGCATATCCTGCATTGCACTAGAGCGAAGGGGAATCTCAGCGTGCGCCCTCCCCTCGACCTAAGGCTCTGATTTGCCCTCCAGAAGGGTAGTGGTGCAGCATTTTCCTTGAGGTCTTAGTCGCAGTTCTGCATTAATTTAAAGGTACTACTCTTCTCAGGACTCCAGGCCCACTCATGTCAGTACCCATTTCCGTACAAGAACTCTGAGTACCCCAGGACTCCCCTGGGCTTGCTGGGCCACACTCAGACCCGTAGGCCCTTCAGTGTGCCCCTTTTTAGGCCGAGTGAAAGATAACAAACTGCACTCTTTCTTGGGAAAGCCAGATTTCCTCAGCTCACCATCAGCCTCAGGAACACGGCTCTAGCGAGGCCAGCAAACCATGGAAGTCTGCCTCCTCACCCGATTCTGAGCTGTACTGAGTAAAACTCTCTGCTTTGAAGTCCTTCGAGGAACTCATACCTGAAGTTACCCTATCTCAAGGAGAAAGACGGCTTGCATTCCAACTTCCACTAAAGCACAGTGGTCTGTGTAACACTTCAGGCTTTGCGACATGCACAGGGCTCGTAGAGACCTAGGGCAGTCTACTGTCTAGGCACTTCACTACACGTACAACACCCTGTGCAGAAAAATTGATTCTGGGAAGAGCCAAGCAGGTAGCTAGGTCTCTTTTGACCTCTTAGAAACCACAGCTACTTGTGCAGTGTGTCAGTCTGGAAACAGGACCTGATGGGGCTAGCCTTGCTGTCCCATCATGAAAGCTCCTTTTATGCGCCTAGAAGCTAGAAGCTAACTGAAAAACACTGTTGCTGTCGGGCTTATACTCACGACAGGCATGGCTGTGAGAGGGAAAAAGAGGTTTCACGAAGAAACACGTATTCCAGTTTCTGACTCAGAGCTCATCCTGTCCTGTTCTCTAGCTAAAGGGAAACTCAAAGTGAGGCCTAGCTTCGAGGGAGGGCCCTGATATGCCATGCAGCGGAGTAGGCGTGCAGCAGCTTCCCTGAGGCCTTAGCCGCTCTTCTGCTTTAGTTGAACGCTAGTAAGCTTTTCAGGACTCGTAGACCCCTCGCGGCAGCACTCGTTTCCGTACAAGGACCCTGAGTACCCCCAGGCTCCCCTGGGCTTGCTGGGCCACACTCAGACCCGTAGGCCATTCAGGGTGGCCCTGCGTAGGTCGAGTGAAGAGTCACACGCTGCCCTCTTCCTTGGGCGAGCTAGGTATCCCCAGCTCACCAACGGCTTCATGAACACGGTCCTAGCAAGTCCAGCATACCATGGAAGTCGTCCTAGTTGCCCTAGTCTGAGCGGTACTGAGAAAAACTCTCTGCTTACAAGTCCTTCTAGGACCTCATACCTGAAGTCACCGTATCTCAAGGAGAAAGGCAGCTTGCACTGCAACTTCCACTACAGCACAGTTTTGTGTGTGACACTTCAGAATGTTGGGAGAGGCACAGGACCCTAGGAGTCCTAGGGCAGTCTTTCATCTAAGCAGTTCGCTACACGCAGAGCACCTTAGGTAGAAAAGTTGAATAAGGGAAGAGCCAGGGAGGTAGCTAGGTCTCTTTTGACCTGCCAGAAGCCAGAGACACTTACGCTGCGTGTCAACCTGGAGATGGTGCCTGATGGGACTGGCCTTGTTTTCCCACTTTGAAAGCTCCTCTTATGCGCCTTGAAGCTCCCTTAAAAACACTGTGGTTGTCAGCCTTATACTCACGGCAGGCATGGCTGTGAGAGGGAAAGAACGGTTTCACGAAGAAACAGGGTATCCCAGTTTCTCGGTCAGAGCTCATCCTGTCCTGTTCTATAGCTAAAGGGAATCTCAAAGTGAGGCCTAGCTTCCAAGGAGGGCCCTGATACGCCAGGCAGCAGGGTAGGAGTGCGCAGCTTCCATGAGGCTTTAGTCGCACTTCTGCCTTAGTGTAACGGTACTAATCTTCTCAGGACTCCTGCTCCATTGCGTCTGAACCCGTTTCCGTACAAAGACACTGAGTTCCCCCCAGGCTCTCCTGAGTTGGAGATCAACATTCAGACACGTAGACCCTTCGGAGTACCCGTGTCTGTGCCGAGTGAAGGGCAGCACGATGCACGCTCCCTCGGGGGAGCTCGATTTCCTCAGCTCACCAACAGCCTCAGGAACACGGTTGTAGTAGGTGCAGCATGCCATGCAAGTCTGCCTGCTTACAGTAGTCCGAGTTGTCCTGAGGAAAACTCTTTGCTTACAATTCCTTCTACCAGCTCCTAGCTGAATTCAACCAACCTCTAGGAGAAAGTCGGCTTGTGGTCCAAGTGCAACTAGAGCACACTTTCTGGTGTAACGCCGCAGGCTTGTGGAAGATGCCCAGGAGCCCAGGACACCTAGGGAATCCTTTCATTGAGGCAGTTCGCTACACGCAGAACACCCTGCATAGAAAAGTGGATTCTCCAAGGACCCAGTGAGGAGCTAGGTCTCTTTTGACCTGTTAGAAACCACAGATGCTTCTTCTGCGTGTCAGCCTGGAAATGGCGGCCTTAGGAGACAAGCCTTGCTTTCCCGTCTTGAAAGCTCCATTCATGCGGCCTTGAAGCTACATGAAAAACACTGTGGTTGTCGGACTTGTCCTCACTCCAGGCATGGCTCTGGAAGAAAATGAGTTTTCTCGAAAGAAAGAGGGTGCTGCTTCCAGGCCCTGGTGGGGATCATATCCTGCATTGCACTAGAGCGAAGGGGAATCTCAGCGTGCGCCCTACCCTCGACCTAAGGCTCTGATTTGCCCTCCAGAAGGGTAGTGGTGCAGCATTTTCCTTGAGGCCTTAGTCGCAGTTCTGCATTAGTTTAAAGGTACTACTCTTCTCAGGACTCCAGGCCCACTCATGTCAGTACCCATTTCCGTACAAGAACTCTGAGTACCCCAGGACTCCCCTGGGCTTGCTGGGCCACACTCAGACCCGTAGGCCCTTCAGTGTGCCCCTTTTTAGGCCGAGTGAAAGATAACAAACTGCACTCTTTCTTGGGAAAGCCAGATTTCCTCAGCTCACCATCAGCCTCAGGAACACGGCTCTAGCGAGGCCAGCAAACCATGGAAGTCTGCCTCCTCACCCGATTCTGAGCTGTACTGAGTAAAACTCTCTGCTTTGAAGTCCTTCGAGGAACTCATACCTGAAGTTACCCTATCTCAAGGAGAAAGACGGCTTGCATTCCAACTTCCACTAAAGCACAGTGGTCTGTGTAACACTTCAGGCTTTGCGACATGCACAGGGCTCGTAGAGACCTAGGGCAGTCTACTGTCTAGGCACTTCACTACACGTACAACACCCTGTGCAGAAAAATTGATTCTGGGAAGAGCCAAGCAGGTAGCTAGGTCTCTTTTGACCTCTTAGAAACCACAGCTACTTGTGCAGTGTGTCAGTCTGGAAACAGGACCTGATGGGGCTAGCCTTGCTGTCCCATCATGAAAGCTCCTTTTATGCGCCTAGAAGCTAGAAGCTAACTGAAAAACACTGTTGCTGTCGGGCTTATACTCACGACAGGCATGGCTGTGAGAGGGAAAAAGAGGTTTCACGAAGAAACACGTATTCCAGTTTCTGACTCAGAGCTCATCCTGTCCTGTTCTCTAGCTAAAGGGAAACTCAAAGTGAGGCCTAGCTTCGAGGGAGGGCCCTGATATGCCATGCAGCGGAGTAGGCGTGCAGCAGCTTCCCTGAGGCCTTAGCCGCTCTTCTGCTTTAGTTGAACGCTAGTAAGCTTTTCAGGACTCGTAGACCCCTCGCGGCAGCACTCGTTTCCGTACAAGGACCCTGAGTACCCCCAGGCTCCCCTGGGCTTGCTGGGCCACACTCAGACCCGTAGGCCATTCAGGGTGGCCCTGCGTAGGTCGAGTGAAGAGTCACACGCTGCCCTCTTCCTTGGGCGAGCTAGGTATCCCCAGCTCACCAACGGCTTCATGAACACGGTCCTAGCAAGTCCAGCATACCATGGAAGTCGTCCTAGTTGCCCTAGTCTGAGCGGTACTGAGAAAAACTCTCTGCTTACAAGTCCTTCTAGGACCTCATACCTGAAGTCACCGTATCTCAAGGAGAAAGGCAGCTTGCACTGCAACTTCCACTACAGCACAGTTTTGTGTGTGACACTTCAGAATGTTGGGAGAGGCACAGGACCCTAGGAGTCTTAGGGCAGTCTTTCATCTAAGCAGTTCGCTACACGCAGAGCACCTTAGGTAGAAAAGTTGAATAAGGGAAGAGCCAGGGAGGTAGCTAGGTCTCTTTTGACCTGCCAGAAGCCAGAGACACTTACGCTGCGTGTCAACCTGGAGATGGTGCCTGATGGGACTGGCCTTGTTTTCCCACTTTGAAAGCTCCTCTTATGCGCCTTGAAGCTCCCTTAAAAACACTGTGGTTGTCAGCCTTATACTCACGGCAGGCATGGCTGTGAGAGGGAAAGAACGGTTTCACGAAGAAACAGGGTATCCCAGTTTCTCGGTCAGAGCTCATCCTGTCCTGTTCTATAGCTAAAGGGAATCTCAAAGTGAGGCGTAGCTTCCAAGGAGGGCCCTGATACGCCAGGCAGCAGGGTAGGAGTGCGCAGCTTCCATGAGGCTTTAGTCGCACTTCTGCCTTAGTGTAACGGTACTAATCTTCTCAGGACTCCTGCTCCATTGCGTCTGAACCCGTTTCCGTACAAAGACACTGAGTTCCCCCCAGGCTCTCCTGAGTTGGAGATCAACATTCAGACACGTAGACCCTTCGGAGTACCCGTGTCTGTGCCGAGTGAAGGGCAGCATGATGCACGCTCCCTCGTGGGAGCTCGATTTCCTCAGCTCACCAACAGCCTCAGGAACACGGTTGTAGTAGGTGCAGCATGCCATGCAAGTCTGCCTGCTTACAGTAGTCTGAGTTGTCCTGAGGAAAACTCTTTGCTTACAATTCCTTCTACCAGCTCCTAGCTGAATTCAACCAACCTCTAGGAGAAAGTCGGCTTGTGGTCCAAGTGCAACTAGAGCACACTTTCTGGTGTAACGCCGCAGGCTTGTGGAAGATGCCCAGGAGCCCAGGACACCTAGGGAATCCTTTCATTGAGGCAGTTCGCTACACGCAGAACACCCTGCATAGAAAAGTGGATTCTCCAAGGACCCAGTGAGGAGCTAGGTCTCTTTTGACCTGTTAGAAACCACAGATGCTTCTTCTGCGTGTCAGCCTGGAAATGGCGGCCTTAGGAGACAAGCCTTGCTTTCCCGTCTTGAAAGCTCCATTCATGCGGCCTTGAAGCTACATGAAAAACACTGTGGTTGTCGGACTTGTCCTCACTCCAGGCATGGCTCTGGAAGAAAATGAGTTTTCTCGAAAGAAAGAGGGTGCTGCTTCCAGGCCCTGGTGGGGAGCATATCCTGCATTGCACTAGAGCGAAGGGGAATCTCAGCGTGCGCCCTACCCTCGACCTAAGGCTCTGATTTGCCCTCCAGAAGGGTAGTGGTGCAGCATTTTCCTTGAGGCCTTAGTCGCAGTTCTGCATTAGTTTAAAGGTACCACTCTTCTCAGGACTCCAGGCCCACTCATGTCAGTACCCATTTCCGTACAAGAACTCTGAGTACCCCAGGACTCCCCTGGGCTTGCTGGGCCACACTCAGACCCGTAGGCCCTTCAGTGTGCCCCTTTTTAGGCCGAGTGAAAGATAACAAACTGCACTCTTTCTTGGGAAAGCCAGATTTCCTCAGCTCACCATCAGCCTCAGGAACACGGCTCTAGCGAGGCCAGCAAACCATGGAAGTCTGCCTCCTCACCCGATTCTGAGCTGTACTGAGTAAAACTCTCTGCTTTGAAGTCCTTCGAGGAACTCATACCTGAAGTTACCCTATCTCAAGGAGAAAGACGGCTTGCATTCCAACTTCCACTAAAGCACAGTGGTCTGTGTAACACTTCAGGCTTTGCGACATGCACAGGGCTCGTAGAGACCTAGGGCAGTCTACTGTCTAGGCACTTCACTACACGTACAACACCCTGTGCAGAAAAATTGATTCTGGGAAGAGCCAAGCAGGTAGCTAGGTCTCTTTTGACCTCTTAGAAACCACAGCTACTTGTGCAGTGTGTCAGTCTGGAAACAGGACCTGATGGGGCTAGCCTTGCTGTCCCATCATGAAAGCTCCTTTTATGCGCCTAGAAGCTAGAAGCTAACTGAAAAACACTGTTGCTGTCGGGCTTATACTCACGACAGGCATGGCTGTGAGAGGGAAAAAGAGGTTTCACGAAGAAACACGTATTCCAGTTTCTGACTCAGAGCTCATCCTGTCCTGTTCTCTAGCTAAAGGGAAACTCAAAGTGAGGCCTAGCTTCGAGGGAGGGCCCTGATATGCCATGCAGCGGAGTAGGCGTGCAGCAGCTTCCCTGAGGCCTTAGCCGCTCTTCTGCTTTAGTTGAACGCTAGTAAGCTTTTCAGGACTCGTAGACCCCTCGCGGCAGCACTCGTTTCCGTACAAGGACCCTGAGTACCCCCAGGCTCCCCTGGGCTTGCTGGGCCACACTCAGACCCGTAGGCCATTCAGGGTGGCCCTGCGTAGGTCGAGTGAAGAGTCACACGCTGCCCTCTTCCTTGGGCGAGCTAGGTATCCCCAGCTCACCAACGGCTTCATGAACACGGTCCTAGCAAGTCCAGCATACCATGGAAGTCGTCCTAGTTGCCCTAGTCTGAGCGGTACTGAGAAAAACTCTCTGCTTACAAGTCCTTCTAGGACCTCATACCTGAAGTCACCGTATCTCAAGGAGAAAGGCAGCTTGCACTGCAACTTCCACTACAGCACAGTTTTGTGTGTGACACTTCAGAATGTTGGGAGAGGCACAGGACCCTAGGAGTCCTAGGGCAGTCTTTCATCTAAGCAGTTCGCTACACGCAGAGCACCTTAGGTAGAAAAGTTGAATAAGGGAAGAGCCAGGGAGGTAGCTAGGTCTCTTTTGACCTGCCAGAAGCCAGAGACACTTACGCTGCGTGTCAACCTGGAGATGGTGCCTGATGGGACTGGCCTTGTTTTCCCACTTTGAAAGCTCCTCTTATGCGCCTTGAAGCTCCCTTAAAAACACTGTGGTTGTCAGCCTTATACTCACGGCAGGCATGGCTGTGAGAGGGAAAGAACGGTTTCACGAAGAAACAGGGTATCCCAGTTTCTCGGTCAGAGCTCATCCTGTCCTGTTCTATAGCTAAAGGGAATCTCAAAGTGAGGCCTAGCTTCCAAGGAGGGCCCTGATACGCCAGGCAGCAGGGTAGGAGTGTGCAGCTTCCATGAGGCTTTAGTCGCACTTCTGCCTTAGTGTAACGGTACTAATCTTCTCAGGACTCCTGCTCCATTGCGTCTGAACCCGTTTCCGAACAAAGACACTGAGTTCCCCCCAGGCTCTCCTGAGTTGGAGATCAACATTCAGACACGTAGACCCTTCGGAGTACCCGTGTCTGTGCCGAGTGAAGGGCAGCATGATGCACGCTCCCTCGGGGGAGCTCGATTTCCTCAGCTCACCAACAGCCTCAGGAACACGGTTGTAGTAGGTGCAGCATGCCATGCAAGTCTGCCTGCTTACAGTAGTCCGAGTTGTCCTGAGGAAAACTCTTTGCTTACAATTCCTTCTACCAGCTCCTAGCTGAATTCAACCAACCTCTAGGAGAAAGTCGGCTTGTGGTCCAAGTGCAACTAGAGCACACTTTCTGGTGTAACGCCGCAGGCTTGTGGAAGATGCCCAGGAGCCCAGGACACCTAGGGAATCCTTTCATTGAGGCAGTTCGCTACACGCAGAACACCCTGCATAGAAAAGTGGATTCTCCAAGGACCCAGTGAGGAGCTAGGTCTCTTTTGACCTGTTAGAAACAACAGATGCTTCTTCTGCGTGTCAGCCTGGAAATGGCGGCCTTAGGAGACAAGCCTTTCTTTCCCGTCTTGAAAGCTCCATTCATGCGGCCTTGAAGCTACATGAAAAACACTGTGGTTGTCGGACTTGTCCTCACTCCAGGCATGGCTCTGGAAGAAAATGAGTTTTCTCGAAAGAAAGAGGGTGCTGCTTCCAGGCCCTGGTGGGGAGCATATCCTGCATTGCACTAGAGCGAAGGGGAATCTCAGCGTGCGCCCTACCCTCGACCTAAGGCTCTGATTTGCCCTCCAGAAGGGTAGTGGTGCAGCATTTTCCTTGAGGTCTTAGTCGCAGTTCTGCATTAATTTAAAGGTACTACTCTTCTCAGGACTCCAGGCCCACTCATGTCAGTACCCATTTCCGTACAAGAACTCTGAGTACCCCAGGACTCCCCTGGGCTTGCTGGGCCACACTCAGACCCGTAGGCCCTTCAGTGTGCCCCTTTTTAGGCCGAGTGAAAGATAACAAACTGCACTCTTTCTTGGGAAAGCCAGATTTCCTCAGCTCACCATCAGCCTCAGGAACACGGCTCTAGCGAGGCCAGCAAACCATGGAAGTCTGCCTCCTCACCCGATTCTGAGCTGTACTGAGTAAAACTCTCTGCTTTGAAGTCCTTCGAGGAACTCATACCTGAAGTTACCCTATCTCAAGGAGAAAGACGGCTTGCATTCCAACTTCCACTAAAGCACAGTGGTCTGTGTAACACTTCAGGCTTTGCGACATGCACAGGGCTCGTAGAGACCTAGGGCAGTCTACTGTCTAGGCACTTCACTACACGTACAACACCCTGTGCAGAAAAATTGATTCTGGGAAGAGCCAAGCAGGTAGCTAGGTCTCTTTTGACCTCTTAGAAACCACAGCTACTTGTGCAGTGTGTCAGTCTGGAAACAGGACCTGATGGGGCTAGCCTTGCTGTCCCATCATGAAAGCTCCTTTTATGCGCCTAGAAGCTAGAAGCTAACTGAAAAACACTGTTGCTGTCGGGCTTATACTCACGACAGGCATGGCTGTGAGAGGGAAAAAGAGGTTTCACGAAGAAACACGTATTCCAGTTTCTGACTCAGAGCTCATCCTGTCCTGTTCTCTAGCTAAAGGGAAACTCAAAGTGAGGCCTAGCTTCGAGGGAGGGCCCTGATATGCCATGCAGCGGAGTAGGCGTGCAGCAGCTTCCCTGAGGCCTTAGCCGCTCTTCTGCTTTAGTTGAACGCTAGTAAGCTTTTCAGGACTCGTAGACCCCTCGCGGCAGCACTCGTTTCCGTACAAGGACCCTGAGTACCCCCAGGCTCCCCTGGGCTTGCTGGGCCACACTCAGACCCGTAGGCCATTCAGGGTGGCCCTGCGTAGGTCGAGTGAAGAGTCACACGCTGCCCTCTTCCTTGGGCGAGCTAGGTATCCCCAGCTCACCAACGGCTTCATGAACACGGTCCTAGCAAGTCCAGCATACCATGGAAGTCGTCCTAGTTGCCCTAGTCTGAGCGGTACTGAGAAAAACTCTCTGCTTACAAGTCCTTCTAGGACCTCATACCTGAAGTCACCGTATCTCAAGGAGAAAGGCAGCTTGCACTGCAACTTCCACTACAGCACAGTTTTTTGTGTGACACTTCAGAATGTTGGGAGAGGCACAGGACCCTAGGAGTCTTAGGGCAGTCTTTCATCTAAGCAGTTCGCTACACGCAGAGCACCTTAGGTAGAAAAGTTGAATAAGGGAAGAGCCAGGGAGGTAGCTAGGTCTCTTTTGACCTGCCAGAAGCCAGAGACACTTACGCTGCGTGTCAACCTGGAGATGGTGCCTGATGGGACTGGCCTTGTTTTCCCACTTTGAAAGCTCCTCTTATGCGCCTTGAAGCTCCCTTAAAAACACTGTGGTTGTCAGCCTTATACTCACGGCAGGCATGGCTGTGAGAGGGAAAGAACGGTTTCACGAAGAAACAGGGTATCCCAGTTTCTCGGTCAGAGCTCATCCTGTCCTGTTCTATAGCTAAAGGGAATCTCAAAGTGAGGCGTAGCTTCCAAGGAGGGCCCTGATACGCCAGGCAGCAGGGTAGGAGTGCGCAGCTTCCATGAGGCTTTAGTCGCACTTCTGCCTTAGTGTAACGGTACTAATCTTCTCAGGACTCCTGCTCCATTGCGTCTGAACCCGTTTCCGTACAAAGACACTGAGTTCCCCCCAGGCTCTCCTGAGTTGGAGATCAACATTCAGACACGTAGACCCTTCGGAGTACCCGTGTCTGTGCCGAGTGAAGGGCAGCATGATGCACGCTCCCTCGGGGGAGCTCGATTTCCTCAGCTCACCAACAGCCTCAGGAACACGGTTGTAGTAGGTGCAGCATGCCATGCAAGTCTGCCTGCTTACAGTAGTCCGAGTTGTCCTGAGGAAAACTCTTTGCTTACAATTCCTTCTACCAGCTCCTAGCTGAATTCAACCAACCTCTAGGAGAAAGTCGGCTTGTGGTCCAAGTGCAACTAGAGCACACTTTCTGGTGTAACGCCGCAGGCTTGTGGAAGATGCCCAGGAGCCCAGGACACCTAGGGAATCCTTTCATTGAGGCAGTTCGCTACACGCAGAACACCCTGCATAGAAAAGTGGATTCTCCAAGGACCCAGTGAGGAGCTAGGTCTCTTTTGACCTGTTAGAAACCACAGATGCTTCTTCTGCGTGTCAGCCTGGAAATGGCGGCCTTAGGAGACAAGCCTTGCTTTCCCGTCTTGAAAGCTCCATTCATGCGGCCTTGAAGCTACATGAAAAACACTGTGGTTGTCGGACTTGTCCTCACTCCAGGCATGGCTCTGGAAGAAAATGAGTTTTCTCGAAAGAAAGAGGGTGCTGCTTCCAGGCCCTGGTGGGGAGCATATCCTGCATTGCACTAGAGCGAAGGGGAATCTCAGCGTGCGCCCTACCCTCGACCTAAGGCTCTGATTTGCCCTCCAGAAGGGTAGTGGTGCAGCATTTTCCTTGAGGCCTTAGTCGCAGTTCTGCATTAGTTTAAAGGTACCACTCTTCTCAGGACTCCAGGCCCACTCATGTCAGTACCCATTTCCGTACAAGAACTCTGAGTACCCCAGGACTCCCCTGGGCTTGCTGGGCCACACTCAGACCCGTAGGCCCTTCAGTGTGCCCCTTTTTAGGCCGAGTGAAAGATAACAAACTGCACTCTTTCTTGGGAAAGCCAGATTTCCTCAGCTCACCATCAGCCTCAGGAACACGGCTCTAGCGAGGCCAGCAAACCATGGAAGTCTGCCTCCTCACCCGATTCTGAGCTGTACTGAGTAAAACTCTCTGCTTTGAAGTCCTTCGAGGAACTCATACCTGAAGTTACCCTATCTCAAGGAGAAAGACGGCTTGCATTCCAACTTCCACTAAAGCACAGTGGTCTGTGTAACACTTCAGGCTTTGCGACATGCACAGGGCTCGTAGAGACCTAGGGCAGTCTACTGTCTAGGCACTTCACTACACGTACAACACCCTGTGCAGAAAAATTGATTCTGGGAAGAGCCAAGCAGGTAGCTAGGTCTCTTTTGACCTCTTAGAAACCACAGCTACTTGTGCAGTGTGTCAGTCTGGAAACAGGACCTGATGGGGCTAGCCTTGCTGTCCCATCATGAAAGCTCCTTTTATGCGCCTAGAAGCTAGAAGCTAACTGAAAAACACTGTTGCTGTCGGGCTTATACTCACGACAGGCATGGCTGTGAGAGGGAAAAAGAGGTTTCACGAAGAAACACGTATTCCAGTTTCTGACTCAGAGCTCATCCTGTCCTGTTCTCTAGCTAAAGGGAAACTCAAAGTGAGGCCTAGCTTCGAGGGAGGGCCCTGATATGCCATGCAGCGGAGTAGGCGTGCAGCAGCTTCCCTGAGGCCTTAGCCGCTCTTCTGCTTTAGTTGAACGCTAGTAAGCTTTTCAGGACTCGTAGACCCCTCGCGGCAGCACTCGTTTCCGTACAAGGACCCTGAGTACCCCCAGGCTCCCCTGGGCTTGCTGGGCCACACTCAGACCCGTAGGCCATTCAGGGTGGCCCTGCGTAGGTCGAGTGAAGAGTCACACGCTGCCCTCTTCCTTGGGCGAGCTAGGTATCCCCAGCTCACCAACGGCTTCATGAACACGGTCCTAGCAAGTCCAGCATACCATGGAAGTCGTCCTAGTTGCCCTAGTCTGAGCGGTACTGAGAAAAACTCTCTGCTTACAAGTCCTTCTAGGACCTCATACCTGAAGTCACCGTATCTCAAGGAGAAAGGCAGCTTGCACTGCAACTTCCACTACAGCACAGTTTTGTGTGTGACACTTCAGAATGTTGGGAGAGGCACAGGACCCTAGGAGTCCTAGGGCAGTCTTTCATCTAAGCAGTTCGCTACACGCAGAGCACCTTAGGTAGAAAAGTTGAATAAGGGAAGAGCCAGGGAGGTAGCTAGGTCTCTTTTGACCTGCCAGAAGCCAGAGACACTTACGCTGCGTGTCAACCTGGAGATGGTGCCTGATGGGACTGGCCTTGTTTTCCCACTTTGAAAGCTCCTCTTATGCGCCTTGAAGCTCCCTTAAAAACACTGTGGTTGTCAGCCTTATACTCACGGCAGGCATGGCTGTGAGAGGGAAAGAACGGTTTCACGAAGAAACAGGGTATCCCAGTTTCTCGGTCAGAGCTCATCCTGTCCTGTTCTATAGCTAAAGGGAATCTCAAAGTGAGGCCTAGCTTCCAAGGAGGGCCCTGATACGCCAGGCAGCAGGGTAGGAGTGCGCAGCTTCCATGAGGCTTTAGTCGCACTTCTGCCTTAGTGTAACGGTACTAATCTTCTCAGGACTCCTGCTCCATTGCGTCTGAACCCGTTTCCGTACAAAGACACTGAGTTCCCCCCAGGCTCTCCTGAGTTGGAGATCAACATTCAGACACGTAGACCCTTCGGAGTACCCGTGTCTGTGCCGAGTGAAGGGCAGCATGATGCACGCTCCCTCGGGGGAGCTCGATTTCCTCAGCTCACCAACAGCCTCAGGAACACGGTTGTAGTAGGTGCAGCATGCCATGCAAGTCTGCCTGCTTACAGTAGTCCGAGTTGTCCTGAGGAAAACTCTTTGCTTACAATTCCTTCTACCAGCTCCTAGCTGAATTCAACCAACCTCTAGGAGAAAGTCGGCTTGTGGTCCAAGTGCAACTAGAGCACACTTTCTGGTGTAACGCCGCAGGCTTGTGGAAGATGCCCAGGAGCCCAGGACACCTAGGGAATCCTTTCATTGAGGCAGTTCGCTACACGCAGAACACCCTGCATAGAAAAGTGGATTCTCCAAGGACCCAGTGAGGAGCTAGGTCTCTTTTGACCTGTTAGAAACCACAGATGCTTCTTCTGCGTGTCAGCCTGGAAATGGCGGCCTTAGGAGACAAGCCTTGCTTTCCCGTCTTGAAAGCTCCATTCATGCGGCCTTGAAGCTACATGAAAAACACTGTGGTTGTCGGACTTGTCCTCACTCCAGGCATGGCTCTGGAAGAAAATGAGTTTTCTCGAAAGAAAGAGGGTGCTGCTTCCAGGCCCTGGTGGGGATCATATCCTGCATTGCACTAGAGCGAAGGGGAATCTCAGCGTGCGCCCTACCCTCGACCTAAGGCTCTGATTTGCCCTCCAGAAGGGTAGTGGTGCAGCATTTTCCTTGAGGCCTTAGTCGCAGTTCTGCATTAGTTTAAAGGTACTACTCTTCTCAGGACTCCAGGCCCACTCATGTCAGTACCCATTTCCGTACAAGAACTCTGAGTACCCCAGGACTCCCCTGGGCTTGCTGGGCCACACTCAGACCCGTAGGCCCTTCAGTGTGCCCCTTTTTAGGCCGAGTGAAAGATAACAAACTGCACTCTTTCTTGGGAAAGCCAGATTTCCTCAGCTCACCATCAGCCTCAGGAACACGGCTCTAGCGAGGCCAGCAAACCATGGAAGTCTGCCTCCTCACCCGATTCTGAGCTGTACTGAGTAAAACTCTCTGCTTTGAAGTCCTTCGAGGAACTCATACCTGAAGTTACCCTATCTCAAGGAGAAAGACGGCTTGCATTCCAACTTCCACTAAAGCACAGTGGTCTGTGTAACACTTCAGGCTTTGCGACATGCACAGGGCTCGTAGAGACCTAGGGCAGTCTACTGTCTAGGCACTTCACTACACGTACAACACCCTGTGCAGAAAAATTGATTCTGGGAAGAGCCAAGCAGGTAGCTAGGTCTCTTTTGACCTCTTAGAAACCACAGCTACTTGTGCAGTGTGTCAGTCTGGAAACAGGACCTGATGGGGCTAGCCTTGCTGTCCCATCATGAAAGCTCCTTTTATGCGCCTAGAAGCTAGAAGCTAACTGAAAAACACTGTTGCTGTCGGGCTTATACTCACGACAGGCATGGCTGTGAGAGGGAAAAAGAGGTTTCACGAAGAAACACGTATTCCAGTTTCTGACTCAGAGCTCATCCTGTCCTGTTCTCTAGCTAAAGGGAAACTCAAAGTGAGGCCTAGCTTCGAGGGAGGGCCCTGATATGCCATGCAGCGGAGTAGGCGTGCAGCAGCTTCCCTGAGGCCTTAGCCGCTCTTCTGCTTTAGTTGAACGCTAGTAAGCTTTTCAGGACTCGTAGACCCCTCGCGGCAGCACTCGTTTCCGTACAAGGACCCTGAGTACCCCCAGGCTCCCCTGGGCTTGCTGGGCCACACTCAGACCCGTAGGCCATTCAGGGTGGCCCTGCGTAGGTCGAGTGAAGAGTCACACGCTGCCCTCTTCCTTGGGCGAGCTAGGTATCCCCAGCTCACCAACGGCTTCATGAACACGGTCCTAGCAAGTCCAGCATACCATGGAAGTCGTCCTAGTTGCCCTAGTCTGAGCGGTACTGAGAAAAACTCTCTGCTTACAAGTCCTTCTAGGACCTCATACCTGAAGTCACCGTATCTCAAGGAGAAAGGCAGCTTGCACTGCAACTTCCACTACAGCACAGTTTTGTGTGTGACACTTCAGAATGTTGGGAGAGGCACAGGACCCTAGGAGTCCTAGGGCAGTCTTTCATCTAAGCAGTTCGCTACACGCAGAGCACCTTAGGTAGAAAAGTTGAATAAGGGAAGAGCCAGGGAGGTAGCTAGGTCTCTTTTGACCTGCCAGAAGCCAGAGACACTTACGCTGCGTGTCAACCTGGAGATGGTGCCTGATGGGACTGGCCTTGTTTTCCCACTTTGAAAGCTCCTCTTATGCGCCTTGAAGCTCCCTTAAAAACACTGTGGTTGTCAGCCTTATACTCACGGCAGGCATGGCTGTGAGAGGGAAAGAACGGTTTCACGAAGAAACAGGGTATCCCAGTTTCTCGGTCAGAGCTCATCCTGTCCTGTTCTATAGCTAAAGGGAATCTCAAAGTGAGGCCTAGCTTCCAAGGAGGGCCCTGATACGCCAGGCAGCAGGGTAGGAGTGCGCAGCTTCCATGAGGCTTTAGTCGCACTTCTGCCTTAGTGTAACGGTACTAATCTTCTCAGGACTCCTGCTCCATTGCGTCTGAACCCGTTTCCGTACAAAGACACTGAGTTCCCCCCAGGCTCTCCTGAGTTGGAGATCAACATTCAGACACGTAGACCCTTCGGAGTACCCGTGTCTGTGCCGAGTGAAGGGCAGCATGATGCACGCTCCCTCGGGGGAGCTCGATTTCCTCAGCTCACCAACAGCCTCAGGAACACGGTTGTAGTAGGTGCAGCATGCCATGCAAGTCTGCCTGCTTACAGTAGTCCGAGTTGTCCTGAGGAAAACTCTTTGCTTACAATTCCTTCTACCAGCTCCTAGCTGAATTCAACCAACCTCTAGGAGAAAGTCGGCTTGTGGTCCAAGTGCAACTAGAGCACACTTTCTGGTGTAACGCCGCAGGCTTGTGGAAGATGCCCAGGAGCCCAGGACACCTAGGGAATCCTTTCATTGAGGCAGTTCGCTACACGCAGAACACCCTGCATAGAAAAGTGGATTCTCCAAGGACCCAGTGAGGAGCTAGGTCTCTTTTGACCTGTTAGAAACCACAGATGCTTCTTCTGCGTGTCAGCCTGGAAATGGCGGCCTTAGGAGACAAGCCTTGCTTTCCCGTCTTGAAAGCTCCATTCATGCGGCCTTGAAGCTACATGAAAAACACTGTGGTTGTCGGACTTGTCCTCACTCCAGGCATGGCTCTGGAAGAAAATGAGTTTTCTCGAAAGAAAGAGGGTGCTGCTTCCAGGCCCTGGTGGGGATCATATCCTGCATTGCACTAGAGCGAAGGGGAATCTCAGCGTGCGCCCTACCCTCGACCTAAGGCTCTGATTTGCCCTCCAGAAGGGTAGTGGTGCAGCATTTTCCTTGAGGCCTTAGTCGCAGTTCTGCATTAGTTTAAAGGTACTACTCTTCTCAGGACTCCAGGCCCACTCATGTCAGTACCCATTTCCGTACAAGAACTCTGAGTACCCCAGGACTCCCCTGGGCTTGCTGGGCCACACTCAGACCCGTAGGCCCTTCAGTGTGCCCCTTTTTAGGCCGAGTGAAAGATAACAAACTGCACTCTTTCTTGGGAAAGCCAGATTTCCTCAGCTCACCATCAGCCTCAGGAACACGGCTCTAGCGAGGCCAGCAAACCATGGAAGTCTGCCTCCTCACCCGATTCTGAGCTGTACTGAGTAAAACTCTCTGCTTTGAAGTCCTTCGAGGAACTCATACCTGAAGTTACCCTATCTCAAGGAGAAAGACGGCTTGCATTCCAACTTCCACTAAAGCACAGTGGTCTGTGTAACACTTCAGGCTTTGCGACATGCACAGGGCTCGTAGAGACCTAGGGCAGTCTACTGTCTAGGCACTTCACTACACGTACAACACCCTGTGCAGAAAAATTGATTCTGGGAAGAGCCAAGCAGGTAGCTAGGTCTCTTTTGACCTCTTAGAAACCACAGCTACTTGTGCAGTGTGTCAGTCTGGAAACAGGACCTGATGGGGCTAGCCTTGCTGTCCCATCATGAAAGCTCCTTTTATGCGCCTAGAAGCTAGAAGCTAACTGAAAAACACTGTTGCTGTCGGGCTTATACTCACGACAGGCATGGCTGTGAGAGGGAAAAAGAGGTTTCACGAAGAAACACGTATTCCAGTTTCTGACTCAGAGCTCATCCTGTCCTGTTCTCTAGCTAAAGGGAAACTCAAAGTGAGGCCTAGCTTCGAGGGAGGGCCCTGATATGCCATGCAGCGGAGTAGGCGTGCAGCAGCTTCCCTGAGGCCTTAGCCGCTCTTCTGCTTTAGTTGAACGCTAGTAAGCTTTTCAGGACTCGTAGACCCCTCGCGGCAGCACTCGTTTCCGTACAAGGACCCTGAGTACCCCCAGGCTCCCCTGGGCTTGCTGGGCCACACTCAGACCCGTAGGCCATTCAGGGTGGCCCTGCGTAGGTCGAGTGAAGAGTCACACGCTGCCCTCTTCCTTGGGCGAGCTAGGTATCCCCAGCTCACCAACGGCTTCATGAACACGGTCCTAGCAAGTCCAGCATACCATGGAAGTCGTCCTAGTTGCCCTAGTCTGAGCGGTACTGAGAAAAACTCTCTGCTTACAAGTCCTTCTAGGACCTCATACCTGAAGTCACCGTATCTCAAGGAGAAAGGCAGCTTGCACTGCAACTTCCACTACAGCACAGTTTTGTGTGTGACACTTCAGAATGTTGGGAGAGGCACAGGACCCTAGGAGTCTTAGGGCAGTCTTTCATCTAAGCAGTTCGCTACACGCAGAGCACCTTAGGTAGAAAAGTTGAATAAGGGAAGAGCCAGGGAGGTAGCTAGGTCTCTTTTGACCTGCCAGAAGCCAGAGACACTTACGCTGCGTGTCAACCTGGAGATGGTGCCTGATGGGACTGGCCTTGTTTTCCCACTTTGAAAGCTCCTCTTATGCGCCTTGAAGCTCCCTTAAAAACACTGTGGTTGTCAGCCTTATACTCACGGCAGGCATGGCTGTGAGAGGGAAAGAACGGTTTCACGAAGAAACAGGGTATCCCAGTTTCTCGGTCAGAGCTCATCCTGTCCTGTTCTATAGCTAAAGGGAATCTCAAAGTGAGGCGTAGCTTCCAAGGAGGGCCCTGATACGCCAGGCAGCAGGGTAGGAGTGCGCAGCTTCCATGAGGCTTTAGTCGCACTTCTGCCTTAGTGTAACGGTACTAATCTTCTCAGGACTCCTGCTCCATTGCGTCTGAACCCGTTTCCGTACAAAGACACTGAGTTCCCCCCAGGCTCTCCTGAGTTGGAGATCAACATTCAGACACGTAGACCCTTCGGAGTACCCGTGTCTGTGCCGAGTGAAGGGCAGCATGATGCACGCTCCCTCGGGGGAGCTCGATTTCCTCAGCTCACCAACAGCCTCAGGAACACGGTTGTAGTAGGTGCAGCATGCCATGCAAGTCTGCCTGCTTACAGTAGTCCGAGTTGTCCTGAGGAAAACTCTTTGCTTACAATTCCTTCTACCAGCTCCTAGCTGAATTCAACCAACCTCTAGGAGAAAGTCGGCTTGTGGTCCAAGTGCAACTAGAGCACACTTTCTGGTGTAACGCCGCAGGCTTGTGGAAGATGCCCAGGAGCCCAGGACACCTAGGGAATCCTTTCATTGAGGCAGTTCGCTACACGCAGAACACCCTGCATAGAAAAGTGGATTCTCCAAGGACCCAGTGAGGAGCTAGGTCTCTTTTGACCTGTTAGAAACCACAGATGCTTCTTCTGCGTGTCAGCCTGGAAATGGCGGCCTTAGGAGACAAGCCTTGCTTTCCCGTCTTGAAAGCTCCATTCATGCGGCCTTGAAGCTACATGAAAAACACTGTGGTTGTCGGACTTGTCCTCACTCCAGGCATGGCTCTGGAAGAAAATGAGTTTTCTCGAAAGAAAGAGGGTGCTGCTTCCAGGCCCTGGTGGGGAGCATATCCTGCATTGCACTAGAGCGAAGGGGAATCTCAGCGTGCGCCCTACCCTCGACCTAAGGCTCTGATTTGCCCTCCAGAAGGGTAGTGGTGCAGCATTTTCCTTGAGGCCTTAGTCGCAGTTCTGCATTAGTTTAAAGGTACCACTCTTCTCAGGACTCCAGGCCCACTCATGTCAGTACCCATTTCCGTACAAGAACTCTGAGTACCCCAGGACTCCCCTGGGCTTGCTGGGCCACACTCAGACCCGTAGGCCCTTCAGTGTGCCCCTTTTTAGGCCGAGTGAAAGATAACAAACTGCACTCTTTCTTGGGAAAGCCAGATTTCCTCAGCTCACCATCAGCCTCAGGAACACGGCTCTAGCGAGGCCAGCAAACCATGGAAGTCTGCCTCCTCACCCGATTCTGAGCTGTACTGAGTAAAACTCTCTGCTTTGAAGTCCTTCGAGGAACTCATACCTGAAGTTACCCTATCTCAAGGAGAAAGACGGCTTGCATTCCAACTTCCACTAAAGCACAGTGGTCTGTGTAACACTTCAGGCTTTGCGACATGCACAGGGCTCGTAGAGACCTAGGGCAGTCTACTGTCTAGGCACTTCACTACACGTACAACACCCTGTGCAGAAAAATTGATTCTGGGAAGAGCCAAGCAGGTAGCTAGGTCTCTTTTGACCTCTTAGAAACCACAGCTACTTGTGCAGTGTGTCAGTCTGGAAACAGGACCTGATGGGGCTAGCCTTGCTGTCCCATCATGAAAGCTCCTTTTATGCGCCTAGAAGCTAGAAGCTAACTGAAAAACACTGTTGCTGTCGGGCTTATACTCACGACAGGCATGGCTGTGAGAGGGAAAAAGAGGTTTCACGAAGAAACACGTATTCCAGTTTCTGACTCAGAGCTCATCCTGTCCTGTTCTCTAGCTAAAGGGAAACTCAAAGTGAGGCCTAGCTTCGAGGGAGGGCCCTGATATGCCATGCAGCGGAGTAGGCGTGCAGCAGCTTCCCTGAGGCCTTAGCCGCTCTTCTGCTTTAGTTGAACGCTAGTAAGCTTTTCAGGACTCGTAGACCCCTCGCGGCAGCACTCGTTTCCGTACAAGGACCCTGAGTACCCCCAGGCTCCCCTGGGCTTGCTGGGCCACACTCAGACCCGTAGGCCATTCAGGGTGGCCCTGCGTAGGTCGAGTGAAGAGTCACACGCTGCCCTCTTCCTTGGGCGAGCTAGGTATCCCCAGCTCACCAACGGCTTCATGAACACGGTCCTAGCAAGTCCAGCATACCATGGAAGTCGTCCTAGTTGCCCTAGTCTGAGCGGTACTGAGAAAAACTCTCTGCTTACAAGTCCTTCTAGGACCTCATACCTGAAGTCACCGTATCTCAAGGAGAAAGGCAGCTTGCACTGCAACTTCCACTACAGCACAGTTTTGTGTGTGACACTTCAGAATGTTGGGAGAGGCACAGGACCCTAGGAGTCCTAGGGCAGTCTTTCATCTAAGCAGTTCGCTACACGCAGAGCACCTTAGGTAGAAAAGTTGAATAAGGGAAGAGCCAGGGAGGTAGCTAGGTCTCTTTTGACCTGCCAGAAGCCAGAGACACTTACGCTGCGTGTCAACCTGGAGATGGTGCCTGATGGGACTGGCCTTGTTTTCCCACTTTGAAAGCTCCTCTTATGCGCCTTGAAGCTCCCTTAAAAACACTGTGGTTGTCAGCCTTATACTCACGGCAGGCATGGCTGTGAGAGGGAAAGAACGGTTTCACGAAGAAACAGGGTATCCCAGTTTCTCGGTCAGAGCTCATCCTGTCCTGTTCTATAGCTAAAGGGAATCTCAAAGTGAGGCCTAGCTTCCAAGGAGGGCCCTGATACGCCAGGCAGCAGGGTAGGAGTGCGCAGCTTCCATGAGGCTTTAGTCGCACTTCTGCCTTAGTGTAACGGTACTAATCTTCTCAGGACTCCTGCTCCATTGCGTCTGAACCCGTTTCCGTACAAAGACACTGAGTTCCCCCCAGGCTCTCCTGAGTTGGAGATCAACATTCAGACACGTAGACCCTTCGGAGTACCCGTGTCTGTGCCGAGTGAAGGGCAGCATGATGCACGCTCCCTCGGGGGAGCTCGATTTCCTCAGCTCACCAACAGCCTCAGGAACACGGTTGTAGTAGGTGCAGCATGCCATGCAAGTCTGCCTGCTTACAGTAGTCCGAGTTGTCCTGAGGAAAACTCTTTGCTTACAATTCCTTCTACCAGCTCCTAGCTGAATTCAACCAACCTCTAGGAGAAAGTCGGCTTGTGGTCCAAGTGCAACTAGAGCACACTTTCTGGTGTAACGCCGCAGGCTTGTGGAAGATGCCCAGGAGCCCAGGACACCTAGGGAATCCTTTCATTGAGGCAGTTCGCTACACGCAGAACACCCTGCATAGAAAAGTGGATTCTCCAAGGACCCAGTGAGGAGCTAGGTCTCTTTTGACCTGTTAGAAACCACAGATGCTTCTTCTGCGTGTCAGCCTGGAAATGGCGGCCTTAGGAGACAAGCCTTGCTTTCCCGTCTTGAAAGCTCCATTCATGCGGCCTTGAAGCTACATGAAAAACACTGTGGTTGTCGGACTTGTCCTCACTCCAGGCATGGCTCTGGAAGAAAATGAGTTTTCTCGAAAGAAAGAGGGTGCTGCTTCCAGGCCCTGGTGGGGATCATATCCTGCATTGCACTAGAGCGAAGGGGAATCTCAGCGTGCGCCCTACCCTCGACCTAAGGCTCTGATTTGCCCTCCAGAAGGGTAGTGGTGCAGCATTTTCCTTGAGGCCTTAGTCGCAGTTCTGCATTAGTTTAAAGGTACTACTCTTCTCAGGACTCCAGGCCCACTCATGTCAGTACCCATTTCCGTACAAGAACTCTGAGTACCCCAGGACTCCCCTGGGCTTGCTGGGCCACACTCAGACCCGTAGGCCCTTCAGTGTGCCCCTTTTTAGGCCGAGTGAAAGATAACAAACTGCACTCTTTCTTGGGAAAGCCAGATTTCCTCAGCTCACCATCAGCCTCAGGAACACGGCTCTAGCGAGGCCAGCAAACCATGGAAGTCTGCCTCCTCACCCGATTCTGAGCTGTACTGAGTAAAACTCTCTGCTTTGAAGTCCTTCGAGGAACTCATACCTGAAGTTACCCTATCTCAAGGAGAAAGACGGCTTGCATTCCAACTTCCACTAAAGCACAGTGGTCTGTGTAACACTTCAGGCTTTGCGACATGCACAGGGCTCGTAGAGACCTAGGGCAGTCTACTGTCTAGGCACTTCACTACACGTACAACACCCTGTGCAGAAAAATTGATTCTGGGAAGAGCCAAGCAGGTAGCTAGGTCTCTTTTGACCTCTTAGAAACCACAGCTACTTGTGCAGTGTGTCAGTCTGGAAACAGGACCTGATGGGGCTAGCCTTGCTGTCCCATCATGAAAGCTCCTTTTATGCGCCTAGAAGCTAGAAGCTAACTGAAAAACACTGTTGCTGTCGGGCTTATACTCACGACAGGCATGGCTGTGAGAGGGAAAAAGAGGTTTCACGAAGAAACACGTATTCCAGTTTCTGACTCAGAGCTCATCCTGTCCTGTTCTCTAGCTAAAGGGAAACTCAAAGTGAGGCCTAGCTTCGAGGGAGGGCCCTGATATGCCATGCAGCGGAGTAGGCGTGCAGCAGCTTCCCTGAGGCCTTAGCCGCTCTTCTGCTTTAGTTGAACGCTAGTAAGCTTTTCAGGACTCGTAGACCCCTCGCGGCAGCACTCGTTTCCGTACAAGGACCCTGAGTACCCCCAGGCTCCCCTGGGCTTGCTGGGCCACACTCAGACCCGTAGGCCATTCAGGGTGGCCCTGCGTAGGTCGAGTGAAGAGTCACACGCTGCCCTCTTCCTTGGGCGAGCTAGGTATCCCCAGCTCACCAACGGCTTCATGAACACGGTCCTAGCAAGTCCAGCATACCATGGAAGTCGTCCTAGTTGCCCTAGTCTGAGCGGTACTGAGAAAAACTCTCTGCTTACAAGTCCTTCTAGGACCTCATACCTGAAGTCACCGTATCTCAAGGAGAAAGGCAGCTTGCACTGCAACTTCCACTACAGCACAGTTTTGTGTGTGACACTTCAGAATGTTGGGAGAGGCACAGGACCCTAGGAGTCCTAGGGCAGTCTTTCATCTAAGCAGTTCGCTACACGCAGAGCACCTTAGGTAGAAAAGTTGAATAAGGGAAGAGCCAGGGAGGTAGCTAGGTCTCTTTTGACCTGCCAGAAGCCAGAGACACTTACGCTGCGTGTCAACCTGGAGATGGTGCCTGATGGGACTGGCCTTGTTTTCCCACTTTGAAAGCTCCTCTTATGCGCCTTGAAGCTCCCTTAAAAACACTGTGGTTGTCAGCCTTATACTCACGGCAGGCATGGCTGTGAGAGGGAAAGAACGGTTTCACGAAGAAACAGGGTATCCCAGTTTCTCGGTCAGAGCTCATCCTGTCCTGTTCTATAGCTAAAGGGAATCTCAAAGTGAGGCCTAGCTTCCAAGGAGGGCCCTGATACGCCAGGCAGCAGGGTAGGAGTGCGCAGCTTCCATGAGGCTTTAGTCGCACTTCTGCCTTAGTGTAACGGTACTAATCTTCTCAGGACTCCTGCTCCATTGCGTCTGAACCCGTTTCCGTACAAAGACACTGAGTTCCCCCCAGGCTCTCCTGAGTTGGAGATCAACATTCAGACACGTAGACCCTTCGGAGTACCCGTGTCTGTGCCGAGTGAAGGGCAGCATGATGCACGCTCCCTCGGGGGAGCTCGATTTCCTCAGCTCACCAACAGCCTCAGGAACACGGTTGTAGTAGGTGCAGCATGCCATGCAAGTCTGCCTGCTTACAGTAGTCCGAGTTGTCCTGAGGAAAACTCTTTGCTTACAATTCCTTCTACCAGCTCCTAGCTGAATTCAACCAACCTCTAGGAGAAAGTCGGCTTGTGGTCCAAGTGCAACTAGAGCACACTTTCTGGTGTAACGCCGCAGGCTTGTGGAAGATGCCCAGGAGCCCAGGACACCTAGGGAATCCTTTCATTGAGGCAGTTCGCTACACGCAGAACACCCTGCATAGAAAAGTGGATTCTCCAAGGACCCAGTGAGGAGCTAGGTCTCTTTTGACCTGTTAGAAACCACAGATGCTTCTTCTGCGTGTCAGCCTGGAAATGGCGGCCTTAGGAGACAAGCCTTGCTTTCCCGTCTTGAAAGCTCCATTCATGCGGCCTTGAAGCTACATGAAAAACACTGTGGTTGTCGGACTTGTCCTCACTCCAGGCATGGCTCTGGAAGAAAATGAGTTTTCTCGAAAGAAAGAGGGTGCTGCTTCCAGGCCCTGGTGGGGAGCATATCCTGCATTGCACTAGAGCGAAGGGGAATCTCAGCGTGCGCCCTACCCTCGACCTAAGGCTCTGATTTGCCCTCCAGAAGGGTAGTGGTGCAGCATTTTCCTTGAGGCCTTAGTCGCAGTTCTGCATTAGTTTAAAGGTACTACTCTTCTCAGGACTCCAGGCCCACTCATGTCAGTACCCATTTCCGTACAAGAACTCTGAGTACCCCAGGACTCCCCTGGGCTTGCTGGGCCACACTCAGACCCGTAGGCCCTTCAGTGTGCCCCTTTTTAGGCCGAGTGAAAGATAACAAACTGCACTCTTTCTTGGGAAAGCCAGATTTCCTCAGCTCACCATCAGCCTCAGGAACACGGCTCTAGCGAGGCCAGCAAACCATGGAAGTCTGCCTCCTCACCCGATTCTGAGCTGTACTGAGTAAAACTCTCTGCTTTGAAGTCCTTCGAGGAACTCATACCTGAAGTTACCCTATCTCAAGGAGAAAGACGGCTTGCATTCCAACTTCCACTAAAGCACAGTGGTCTGTGTAACACTTCAGGCTTTGCGACATGCACAGGGCTCGTAGAGACCTAGGGCAGTCTACTGTCTAGGCACTTCACTACACGTACAACACCCTGTGCAGAAAAATTGATTCTGGGAAGAGCCAAGCAGGTAGCTAGGTCTCTTTTGACCTCTTAGAAACCACAGCTACTTGTGCAGTGTGTCAGTCTGGAAACAGGACCTGATGGGGCTAGCCTTGCTGTCCCATCATGAAAGCTCCTTTTATGCGCCTAGAAGCTAGAAGCTAACTGAAAAACACTGTTGCTGTCGGGCTTATACTCACGACAGGCATGGCTGTGAGAGGGAAAAAGAGGTTTCACGAAGAAACACGTATTCCAGTTTCTGACTCAGAGCTCATCCTGTCCTGTTCTCTAGCTAAAGGGAAACTCAAAGTGAGGCCTAGCTTCGAGGGAGGGCCCTGATATGCCATGCAGCGGAGTAGGCGTGCAGCAGCTTCCCTGAGGCCTTAGCCGCTCTTCTGCTTTAGTTGAACGCTAGTAAGCTTTTCAGGACTCGTAGACCCCTCGCGGCAGCACTCGTTTCCGTACAAGGACCCTGAGTACCCCCAGGCTCCCCTGGGCTTGCTGGGCCACACTCAGACCCGTAGGCCATTCAGGGTGGCCCTGCGTAGGTCGAGTGAAGAGTCACACGCTGCCCTCTTCCTTGGGCGAGCTAGGTATCCCCAGCTCACCAACGGCTTCATGAACACGGTCCTAGCAAGTCCAGCATACCATGGAAGTCGTCCTAGTTGCCCTAGTCTGAGCGGTACTGAGAAAAACTCTCTGCTTACAAGTCCTTCTAGGACCTCATACCTGAAGTCACCGTATCTCAAGGAGAAAGGCAGCTTGCACTGCAACTTCCACTACAGCACAGTTTTGTGTGTGACACTTCAGAATGTTGGGAGAGGCACAGGACCCTAGGAGTCCTAGGGCAGTCTTTCATCTAAGCAGTTCGCTACACGCAGAGCACCTTAGGTAGAAAAGTTGAATAAGGGAAGAGCCAGGGAGGTAGCTAGGTCTCTTTTGACCTGCCAGAAGCCAGAGACACTTACGCTGCGTGTCAACCTGGAGATGGTGCCTGATGGGACTGGCCTTGTTTTCCCACTTTGAAAGCTCCTCTTATGCGCCTTGAAGCTCCCTTAAAAACACTGTGGTTGTCAGCCTTATACTCACGGCAGGCATGGCTGTGAGAGGGAAAGAACGGTTTCACGAAGAAACAGGGTATCCCAGTTTCTCGGTCAGAGCTCATCCTGTCCTGTTCTATAGCTAAAGGGAATCTCAAAGTGAGGCCTAGCTTCCAAGGAGGGCCCTGATACGCCAGGCAGCAGGGTAGGAGTGCGCAGCTTCCATGAGGCTTTAGTCGCACTTCTGCCTTAGTGTAACGGTACTAATCTTCTCAGGACTCCTGCTCCATTGCGTCTGAACCCGTTTCCGTACAAAGACACTGAGTTCCCCCCAGGCTCTCCTGAGTTGGAGATCAACATTCAGACACGTAGACCCTTCGGAGTACCCGTGTCTGTGCCGAGTGAAGGGCAGCATGATGCACGCTCCCTCGGGGGAGCTCGATTTCCTCAGCTCACCAACAGCCTCAGGAACACGGTTGTAGTAGGTGCAGCATGCCATGCAAGTCTGCCTGCTTACAGTAGTCCGAGTTGTCCTGAGGAAAACTCTTTGCTTACAATTCCTTCTACCAGCTCCTAGCTGAATTCAACCAACCTCTAGGAGAAAGTCGGCTTGTGGTCCAAGTGCAACTAGAGCACACTTTCTGGTGTAACGCCGCAGGCTTGTGGAAGATGCCCAGGAGCCCAGGACACCTAGGGAATCCTTTCATTGAGGCAGTTCGCTACACGCAGAACACCCTGCATAGAAAAGTGGATTCTCCAAGGACCCAGTGAGGAGCTAGGTCTCTTTTGACCTGTTAGAAACAACAGATGCTTCTTCTGCGTGTCAGCCTGGAAATGGCGGCCTTAGGAGACAAGCCTTTCTTTCCCGTCTTGAAAGCTCCATTCATGCGGCCTTGAAGCTACCTGAAAAACACTGTGGTTGTCGGACTTGTCCTCACTCCAGGCATGGCTCTGGAAGAAAATGAGTTTTCTCGAAAGAAAGAGGGTGCTGCTTCCAGGCCCTGGTGGGGAGCATATCCTGCATTGCACTAGAGCGAAGGGGAATCTCAGCGTGCGCCCTACCCTCGACCTAAGGCTCTGATTTGCCCTCCAGAAGGGTAGTGGTGCAGCATTTTCCTTGAGGTCTTAGTCGCAGTTCTGCATTAATTTAAAGGTACTACTCTTCTCAGGACTCCAGGCCCACTCATGTCAGTACCCATTTCCGTACAAGAACTCTGAGTACCCCAGGACTCCCCTGGGCTTGCTGGGCCACACTCAGACCCGTAGGCCCTTCAGTGTGCCCCTTTTTAGGCCGAGTGAAAGATAACAAACTGCACTCTTTCTTGGGAAAGCCAGATTTCCTCAGCTCACCATCAGCCTCAGGAACACGGCTCTAGCGAGGCCAGCAAACCATGGAAGTCTGCCTCCTCACCCGATTCTGAGCTGTACTGAGTAAAACTCTCTGCTTTGAAGTCCTTCGAGGAACTCATACCTGAAGTTACCCTATCTCAAGGAGAAAGACGGCTTGCATTCCAACTTCCACTAAAGCACAGTGGTCTGTGTAACACTTCAGGCTTTGCGACATGCACAGGGCTCGTAGAGACCTAGGGCAGTCTACTGTCTAGGCACTTCACTACACGTACAACACCCTGTGCAGAAAAATTGATTCTGGGAAGAGCCAAGCAGGTAGCTAGGTCTCTTTTGACCTCTTAGAAACCACAGCTACTTGTGCAGTGTGTCAGTCTGGAAACAGGACCTGATGGGGCTAGCCTTGCTGTCCCATCATGAAAGCTCCTTTTATGCGCCTAGAAGCTAGAAGCTAACTGAAAAACACTGTTGCTGTCGGGCTTATACTCACGACAGGCATGGCTGTGAGAGGGAAAAAGAGGTTTCACGAAGAAACACGTATTCCAGTTTCTGACTCAGAGCTCATCCTGTCCTGTTCTCTAGCTAAAGGGAAACTCAAAGTGAGGCCTAGCTTCGAGGGAGGGCCCTGATATGCCATGCAGCGGAGTAGGCGTGCAGCAGCTTCCCTGAGGCCTTAGCCGCTCTTCTGCTTTAGTTGAACGCTAGTAAGCTTTTCAGGACTCGTAGACCCCTCGCGGCAGCACTCGTTTCCGTACAAGGACCCTGAGTACCCCCAGGCTCCCCTGGGCTTGCTGGGCCACACTCAGACCCGTAGGCCATTCAGGGTGGCCCTGCGTAGGTCGAGTGAAGAGTCACACGCTGCCCTCTTCCTTGGGCGAGCTAGGTATCCCCAGCTCACCAACGGCTTCATGAACACGGTCCTAGCAAGTCCAGCATACCATGGAAGTCGTCCTAGTTGCCCTAGTCTGAGCGGTACTGAGACAAACTCTCTGCTTACAAGTCCTTCTAGGACCTCATACCTGAAGTCACCGTATCTCAAGGAGAAAGGCAGCTTGCACTGCAACTTCCACTACAGCACAGTTTTGTGTGTGACACTTCAGAATGTTGGGAGAGGCACAGGACCCTAGGAGTCCTAGGGCAGTCTTTCATCTAAGCAGTTCGCTACACGCAGAGCACCTTAGGTAGAAAAGTTGAATAAGGGAAGAGCCAGGGAGGTAGCTAGGTCTCTTTTGACCTGCCAGAAGCCAGAGACACTTACGCTGCGTGTCAACCTGGAGATGGTGCCTGATGGGACTGGCCTTGTTTTCCCACTTTGAAAGCTCCTCTTATGCGCCTTGAAGCTCCCTTAAAAACACTGTGGTTGTCAGCCTTATACTCACGGCAGGCATGGCTGTGAGAGGGAAAGAACGGTTTCACGAAGAAACAGGGTATCCCAGTTTCTCGGTCAGAGCTCATCCTGTCCTGTTCTATAGCTAAAGGGAATCTCAAAGTGAGGCCTAGCTTCCAAGGAGGGCCCTGATACGCCAGGCAGCAGGGTAGGAGTGTGCAGCTTCCATGAGGCTTTAGTCGCACTTCTGCCTTAGTGTAACGGTACTAATCTTCTCAGGACTCCTGCTCCATTGCGTCTGAACCCGTTTCCGTACAAAGACACTGAGTTCCCCCCAGGCTCTCCTGAGTTGGAGATCAACATTCAGACACGTAGACCCTTCGGAGTACCCGTGTCTGTGCCGAGTGAAGGGCAGCATGATGCACGCTCCCTCGGGGGAGCTCGATTTCCTCAGCTCACCAACAGCCTCAGGAACACGGTTGTAGTAGGTGCAGCATGCCATGCAAGTCTGCCTGCTTACAGTAGTCCGAGTTGTCCTGAGGAAAACTCTTTGCTTACAATTCCTTCTACCAGCTCCTAGCTGAATTCAACCAACCTCTAGGAGAAAGTCGGCTTGTGGTCCAAGTGCAACTAGAGCACACTTTCTGGTGTAACGCCGCAGGCTTGTGGAAGATGCCCAGGAGCCCAGGACACCTAGGGAATCCTTTCATTGAGGCAGTTCGCTACACGCAGAACACCCTGCATAGAAAAGTGGATTCTCCAAGGACCCAGTGAGGAGCTAGGTCTCTTTTGACCTGTTAGAAACCACAGATGCTTCTTCTGCGTGTCAGCCTGGAAATGGCGGCCTTAGGAGACAAGCCTTGCTTTCCCGTCTTGAAAGCTCCATTCATGCGGCCTTGAAGCTACCTGAAAAACACTGTGGTTGTCGGACTTGTCCTCACTCCAGGCATGGCTCTGGAAGAAAATGAGTTTTCTCGAAAGAAAGAGGGTGCTGCTTCCAGGCCCTGGTGGGGAGCATATCCTGCATTGCACTAGAGCGAAGGGGAATCTCAGCGTGCGCCCTACCCTCGACCTAAGGCTCTGATTTGCCCTCCAGAAGGGTAGTGGTGCAGCATTTTCCTTGAGGTCTTAGTCGCAGTTCTGCATTAATTTAAAGGTACTACTCTTCTCAGGACTCCAGGCCCACTCATGTCAGTACCCATTTCCGTACAAGAACTCTGAGTACCCCAGGACTCCCCTGGGCTTGCTGGGCCACACTCAGACCCGTAGGCCCTTCAGTGTGCCCCTTTTTAGGCCGAGTGAAAGATAACAAACTGCACTCTTTCTTGGGAAAGCCAGATTTCCTCAGCTCACCATCAGCCTCAGGAACACGGCTCTAGCGAGGCCAGCAAACCATGGAAGTCTGCCTCCTCACCCGATTCTGAGCTGTACTGAGTAAAACTCTCTGCTTTGAAGTCCTTCGAGGAACTCATACCTGAAGTTACCCTATCTCAAGGAGAAAGACGGCTTGCATTCCAACTTCCACTAAAGCACAGTGGTCTGTGTAACACTTCAGGCTTTGCGACATGCACAGGGCTCGTAGAGACCTAGGGCAGTCTACTGTCTAGGCACTTCACTACACGTACAACACCCTGTGCAGAAAAATTGATTCTGGGAAGAGCCAAGCAGGTAGCTAGGTCTCTTTTGACCTCTTAGAAACCACAGCTACTTGTGCAGTGTGTCAGTCTGGAAACAGGACCTGATGGGGCTAGCCTTGCTGTCCCATCATGAAAGCTCCTTTTATGCGCCTAGAAGCTAGAAGCTAACTGAAAAACACTGTTGCTGTCGGGCTTATACTCACGACAGGCATGGCTGTGAGAGGGAAAAAGAGGTTTCACGAAGAAACACGTATTCCAGTTTCTGACTCAGAGCTCATCCTGTCCTGTTCTCTAGCTAAAGGGAAACTCAAAGTGAGGCCTAGCTTCGAGGGAGGGCCCTGATATGCCATGCAGCGGAGTAGGCGTGCAGCAGCTTCCCTGAGGCCTTAGCCGCTCTTCTGCTTTAGTTGAACGCTAGTAAGCTTTTCAGGACTCGTAGACCCCTCGCGGCAGCACTCGTTTCCGTACAAGGACCCTGAGTACCCCCAGGCTCCCCTGGGCTTGCTGGGCCACACTCAGACCCGTAGGCCATTCAGGGTGGCCCTGCGTAGGTCGAGTGAAGAGTCACACGCTGCCCTCTTCCTTGGGCGAGCTAGGTATCCCCAGCTCACCAACGGCTTCATGAACACGGTCCTAGCAAGTCCAGCATACCATGGAAGTCGTCCTAGTTGCCCTAGTCTGAGCGGTACTGAGAAAAACTCTCTGCTTACAAGTCCTTCTAGGACCTCATACCTGAAGTCACCGTATCTCAAGGAGAAAGGCAGCTTGCACTGCAACTTCCACTACAGCACAGTTTTGTGTGTGACACTTCAGAATGTTGGGAGAGGCACAGGACCCTAGGAGTCCTAGGGCAGTCTTTCATCTAAGCAGTTCGCTACACGCAGAGCACCTTAGGTAGAAAAGTTGAATAAGGGAAGAGCCAGGGAGGTAGCTAGGTCTCTTTTGACCTGCCAGAAGCCAGAGACACTTACGCTGCGTGTCAACCTGGAGATGGTGCCTGATGGGACTGGCCTTGTTTTCCCACTTTGAAAGCTCCTCTTATGCGCCTTGAAGCTCCCTTAAAAACACTGTGGTTGTCAGCCTTATACTCACGGCAGGCATGGCTGTGAGAGGGAAAGAACGGTTTCACGAAGAAACAGGGTATCCCAGTTTCTCGGTCAGAGCTCATCCTGTCCTGTTCTATAGCTAAAGGGAATCTAAAAGTGAGGCCTAGCTTCCAAGGAGGGCCCTGATACGCCAGGCAGCAGGGTAGGAGTGCGCAGCTTCCATGAGGCTTTAGTCGCACTTCTGCCTTAGTGTAACGGTACTAATCTTCTCAGGACTCCTTCTCCATTGCGTCTGAACCCGTTTCCGTACAAAGACACTGAGTTCCCCCCAGGCTCTCCTGAGTTGGAGATCAACATTCAGACACGTAGACCCTTCGGAGTACCCGTGTCTGTGCCGAGTGAAGGGCAGCATGATGCACGCTCCCTCGGGGGAGCTCGATTTCCTCAGCTCACCAACAGCCTCAGGAACACGGTTGTAGTAGGTGCAGCATGCCATGCAAGTCTGCCTGCTTACAGTAGTCCGAGTTGTCCTGAGGAAAACTCTTTGCTTACAATTCCTTCTACCAGCTCCTAGCTGAATTCAACCAACCTCTAGGAGAAAGTCGGCTTGTGGTCCAAGTGCAACTAGAGCACACTTTCTGGTGTAACGCCGCAGGCTTGTGGAAGATGCCCAGGAGCCCAGGACACCTAGGGAATCCTTTCATTGAGGCAGTTCGCTACACGCAGAACACCCTGCATAGAAAAGTGGATTCTCCAAGGACCCAGTGAGGAGCTAGGTCTCTTTTGACCTGTTAGAAACCACAGATGCTTCTTCTGCGTGTCAGCCTGGAAATGGCGGCCTTAGGAGACAAGCCTTGCTTTCCCGTCTTGAAAGCTCCATTCATGCGGCCTTGAAGCTACATGAAAAACACTGTGGTTGTCGGACTTGTCCTCACTCCAGGCATGGCTCTGGAAGAAAATGAGTTTTCTCGAAAGAAAGAGGGTGCTGCTTCCAGGCCCTGGTGGGGATCATATCCTGCATTGCACTAGAGCGAAGGGGAATCTCAGCGTGCGCCCTACCCTCGACCTAAGGCTCTGATTTGCCCTCCAGAAGGGTAGTGGTGCAGCATTTTCCTTGAGGCCTTAGTCGCAGTTCTGCATTAGTTTAAAGGTACTACTCTTCTCAGGACTCCAGGCCCACTCATGTCAGTACCCATTTCCGTACAAGAACTCTGAGTACCCCAGGACTCCCCTGGGCTTGCTGGGCCACACTCAGACCCGTAGGCCCTTCAGTGTGCCCCTTTTTAGGCCGAGTGAAAGATAACAAACTGCACTCTTTCTTGGGAAAGCCAGATTTCCTCAGCTCACCATCAGCCTCAGGAACACGGCTCTAGCGAGGCCAGCAAACCATGGAAGTCTGCCTCCTCACCCGATTCTGAGCTGTACTGAGTAAAACTCTCTGCTTTGAAGTCCTTCGAGGAACTCATACCTGAAGTTACCCTATCTCAAGGAGAAAGACGGCTTGCATTCCAACTTCCACTAAAGCACAGTGGTCTGTGTAACACTTCAGGCTTTGCGACATGCACAGGGCTCGTAGAGACCTAGGGCAGTCTACTGTCTAGGCACTTCACTACACGTACAACACCCTGTGCAGAAAAATTGATTCTGGGAAGAGCCAAGCAGGTAGCTAGGTCTCTTTTGACCTCTTAGAAACCACAGCTACTTGTGCAGTGTGTCAGTCTGGAAACAGGACCTGATGGGGCTAGCCTTGCTGTCCCATCATGAAAGCTCCTTTTATGCGCCTAGAAGCTAGAAGCTAACTGAAAAACACTGTTGCTGTCGGGCTTATACTCACGACAGGCATGGCTGTGAGAGGGAAAAAGAGGTTTCACGAAGAAACACGTATTCCAGTTTCTGACTCAGAGCTCATCCTGTCCTGTTCTCTAGCTAAAGGGAAACTCAAAGTGAGGCCTAGCTTCGAGGGAGGGCCCTGATATGCCATGCAGCGGAGTAGGCGTGCAGCAGCTTCCCTGAGGCCTTAGCCGCTCTTCTGCTTTAGTTGAACGCTAGTAAGCTTTTCAGGACTCGTAGACCCCTCGCGGCAGCACTCGTTTCCGTACAAGGACCCTGAGTACCCCCAGGCTCCCCTGGGCTTGCTGGGCCACACTCAGACCCGTAGGCCATTCAGGGTGGCCCTGCGTAGGTCGAGTGAAGAGTCACACGCTGCCCTCTTCCTTGGGCGAGCTAGGTATCCCCAGCTCACCAACGGCTTCATGAACACGGTCCTAGCAAGTCCAGCATACCATGGAAGTCGTCCTAGTTGCCCTAGTCTGAGCGGTACTGAGAAAAACTCTCTGCTTACAAGTCCTTCTAGGACCTCATACCTGAAGTCACCGTATCTCAAGGAGAAAGGCAGCTTGCACTGCAACTTCCACTACAGCACAGTTTTGTGTGTGACACTTCAGAATGTTGGGAGAGGCACAGGACCCTAGGAGTCCTAGGGCAGTCTTTCATCTAAGCAGTTCGCTACACGCAGAGCACCTTAGGTAGAAAAGTTGAATAAGGGAAGAGCCAGGGAGGTAGCTAGGTCTCTTTTGACCTGCCAGAAGCCAGAGACACTTACGCTGCGTGTCAACCTGGAGATGGTGCCTGATGGGACTGGCCTTGTTTTCCCACTTTGAAAGCTCCTCTTATGCGCCTTGAAGCTCCCTTAAAAACACTGTGGTTGTCAGCCTTATACTCACGGCAGGCATGGCTGTGAGAGGGAAAGAACGGTTTCACGAAGAAACAGGGTATCCCAGTTTCTCGGTCAGAGCTCATCCTGTCCTGTTCTATAGCTAAAGGGAATCTCAAAGTGAGGCCTAGCTTCCAAGGAGGGCCCTGATACGCCAGGCAGCAGGGTAGGAGTGTGCAGCTTCCATGAGGCTTTAGTCGCACTTCTGCCTTAGTGTAACGGTACTAATCTTCTCAGGACTCCTGCTCCATTGCGTCTGAACCCGTTTCCGTACAAAGACACTGAGTTCCCCCCAGGCTCTCCTGAGTTGGAGATCAACATTTAGACACGTAGACCCTTCGGAGTACCCGTGTCTGTGCCGAGTGAAGGGCAGCATGATGCACGCTCCCTCGGGGGAGCTCGATTTCCTCAGCTCACCAACAGCCTCAGGAACACGGTTGTAGTAGGTGCAGCATGCCATGCAAGTCTGCCTGCTTACAGTAGTCCGAGTTGTCCTGAGGAAAACTCTTTGCTTACAATTCCTTCTACCAGCTCCTAGCTGAATTCAACCAACCTCTAGGAGAAAGTCGGCTTGTGGTCCAAGTGCAACTAGAGCACACTTTCTGGTGTAACGCCGCAGGCTTGTGGAAGATGCCCAGGAGCCCAGGACACCTAGGGAATCCTTTCATTGAGGCAGTTCGCTACACGCAGAACACCCTGCATAGAAAAGTGGATTCTCCAAGGACCCAGTGAGGAGCTAGGTCTCTTTTGACCTGTTAGAAACAACAGATGCTTCTTCTGCGTGTCAGCCTGGAAATGGCGGCCTTAGGAGACAAGCCTTTCTTTCCCGTCTTGAAAGCTCCATTCATGCGGCCTTGAAGCTACCTGAAAAACACTGTGGTTGTCGGACTTGTCCTCACTCCAGGCATGGCTCTGGAAGAAAATGAGTTTTCTCGAAAGAAAGAGGGTGCTGCTTCCAGGCCCTGGTGGGGAGCATATCCTGCATTGCACTAGAGCGAAGGGGAATCTCAGCGTGCGCCCTACCCTCGACCTAAGGCTCTGATTTGCCCTCCAGAAGGGTAGTGGTGCAGCATTTTCCTTGAGGTCTTAGTCGCAGTTCTGCATTAATTTAAAGGTACTACTCTTCTCAGGACTCCAGGCCCACTCATGTCAGTACCCATTTCCGTACAAGAACTCTGAGTACCCCAGGACTCCCCTGGGCTTGCTGGGCCACACTCAGACCCGTAGGCCCTTCAGTGTGCCCCTTTTTAGGCCGAGTGAAAGATAACAAACTGCACTCTTTCTTGGGAAAGCCAGATTTCCTCAGCTCACCATCAGCCTCAGGAACACGGCTCTAGCGAGGCCAGCAAACCATGGAAGTCTGCCTCCTCACCCGATTCTGAGCTGTACTGAGTAAAACTCTCTGCTTTGAAGTCCTTCGAGGAACTCATACCTGAAGTTACCCTATCTCAAGGAGAAAGACGGCTTGCATTCCAACTTCCACTAAAGCACAGTGGTCTGTGTAACACTTCAGGCTTTGCGACATGCACAGGGCTCGTAGAGACCTAGGGCAGTCTACTGTCTAGGCACTTCACTACACGTACAACACCCTGTGCAGAAAAATTGATTCTGGGAAGAGCCAAGCAGGTAGCTAGGTCTCTTTTGACCTCTTAGAAACCACAGCTACTTGTGCAGTGTGTCAGTCTGGAAACAGGACCTGATGGGGCTAGCCTTGCTGTCCCATCATGAAAGCTCCTTTTATGCGCCTAGAAGCTAGAAGCTAACTGAAAAACACTGTTGCTGTCGGGCTTATACTCACGACAGGCATGGCTGTGAGAGGGAAAAAGAGGTTTCACGAAGAAACACGTATTCCAGTTTCTGACTCAGAGCTCATCCTGTCCTGTTCTCTAGCTAAAGGGAAACTCAAAGTGAGGCCTAGCTTCGAGGGAGGGCCCTGATATGCCATGCAGCGGAGTAGGCGTGCAGCAGCTTCCCTGAGGCCTTAGCCGCTCTTCTGCTTTAGTTGAACGCTAGTAAGCTTTTCAGGACTCGTAGACCCCTCACGGCAGCACTCGTTTCCATACAAGGACCCTGAGTACCCCCAGGCTCCCCTGGGCTTGCTGGGCCACACTCAGACCCGTAGGCCATTCAGGGTGGCCCTGCGTAGGTCGAGTGAAGAGTCACACGCTGCCCTCTTCCTTGGGCGAGCTAGGTATCCCCAGCTCACCAACGGCTTCATGAACACGGTCCTAGCAAGTCCAGCATACCATGGAAGTCGTCCTAGTTGCCCTAGTCTGAGCGGTACTGAGAAAAACTCTCTGCTTACAAGTCCTTCTAGGACCTCATACCTGAAGTCACCGTATCTCAAGGAGAAAGGCAGCTTGCACTGCAACTTCCACTACAGCACAGTTTTGTGTGTGACACTTCAGAATGTTGGGAGAGGCACAGGACCCTAGGAGTCCTAGGGCAGTCTTTCATCTAAGCAGTTCGCTACACGCAGAGCACCTTAGGTAGAAAAGTTGAATAAGGGAAGAGCCAGGGAGGTAGCTAGGTCTCTTTTGACCTGCCAGAAGCCAGAGACACTTACGCTGCGTGTCAACCTGGAGATGGTGCCTGATGGGACTGGCCTTGTTTTCCCACTTTGAAAGCTCCTCTTATGCGCCTTGAAGCTCCCTTAAAAACACTGTGGTTGTCAGCCTTATACTCACGGCAGGCATGGCTGTGAGAGGGAAAGAACGGTTTCACGAAGAAACAGGGTATCCCAGTTTCTCGGTCAGAGCTCATCCTGTCCTGTTCTATAGCTAAAGGGAATCTCAAAGTGAGGCCTAGCTTCCAAGGAGGGCCCTGATACGCCAGGCAGCAGGGTAGGAGTGCGCAGCTTCCATGAGGCTTTAGTCGCACTTCTGCCTTAGTGTAACGGTACTAATCTTCTCAGGACTCCTGCTCCATTGCGTCTGAACCCGTTTCCGTACAAAGACACTGAGTTCCCCCCAGGCTCTCCTGAGTTGGAGATCAACATTCAGACACGTAGACCCTTCGGAGTACCCGTGTCTGTGCCGAGTGAAGGGCAGCATGATGCACGCTCCCTCGGGGGAGCTCGATTTCCTCAGCTCACCAACAGCCTCAGGAACACGGTTGTAGTAGGTGCAGCATGCCATGCAAGTCTGCCTGCTTACAGTAGTCCGAGTTGTCCTGAGGAAAACTCTTTGCTTACAATTCCTTCTACCAGCTCCTAGCTGAATTCAACCAACCTCTAGGAGAAAGTCGGCTTGTGGTCCAAGTGCAACTAGAGCACACTTTCTGGTGTAACGCCGCAGGCTTGTGGAAGATGCCCAGGAGCCCAGGACACCTAGGGAATCCTTTCATTGAGGCAGTTCGCTACACGCAGAACACCCTGCATAGAAAAGTGGATTCTCCAAGGACCCAGTGAGGAGCTAGGTCTCTTTTGACCTGTTAGAAACCACAGATGCTTCTTCTGCGTGTCAGCCTGGAAATGGCGGCCTTAGGAGACAAGCCTTGCTTTCCCGTCTTGAAAGCTCCATTCATGCGGCCTTGAAGCTACCTGAAAAACACTGTGGTTGTCGGACTTGTCCTCACTCCAGGCATGGCTCTGGAAGAAAATGAGTTTTCTCGAAAGAAAGAGGGTGCTGCTTCCAGGCCCTGGTGGGGATCATATCCTGCATTGCACTAGAGCGAAGGGGAATCTCAGCGTGCGCCCTACCCTCGACCTAAGGCTCTGATTTGCCCTCCAGAAGGGTAGTGGTGCAGCATTTTCCTTGAGGCCTTAGTCGCAGTTCTGCATTAGTTTAAAGGTACTACTCTTCTCAGGACTCCAGGCCCACTCATGTCAGTACCCATTTCCGTACAAGAACTCTGAGTACCCCAGGACTCCCCTGGGCTTGCTGGGCCACACTCAGACCCGTAGGCCCTTCAGTGTGCCCCTTTTTAGGCCGAGTGAAAGATAACAAACTGCACTCTTTCTTGGGAAAGCCAGATTTCCTCAGCTCACCATCAGCCTCAGGAACACGGCTCTAGCGAGGCCAGCAAACCATGGAAGTCTGCCTCCTCACCCGATTCTGAGCTGTACTGAGTAAAACTCTCTGCTTTGAAGTCCTTCGAGGAACTCATACCTGAAGTTACCCTATCTCAAGGAGAAAGACGGCTTGCATTCCAACTTCCACTAAAGCACAGTGGTCTGTGTAACACTTCAGGCTTTGCGACATGCACAGGGCTCGTAGAGACCTAGGGCAGTCTACTGTCTAGGCACTTCACTACACGTACAACACCCTGTGCAGAAAAATTGATTCTGGGAAGAGCCAAGCAGGTCGCTAGGTCTCTTTTGACCTCTTAGAAACCACAGCTACTTGTGCAGTGTGTCAGTCTGGAAACAGGACCTGATGGGGCTAGCCTTGCTGTCCCATCATGAAAGCTCCTTTTATGCGCCTAGAAGCTAGAAGCTAACTGAAAAACACTGTTGCTGTCGGGCTTATACTCACGACAGGCATGGCTGTGAGAGGGAAAAAGAGGTTTCACGGAGAAACACGTATTCCAGTTTCTGACTCAGAGCTCATCCTGTCCTGTTCTCTAGCTAAAGGGAAACTCAAAGTGAGGCCTAGCTTCGAGGGAGGGCCCTGATATGCCATGCAGCGGAGTAGGCGTGCAGCAGCTTCCCTGAGGCCTTAGCCGCTCTTCTGCTTTAGTTGAACGCTAGTAAGCTTTTCAGGACTCGTAGACCCCTCGCGGCAGCACTCGTTTCCGTACAAGGACCCTGAGTACCCCCAGGCTCCCCTGGGCTTGCTGGGCCACACTCAGACCCGTAGGCCATTCAGGGTGGCCCTGCGTAGGTCGAGTGAAGAGTCACACGCTGCCCTCTTCCTTGGGCGAGCTAGGTATCCCCAGCTCACCAACGGCTTCATGAACACGGTCCTAGCAAGTCCAGCATACCATGGAAGTCGTCCTAGTTGCCCTAGTCTGAGCGGTACTGAGAAAAACTCTCTGCTTACAAGTCCTTCTAGGACCTCATACCTGAAGTCACCGTATCTCAAGGAGAAAGGCAGCTTGCACTGCAACTTCCACTACAGCACAGTTTTGTGTGTGACACTTCAGAATGTTGGGGGAGGCACAGGACCCTAGGAGTCCTAGGGCAGTCTTTCATCTAAGCAGTTCGCTACACGCAGAGCACCTTAGGTAGAAAAGTTGAATAAGGGAAGAGCCAGGGAGGTAGCTAGGTCTCTTTTGACCTGCCAGAAGCCAGAGACACTTACGCTGCGTGTCAACCTGGAGATGGTGCCTGATGGGACTGGCCTTGTTTTCCCACTTTGAAAGCTCCTCTTATGCGCCTTGAAGCTCCCTTAAAAACACTGTGGTTGTCAGCCTTATACTCACGGCAGGCATGGCTGTGAGAGGGAAAGAACGGTTTCACGAAGAAACAGGGTATCCCAGTTTCTCGGTCAGAGCTCATCCTGTCCTGTTCTATAGCTAAAGGGAATCTCAAAGTGAGGCCTATCTTCCAAGGAGGGCCCTGATACGCCAGGCAGCAGGGTAGGAGTGTGCAGCTTCCATGAGGCTTTAGTCGCACTTCTGCCTTAGTGTAACGGTACTAATCTTCTCAGGACTCCTGCTCCATTGCGTCTGAACCCGTTTCCGTACAAAGACACTGAGTTCCCCCCAGGCTCTCCTGAGTTGGAGATCAACATTCAGACACGTAGACCCTTCGGAGTACCCGTGTCTGTGCCGAGTGAAGGGCAGCATGATGCACGCTCCCTCGGGGGAGCTCGATTTCCTCAGCTCACCAACAGCCTCAGGAACACGGTTGTAGTAGGTGCAGCATGCCATGCAAGTCTGCCTGCTTACAGTAGTCCGAGTTGTCCTGAGGAAAACTCTTTGCTTACAATTCCTTCTACCAGCTCCTAGCTGAATTCAACCAACCTCTAGGAGAAAGTCGGCTTGTGGTCCAAGTGCAACTAGAGCACACTTTCTGGTGTAACGCCGCAGGCTTGTGGAAGATGCCCAGGAGCCCAGGACACCTAGGGAATCCTTTCATTGAGGCAGTTCGCTACACGCAGAACACCCTGCATAGAAAAGTGGATTCTCCAAGGACCCAGTGAGGAGCTAGGTCTCTTTTGACCTGTTAGAAACAACAGATGCTTCTTCTGCGTGTCAGCCTGGAAATGGCGGCCTTAGGAGACAAGCCTTTCTTTCCCGTCTTGAAAGCTCCATTCATGCGGCCTTGAAGCTACCTGAAAAACACTGTGGTTGTCGGACTTGTCCTCACTCCAGGCATGGCTCTGGAAGAAAATGAGTTTTCTCGAAAGAAAGAGGGTGCTGCTTCCAGGCCCTGGTGGGGAGCATATCCTGCATTGCACTAGAGCGAAGGGGAATCTCAGCGTGCGCCCTACCCTCGACCTAAGGCTCTGATTTGCCCTCCAGAAGGGTAGTGGTGCAGCATTTTCCTTGAGGTCTTAGTCGCAGTTCTGCATTAATTTAAAGGTACTACTCTTCTCAGGACTCCAGGCCCATTCATGTCAGTACCCATTTCCGTACAAGAACTCTGAGTACCCCAGGACTCCCCTGGGCTTGCTGGGCCACACTCAGACCCGTAGGCCGTTCAGTGTGCCCCTTTTTAGGCCGAGTGAAAGATAAAAAACTGCACTCTTTCTTGGGAAAGCCAGATTTCCTCAGCTCACCATCAGCCTCAGGAACACGGCTCTAGCGAGGCCAGCAAACCATGGAAGTCTGCCTCCTCACCCGATTCTGAGCTGTACTGAGTAAAACTCTCTGCTTTGAAGTCCTTCGAGGACCTCATACCTGAAGTTACCCTATCTCAAGGAGAAAGACGGCTTGCATTCCAACTTCCACTAAAGCACAGTAGTCTGTGTAACACTTCAGGCTTTGCGACATGCACAGGGCTCGTAGAGACCTAGGGCAGTCTACTGTCTAGGCACTTCACTACACGTACAACACCCTGTGCAGAAAAATTGATTCTGGGAAGAGCCAAGCAGGTAGCTAGGTCTCTTTTGACCTCTTAGAAACCACAGCTACTTGTGCAGTGTGTCAGTCTGGAAACAGGACCTGATGGGGCTACCCTTGCTGTCCCATCATGAAAGCTCCTTTTATGCGCCTAGAAGCTAGAAGCTAACTGAAAAACACTGTTGCTGTCGGTCTTATACTCACGACAGGCATGGCTGTGAGAGGGAAAAAGAGGTTTCACGAAGAAACACGTATTCCAGTTTCTGACTCAGAGCTCATCCTGTCCTGTTCTCTAGCTAAAGGGAAACTCAAAGTGAGGCCTAGCTTCGAGGGAGGGCCCTGATATGCCATGCAGCGGAGTAGGCGTGCAGCAGCTTCCCTGAGGCCTTAGCCGCTCTTCTGCTTTAGTTGAACGCTAGTAAGCTTTTCAGGACTCGTAGACCCCTCGCGGCAGCACTCGTTTCCATACAAGGACTCTGAGTACCCCCAGGCTCCCCTGGGCTTGCTGGGCCACACTCAGACCCGTAGGCCATTCAGGGTGGCCCTGCGTAGGTCGAGTGAAGAGTCATTCGCTGCCCTCTTCCTTGGGCGAGCTAGATATCCCCAGCTCACCAACGGCTTCATGAACACGGTCCTAGCAAGTCCAGCATACCATGGAAGTCGTCCTAGTTGCCCTAGTCTGAGCAGTACTGAGAAAAACTCTCTGCTTACAAGTCCTTCTAGGACCTCATACCTGAAGTCACCGTATCTCAAGGAGAAAGGCAGCTTGCACTGCAACTTCCACTACAGCACAGTTTTGTGTGTGACACTTCAGAATGTTGGGAGAGGCACAGGACCCTAGGAGTCCTAGGGCAGTCTTTCATCTAAGCAGTTCGCTACACGCAGAGCACCTTAGGTAGAAAAGTTGAATAAGGGAAGAGCCAGGGAGGTAGCTAGGTCTCTTTTGACCTGCCAGAAGCCAGAGACACTTACGCTGCGTGTCAACCTGGAGATGGTGCCTGATGGGACTGGCCTTGTTTTCCCACTTTGAAAGCTCCTCTTATGCGCCTTGAAGCTCCCTTAAAAACACTGTGGTTGTCAGCCTTATACTCACGGCAGGCATGGCTGTGAGAGGGAAAGAACGGTTTCACGAAGAAACAGGGTATCCCAGTTTCTCGGTCAGAGCTCATCCTGTCCTGTTCTATAGCTAAAGGGAATCTCAAAGTGAGGCCTAGCTTCGAAGGAGGGCCCTGATACGCCAGGCAGCAGGGTAGGAGTGCGCAGCTTCCATGAGGCCTTAGTCGCACTTCTGCCTTAGTGTAACGGTACTAATCTTCTCAGGACTCCTGCTCCATTGCGTCTGAACCCGTTTCCGTACAAAGACACTGAGTTCCCCCCAGGCTCTCCTGAGTTGGAGATCAACATTCAGACACGTAGACCCTTCGGAGTACCCGTGTCTGTGCCGAGTGAAGGGCAGTACAATGCACTCTCCCTCGGGGGAGCTCGATTTCCTCAGCTCACCAACAGCCTCAGGAACACGGTTGTAGTAGGTGCAGCATGGCATGCAAGTCTGCCTGCTTACAGTAGTCCGAGCTGTCCTGAGGAAAACTCTTTGCTTACAATTCCTTCTACCAGCTACTAGCTGAAGTCAACCAACCTCTAGGAGAAAGTCGGCTTGTGGTCCAAGTGCAACTAGAGCACACTTTCTGGTGTAACGCCGCAGGCTTGTGGAAGATGCCCAGGAGCCCTGGACACCTAGGGAATCCTTTCATTGAGGCAGTTCGCTACACGCAGAACACCCTGCATAGAAAAGTGGATTCTCCAAGGACCCAGTGAGGAGCTAGGTCTCTTTTGACCTGTTAGAAACCACAGATGCTTCTTCTGCGTGTCAGCCTGGAAATGGCGGCCTTAGGAGACAAGCCTTGCTTTCCCGTCTTGAAAGCTCCATTCATGCGGCTTTGAAGCTACATGAAAAACACTGTGGATGTCGGACATGTCCTCACTCCAGGCATGGCTCTGGAAGAAAATGAGTTTTCTCGAAAGAAAGAGGGTGCTGCTTCCAGGCCCTGGTGGGGATCATATCCTGCATTGCACTAGAGCGAAGGGGAATCTCAGCGTGCGCCCTACCCTCGACCTAAGGCTCTGATTTGCCCTCCAGAAGGGTAGTGGTGCAGCATTTTCCTTGAGGCCTTAGTCGCAGTTCTGCATTAGTTTAAAGGTACTACTCTTCTCAGGACTCCAGGCCCACTCATGTCAGTACCCATTTCCGTACAAGAACTCTGAGTACCCCAGGACTCCCCTGGGCTTGCTGGGCCACACTCAGACCCGTAGGCCCTTCAGTGTGCCCCTTTTTAGGCCGAGTGAAAGATAACAAACTGCACTCTTTCTTGGGAAAGCCAGATTTCCTCAGCTCACCATCAGCCTCAGGAACACGGCTCTAGCGAGGCCAGCAAACCATGGAAGTCTGCCTCCTCACCCGATTCTGAGCTGTACTGAGTAAAACTCTCTGCTTTGAAGTCCTTCGAGGAACTCATACCTGAAGTTACCCTATCTCAAGGAGAAAGACGGCTTGCATTCCAACTTCCACTAAAGCACAGTGGTCTGTGTAACACTTCAGGCTTTGCGACATGCACAGGGCTCGTAGAGACCTAGGGCAGTCTACTGTCTAGGCACTTCACTACACGTACAACACCCTGTGCAGAAAAATTGATTCTGGGAAGAGCCAAGCAGGTCGCTAGGTCTCTTTTGACCTCTTAGAAACCACAGCTACTTGTGCAGTGTGTCAGTCTGGAAACAGGACCTGATGGGGCTAGCCTTGCTGTCCCATCATGAAAGCTCCTTTTATGCGCCTAGAAGCTAGAAGCTAACTGAAAAACACTGTTGCTGTCGGGCTTATACTCACGACAGGCATGGCTGTGAGAGGGAAAAAGAGGTTTCACGAAGAAACACGTATTCCAGTTTCTGACTCAGAGCTCATCCTGTCCTGTTCTCTAGCTAAAGGGAAACTCAAAGTGAGGCCTAGCTTCGAGGGAGGGCCCTGATATGCCATGCAGCGGAGTAGGCGTGCAGCAGCTTCCCTGAGGCCTTAGCCGCTCTTCTGCTTTAGTTGAACGCTAGTAAGCTTTTCAGGACTCGTAGACCCCTCGCGGCAGCACTCGTTTCCGTACAAGGACCCTGAGTACCCCCAGGCTCCCCTGGGCTTGCTGGGCCACACTCAGACCCGTAGGCCATTCAGGGTGGCCCTGCGTAGGTCGAGTGAAGAGTCACACGCTGCCCTCTTCCTTGGGCGAGCTAGGTATCCCCAGCTCACCAACGGCTTCATGAACACGGTCCTAGCAAGTCCAGCATACCATGGAAGTCGTCCTAGTTGCCCTAGTCTGAGCGGTACTGAGAAAAACTCTCTGCTTACAAGTCCTTCTAGGACCTCATACCTGAAGTCACCGTATCTCAAGGAGAAAGGCAGCTTGCACTGCAACTTCCACTACAGCACAGTTTTGTGTGTGACACTTCAGAATGTTGGGAGAGGCACAGGACCCTAGGAGTCCTAGGGCAGTCTTTCATCTAAGCAGTTCGCTACACGCAGAGCACCTTAGGTAGAAAAGTTGAATAAGGGAAGAGCCAGGGAGGTAGCTAGGTCTCTTTTGACCTGCCAGAAGCCAGAGACACTTACGCTGCGTGTCAACCTGGAGATGGTGCCTGATGGGACTGGCCTTGTTTTCCCACTTTGAAAGCTCCTCTTATGCGCCTTGAAGCTCCCTTAAAAACACTGTGGTTGTCAGCCTTATACTCACGGCAGGCATGGCTGTGAGAGGGAAAGAACGGTTTCACGAAGAAACAGGGTATCCCAGTTTCTCGGTCAGAGCTCATCCTGTCCTGTTCTATAGCTAAAGGGAATCTCAAAGTGAGGCCTAGCTTCCAAGGAGGGCCCTGATACGCCAGGCAGCAGGGTAGGAGTGTGCAGCTTCCATGAGGCTTTAGTCGCACTTCTGCCTTAGTGTAACGGTACTAATCTTCTCAGGACTCCTGCTCCATTGCGTCTGAACCCGTTTCCGTACAAAGACACTGAGTTCCCCCCAGGCTCTCCTGAGTTGGAGATCAACATTCAGACACGTAGACCCTTCGGAGTACCCGTGTCTGTGCCGAGTGAAGGGCAGCATGATGCACGCTCCCTCGGGGGAGCTCGATTTCCTCAGCTCACCAACAGCCTCAGGAACACGGTTGTAGTAGGTGCAGCATGCCATGCAAGTCTGCCTGCTTACAGTAGTCCGAGTTGTCCTGAGGAAAACTCTTTGCTTACAATTCCTTCTACCAGCTCCTAGCTGAATTCAACCAACCTCTAGGAGAAAGTCGGCTTGTGGTCCAAGTGCAACTAGAGCACACTTTCTGGTGTAACGCCGCAGGCTTGTGGAAGATGCCCAGGAGCCCAGGACACCTAGGGAATCCTTTCATTGAGGCAGTTCGCTACACGCAGAACACCCTGCATAGAAAAGTGGATTCTCCAAGGACCCAGTGAGGAGCTAGGTCTCTTTTGACCTGTTAGAAACAACAGATGCTTCTTCTGCGTGTCAGCCTGGAAATGGCGGCCTTAGGAGACAAGCCTTTCTTTCCCGTCTTGAAAGCTCCATTCATGCGGCCTTGAAGCTACCTGAAAAACACTGTGGTTGTCGGACTTGTCCTCACTCCAGGCATGGCTCTGGAAGAAAATGAGTTTTCTCGAAAGAAAGAGGGTGCTGCTTCCAGGCCCTGGTGGGGAGCATATCCTGCATTGCACTAGAGCGAAGGGGAATCTCAGCGTGCGCCCTACCCTCGACCTAAGGCTCTGATTTGCCCTCCAGAAGGGTAGTGGTGCAGCATTTTCCTTGAGGTCTTAGTCGCAGTTCTGCATTAATTTAAAGGTACTACTCTTCTCAGGACTCCAGGCCCATTCATGTCAGTACCCATTTCCGTACAAGAACTCTGAGTACCCCAGGACTCCCCTGGGCTTGCTGGGCCACACTCAGACCCGTAGGCCGTTCAGTGTGCCCCTTTTTAGGCCGAGTGAAAGATAACAAACTGCACTCTTTCTTGGGAAAGCCAGATTTCCTCAGCTCACCATCAGCCTCAGGAACACGGCTCTAGCGAGGACAGCAAACCATGGAAGTCTGCCTCCTCACCCGATTCTGAGCTGTACTGAGTAAAACTCTCTGCTTTGAAGTCCTTCGAGGACCTCATACCTGAAGTTACCCTATCTCAAGGAGAAAGACGGCTTGCATTCCAACTTCCACTAAAGCACAGTAGTCTGTGTAACACTTCAGGCTTTGCGACATGCACAGGGCTCGTAGAGACCTAGGGCAGTCTACTGTCTAGGCACTTCACTACACGTACAACACCCTGTGCAGAAAAATTGATTCTGGGAAGAGCCAAGCAGGTAGCTAGGTCTCTTTTGACCTCTTAGAAACCACAGCTACTTGTGCAGTGTGTCAGTCTGGAAACAGGACCTGATGGGGCTACCCTTGCTGTCCCATCATGAAAGCTCCTTTTATGCGCCTAGAAGCTAGAAGCTAACTGAAAAACACTGTTGCTGTCGGTCTTATACTCACGACAGGCATGGCTGTGAGAGGGAAAAAGAGGTTTCACGAAGAAACACGTATTCCAGTTTCTGACTCAGAGCTCATCCTGTCCTGTTCTCTAGCTAAAGGGAAACTCAAAGTGAGGCCTAGCTTCGAGGGAGGGCCCTGATATGCCATGCAGCGGAGTAGGCGTGCAGCAGCTTCCCTGAGGCCTTAGCCGCTCTTCTGCTTTAGTTGAACGCTAGTAAGCTTTTCAGGACTCGTAGACCCCTCGCGGCAGCACTCGTTTCCATACAAGGACTCTGAGTACCCCCAGGCTCCCCTGGGCTTGCTGGGCCACACTCAGACCCGTAGGCCATTCAGGGTGGCCCTGCGTAGGTCGAGTGAAGAGTCATTCGCTGCCCTCTTCCTTGGGCGAGCTAGATATCCCCAGCTCACCAACGGCTTCATGAACACGGTCCTAGCAAGTCCAGCATACCATGGAAGTCGTCCTAGTTGCCCTAGTCTGAGCAGTACTGAGAAAAACTCTCTGCTTACAAGTCCTTCTAGGACCTCATACCTGAAGTCACCGTATCTCAAGGAGAAAGGCAGCTTGCACTGCAACTTCCACTACAGCACAGTTTTGTGTGTGACACTTCAGAATGTTGGGAGAGGCACAGGACCCTAGGAGTCCTAGGGCAGTCTTTCATCTAAGCAGTTCGCTACACGCAGAGCACCTTAGGTAGAAAAGTTGAATAAGGGAAGAGCCAGGGAGGTAGCTAGGTCTCTTTTGACCTGCCAGAAGCCAGAGACACTTACGCTGCGTGTCAACCTGGAGATGGTGCCTGATGGGACTGGCCTTGTTTTCCCACTTTGAAAGCTCCTCTTATGCGCCTTGAAGCTCCCTTAAAAACACTGTGGTTGTCAGCCTTATACTCACGGCAGGCATGGCTGTGAGAGGGAAAGAACGGTTTCACGAAGAAACAGGGTATCCCAGTTTCTCGGTCAGAGCTCATCCTGTCCTGTTCTATAGCTAAAGGGAATCTCAAAGTGAGGCCTAGCTTCGAAGGAGGGCCCTGATACGCCAGGCAGCAGGGTAGGAGTGCGCAGCTTCCATGAGGCCTTAGTCGCACTTCTGCCTTAGTGTAACGGTACTAATCTTCTCAGGACTCCTGCTCCATTGCGTCTGAACCCGTTTCCGTACAAAGACACTGAGTTCCCCCCAGGCTCTCCTGAGTTGGAGATCAACATTCAGACACGTAGACCCTTCGGAGTACCCGTGTCTGTGCCGAGTGAAGGGCAGTACAATGCACTCTCCCTCGGGGGAGCTCGATTTCCTCAGCTCACCAACAGCCTCAGGAACACGGTTGTAGTAGGTGCAGCATGGCATGCAAGTCTGCCTGCTTACAGTAGTCCGAGCTGTCCTGAGGAAAACTCTTTGCTTACAATTCCTTCTACCAGCTACTAGCTGAAGTCAACCAACCTCTAGGAGAAAGTCGGCTTGTGGTCCAAGTGCAACTAGAGCACACTTTCTGGTGTAACGCCGCAGGCTTGTGGAAGATGCCCAGGAGCCCTGGACACCTAGGGAATCCTTTCATTGAGGCAGTTCGCTACACGCAGAACACCCTGCATAGAAAAGTGGATTCTCCAAGGACCCAGTGAGGAGCTAGGTCTCTTTTGACCTGTTAGAAACCACAGATGCTTCTTCTGCGTGTCAGCCTGGAAATGGCGGCCTTAGGAGACAAGCCTTGCTTTCCCGTCTTGAAAGCTCCATTCATGCGGCTTTGAAGCTACATGAAAAACACTGTGGTTGTCGGACTTGTCCTCACTCCAGGCATGGCTCTGGAAGAAAATGAGTTTTCTCGAAAGAAAGAGGGTGCTGCTTCCAGGCCCTGGTGGGGATCATATCCTGCATTGCACTAGAGCGAAGGGGAATCTCAGCGTGCGCCCTACCCTCGACCTAAGGCTCTGATTTGCCCTCCAGAAGGGTAGTGGTGCAGCATTTTCCTTGAGGCCTTAGTCGCAGTTCTGCATTAGTTTAAAGGTACTACTCTTCTCAGGACTCCAGGCCCACTCATGTCAGTACCCATTTCCGTACAAGAACTCTGAGTACCCCAGGACTCCCCTGGGCTTGCTGGGCCACACTCAGACCCGTAGGCCCTTCAGTGTGCCCCTTTTTAGGCCGAGTGAAAGATAACAAACTGCACTCTTTCTTGGGAAAGCCAGATTTCCTCAGCTCACCATCAGCCTCAGGAACACGGCTCTAGCGAGGCCAGCAAACCATGGAAGTCTGCCTCCTCACCCGATTCTGAGCTGTACTGAGTAAAACTCTCTGCTTTGAAGTCCTTCGAGGAACTCATACCTGAAGTTACCCTATCTCAAGGAGAAAGACGGCTTGCATTCCAACTTCCACTAAAGCACAGTGGTCTGTGTAACACTTCAGGCTTTGCGACATGCACAGGGCTCGTAGAGACCTAGGGCAGTCTACTGTCTAGGCACTTCACTACACGTACAACACCCTGTGCAGAAAAATTGATTCTGGGAAGAGCCAAGCAGGTAGCTAGGTCTCTTTTGACCTCTTAGAAACCACAGCTACTTGTGCAGTGTGTCAGTCTGGAAACAGGACCTGATGGGGCTAGCCTTGCTGTCCCATCATGAAAGCTCCTTTTATGCGCCTAGAAGCTAGAAGCTAACTGAAAAACACTGTTGCTGTCGGGCTTATACTCACGACAGGCATGGCTGTGAGAGGGAAAAAGAGGTTTCACGAAGAAACACGTATTCCAGTTTCTGACTCAGAGCTCATCCTGTCCTGTTCTCTAGCTAAAGGGAAACTCAAAGTGAGGCCTAGCTTCGAGGGAGGGCCCTGATATGCCATGCAGCGGAGTAGGCGTGCAGCAGCTTCCCTGAGGCCTTAGCCGCTCTTCTGCTTTAGTTGAACGCTAGTAAGCTTTTCAGGACTCGTAGACCCCTCGCGGCAGCACTCGTTTCCGTACAAGGACCCTGAGTACCCCCAGGCTCCCCTGGGCTTGCTGGGCCACACTCAGACCCGTAGGCCATTCAGGGTGGCCCTGCGTAGGTCGAGTGAAGAGTCACACGCTGCCCTCTTCCTTGGGCGAGCTAGGTATCCCCAGCTCACCAACGGCTTCATGAACACGGTCCTAGCAAGTCCAGCATACCATGGAAGTCGTCCTAGTTGCCCTAGTCTGAGCGGTACTGAGAAAAACTCTCTGCTTACAAGTCCTTCTAGGACCTCATACCTGAAGTCACCGTATCTCAAGGAGAAAGGCAGCTTGCACTGCAACTTCCACTACAGCACAGTTTTGTGTGTGACACTTCAGAATGTTGGGAGAGGCACAGGACCCTAGGAGTCCTAGGGCAGTCTTTCATCTAAGCAGTTCGCTACACGCAGAGCACCTTAGGTAGAAAAGTTGAATAAGGGAAGAGCCAGGGAGGTAGCTAGGTCTCTTTTGACCTGCCAGAAGCCAGAGACACTTACGCTGCGTGTCAACCTGGAGATGGTGCCTGATGGGACTGGCCTTGTTTTCCCACTTTGAAAGCTCCTCTTATGCGCCTTGAAGCTCCCTTAAAAACACTGTGGTTGTCAGCCTTATACTCACGGCAGGCATGGCTGTGAGAGGGAAAGAACGGTTTCACGAAGAAACAGGGTATCCCAGTTTCTCGGTCAGAGCTCATCCTGTCCTGTTCTATAGCTAAAGGGAATCTCAAAGTGAGGCCTAGCTTCCAAGGAGGGCCCTGATACGCCAGGCAGCAGGGTAGGAGTGTGCAGCTTCCATGAGGCTTTAGTCGCACTTCTGCCTTAGTGTAACGGTACTAATCTTCTCAGGACTCCTGCTCCATTGCGTCTGAACCCGTTTCCGTACAAAGACACTGAGTTCCCCCCAGGCTCTCCTGAGTTGGAGATCAACATTCAGACACGTAGACCCTTCGGAGTACCCGTGTCTGTGCCGAGTGAAGGGCAGCATGATGCACGCTCCCTCGGGGGAGCTCGATTTCCTCAGCTCACCAACAGCCTCAGGAACACGGTTGTAGTAGGTGCAGCATGCCATGCAAGTCTGCCTGCTTACAGTAGTCCGAGTTGTCCTGAGGAAAACTCTTTGCTTACAATTCCTTCTACCAGCTCCTAGCTGAATTCAACCAACCTCTAGGAGAAAGTCGGCTTGTGGTCCAAGTGCAACTAGAGCACACTTTCTGGTGTAACGCCGCAGGCTTGTGGAAGATGCCCAGGAGCCCAGGACACCTAGGGAATCCTTTCATTGAGGCAGTTCGCTACACGCAGAACACCCTGCATAGAAAAGTGGATTCTCCAAGGACCCAGTGAGGAGCTAGGTCTCTTTTGACCTGTTAGAAACAACAGATGCTTCTTCTGCGTGTCAGCCTGGAAATGGCGGCCTTAGGAGACAAGCCTTTCTTTCCCGTCTTGAAAGCTCCATTCATGCGGCCTTGAAGCTACCTGAAAAACACTGTGGTTGTCGGACTTGTCCTCACTCCAGGCATGGCTCTGGAAGAAAATGAGTTTTCTCGAAAGAAAGAGGGTGCTGCTTCCAGGCCCTGGTGGGGAGCATATCCTGCATTGCACTAGAGCGAAGGGGAATCTCAGCGTGCGCCCTACCCTCGACCTAAGGCTCTGATTTGCCCTCCAGAAGGGTAGTGGTGCAGCATTTTCCTTGAGGTCTTAGTCGCAGTTCTGCATTAATTTAAAGGTACTACTCTTCTCAGGACTCCAGGCCCATTCATGTCAGTACCCATTTCCGTACAAGAACTCTGAGTACCCCAGGACTCCCCTGGGCTTGCTGGGCCACACTCAGACCCGTAGGCCGTTCAGTGTGCCCCTTTTTAGGCCGAGTGAAAGATAACAAACTGCACTCTTTCTTGGGAAAGCCAGATTTCCTCAGCTCACCATCAGCCTCAGGAACACGGCTCTAGCGAGGACAGCAAACCATGGAAGTCTGCCTCCTCACCCGATTCTGAGCTGTACTGAGTAAAACTCTCTGCTTTGAAGTCCTTCGAGGACCTCATACCTGAAGTTACCCTATCTCAAGGAGAAAGACGGCTTGCATTCCAACTTCCACTAAAGCACAGTAGTCTGTGTAACACTTCAGGCTTTGCGACATGCACAGGGCTCGTAGAGACCTAGGGCAGTCTACTGTCTAGGCACTTCACTACACGTACAACACCCTGTGCAGAAAAATTGATTCTGGGAAGAGCCAAGCAGGTAGCTAGGTCTCTTTTGACCTCTTAGAAACCACAGCTACTTGTGCAGTGTGTCAGTCTGGAAACAGGACCTGATGGGGCTAGCCTTGCTGTCCCATCATGAAAGCTCCTTTTATGCGCCTAGAAGCTAGAAGCTAACTGAAAAACACTGTTGCTGTCGGGCTTATACTCACAACAGGCATGGCTGTGAGAGGGAAAAAGAGGTTTCACGAAGAAACACGTATTCCAGTTTCTGACTCAGAGCTCATCCTGTCCTGTTCTCTAGCTAAAGGGAAACTCAAAGTGAGGCCTAGCTTCGAGGGAGGGCCCTGATATGCCATGCAGCGGAGTAGGCGTGCAGCAGCTTCCCTGAGGCCTTAGCCGCTCTTCTGCTTTAGTTGAACGCTAGTAAGCTTTTCAGGACTCGTAGACCCCTCGCGGCAGCACTCGTTTCCGTACAAGGACTCTGAGTACCCCCAGGCTCCCCTGGGCTTGCTGGGCCACACTCAGACCCGTAGGCCATTCAGGGTGGCCCTGCGTAGGTCGAGTGAAGAGTCATTCGCTGCCCTCTTCCTTGGGCGAGCTAGATATCCCCAGCTCACCAACGGCTTCATGAACACGGTCCTAGCAAGTCCAGCATACCATGGAAGTCGTCCTAGTTGCCCTAGTCTGAGCAGTACTGAGAAAAACTCTCTGCTTACAAGTCCTTCTAGGACCTCATACCTGAAGTCACCGTATCTCAAGGAGAAAGGCAGCTTGCACTGCAACTTCCACTACAGCACAGTTTTGTGTGTGACACTTCAGAATGTTGGGAGAGGCACAGGACCCTAGGAGTCCTAGGGCAGTCTTTCATCTAAGCAGTTCGCTACACGCAGAGCACCTTAGGTAGAAAAGTTGAATAAGGGAAGAGCCAGGGAGGTAGCTAGGTCTCTTTTGACCTGCCAGAAGCCAGAGACACTTACGCTGCGTGTCAACCTGGAGATGGTGCCTGATGGGACTGGCCTTGTTTTCCCACTTTGAAAGCTCCTCTTATGCGCCTTGAAGCTCCCTTAAAAACACTGTGGTTGTCAGCCTTATACTCACGGCAGGCATGGCTGTGAGAGGGAAAGAACGGTTTCACGAAGAAACAGGGTATCCCAGTTTCTCGGTCAGAGCTCATCCTGTCCTGTTCTATAGCTAAAGGGAATCTCAAAGTGAGGCCTAGCTTCGAAGGAGGGCCCTGATACGCCAGGCAGCAGGGTAGGAGTGCGCAGCTTCCATGAGGCCTTAGTCGCACTTCTGCCTTAGTGTAACGGTACTAATCTTCTCAGGACTCCTGCTCCATTGCGTCTGAACCCGTTTCCGTACAAAGACACTGAGTTCCCCCCAGGCTCTCCTGAGTTGGAGATCAACATTCAGACACGTAGACCCTTCGGAGTACCCGTGTCTGTGCCGAGTGAAGGGCAGTACGATGCACGCTCCCTCGGGGGAGCTCGATTTCCTCAGCTCACCAACAGCCTCAGGAACACGGTTGTAGTAGGTGCAGCATGGCATGCAAGTCTGCCTGCTTACAGTAGTCCGAGCTGTCCTGAGGAAAACTCTTTGCTTACAATTCCTTCTACCAGCTCCTAGCTGAAGTCAACCAACCTCTAGGAGAAAGTCGGCTTGTGGTCCAAGTGCAACTAGAGCACACTTTCTGGTGTAACGCCGCAGGCTTGTGGAAGATGCCCAGGAGCCCTGGACACCTAGGGAATCCTTTCATTGAGGCAGTTCGCTACACGCAGAACACCCTGCATAGAAAAGTGGATTCTCCAAGGACCCAGTGAGGAGCTAGGTCTCTTTTGACCTGTTAGAAACCACAGATGCTTCTTCTGCGTGTCAGCCTGGAAATGGCGGCCTTAGGAGACAAGCCTTGCTTTCCCGTCTTGAAAGCTCCATTCATGCGGCCTTGAAGCTACATGAAAAACACTGTGGTTGTCGGACTTGTCCTCACTCCAGGCATGGCTCTGGAAGAAAATGAGTTTTCTCGAAAGAAAGAGGGTGCTGCTTCCAGGCCCTGGTGGGGATCATATCCTGCATTGCACTAGAGCGAAGGGGAATCTCAGCGTGCGCCCTACCCTCGACCTAAGGCTCTGATTTGCCCTCCAGAAGGGTAGTGGTGCAGCATTTTCCTTGAGGCCTTAGTCGCAGTTCTGCATTAGTTTAAAGGTACTACTCTTCTCAGGACTCCAGGCCCACTCATGTCAGTACCCATTTCCGTACAAGAACTCTGAGTACCCCAGGACTCCCCTGGGCTTGCTGGGCCACACTCAGACCCGTAGGCCCTTCAGTGTGCCCCTTTTTAGGCCGAGTGAAAGATAACAAACTGCACTCTTTCTTGGGAAAGCCAGATTTCCTCAGCTCACCATCAGCCTCAGGAACACGGCTCTAGCGAGGCCAGCAAACCATGGAAGTCTGCCTCCTCACCCGATTCTGAGCTGTACTGAGTAAAACTCTCTGCTTTGAAGTCCTTCGAGGAACTCATACCTGAAGTTACCCTATCTCAAGGAGAAAGACGGCTTGCATTCCAACTTCCACTAAAGCACAGTGGTCTGTGTAACACTTCAGGCTTTGCGACATGCACAGGGCTCGTAGAGACCTAGGGCAGTCTACTGTCTAGGCACTTCACTACACGTACAACACCCTGTGCAGAAAAATTGATTCTGGGAAGAGCCAAGCAGGTCGCTAGGTCTCTTTTGACCTCTTAGAAACCACAGCTACTTGTGCAGTGTGTCAGTCTGGAAACAGGACCTGATGGGGCTAGCCTTGCTGTCCCATCATGAAAGCTCCTTTTATGCGCCTAGAAGCTAGAAGCTAACTGAAAAACACTGTTGCTGTCGGGCTTATACTCACGACAGGCATGGCTGTGAGAGGGAAAAAGAGGTTTCACGAAGAAACACGTATTCCAGTTTCTGACTCAGAGCTCATCCTGTCCTGTTCTCTAGCTAAAGGGAAACTCAAAGTGAGGCCTAGCTTCGAGGGAGGGCCCTGATATGCCATGCAGCGGAGTAGGCGTGCAGCAGCTTCCCTGAGGCCTTAGCCGCTCTTCTGCTTTAGTTGAACGCTAGTAAGCTTTTCAGGACTCGTAGACCCCTCGCGGCAGCACTCGTTTCCGTACAAGGACCCTGAGTACCCCCAGGCTCCCCTGGGCTTGCTGGGCCACACTCAGACCCGTAGGCCATTCAGGGTGGCCCTGCGTAGGTCGAGTGAAGAGTCACACGCTGCCCTCTTCCTTGGGCGAGCTAGGTATCCCCAGCTCACCAACGGCTTCATGAACACGGTCCTAGCAAGTCCAGCATACCATGGAAGTCGTCCTAGTTGCCCTAGTCTGAGCGGTACTGAGAAAAACTCTCTGCTTACAAGTCCTTCTAGGACCTCATACCTGAAGTCACCGTATCTCAAGGAGAAAGGCAGCTTGCACTGCAACTTCCACTACAGCACAGTTTTGTGTGTGACACTTCAGAATGTTGGGAGAGGCACAGGACCCTAGGAGTCCTAGGGCAGTCTTTCATCTAAGCAGTTCGCTACACGCAGAGCACCTTAGGTAGAAAAGTTGAATAAGGGAAGAGCCAGGGAGGTAGCTAGGTCTCTTTTGACCTGCCAGAAGCCAGAGACACTTACGCTGCGTGTCAACCTGGAGATGGTGCCTGATGGGACTGGCCTTGTTTTCCCACTTTGAAAGCTCCTCTTATGCGCCTTGAAGCTCCCTTAAAAACACTGTGGTTGTCAGCCTTATACTCACGGCAGGCATGGCTGTGAGAGGGAAAGAACGGTTTCACGAAGAAACAGGGTATCCCAGTTTCTCGGTCAGAGCTCATCCTGTCCTGTTCTATAGCTAAAGGGAATCTCAAAGTGAGGCCTAGCTTCCAAGGAGGGCCCTGATACGCCAGGCAGCAGGGTAGGAGTGTGCAGCTTCCATGAGGCTTTAGTCGCACTTCTGCCTTAGTGTAACGGTACTAATCTTCTCAGGACTCCTGCTCCATTGCGTCTGAACCCGTTTCCGTACAAAGACACTGAGTTCCCCCCAGGCTCTCCTGAGTTGGAGATCAACATTCAGACACGTAGACCCTTCGGAGTACCCGTGTCTGTGCCGAGTGAAGGGCAGCATGATGCACGCTCCCTCGGGGGAGCTCGATTTCCTCAGCTCACCAACAGCCTCAGGAACACGGTTGTAGTAGGTGCAGCATGCCATGCAAGTCTGCCTGCTTACAGTAGTCCGAGTTGTCCTGAGGAAAACTCTTTGCTTACAATTCCTTCTACCAGCTCCTAGCTGAATTCAACCAACCTCTAGGAGAAAGTCGGCTTGTGGTCCAAGTGCAACTAGAGCACACTTTCTGGTGTAACGCCGCAGGCTTGTGGAAGATGCCCAGGAGCCCAGGACACCTAGGGAATCCTTTCATTGAGGCAGTTCGCTACACGCAGAACACCCTGCATAGAAAAGTGGATTCTCCAAGGACCCAGTGAGGAGCTAGGTCTCTTTTGACCTGTTAGAAACAACAGATGCTTCTTCTGGGTGTCAGCCTGGAAATGGCGGCCTTAGGAGACAAGCCTTTCTTTCCCGTCTTGAAAGCTCCATTCATGCGGCCTTGAAGCTACCTGAAAAACACTGTGGTTGTCGGACTTGTCCTCACTCCAGGCATGGCTCTGGAAGAAAATGAGTTTTCTCGAAAGAAAGAGGGTGCTGCTTCCAGGCCCTGGTGGGGAGCATATCCTGCATTGCACTAGAGCGAAGGGGAATCTCAGCGTGCGCCCTACCCTCGACCTAAGGCTCTGATTTGCCCTCCAGAAGGGTAGTGGTGCAGCATTTTCCTTGAGGTCTTAGTCGCAGTTCTGCATTAATTTAAAGGTACTACTCTTCTCAGGACTCCAGGCCCATTCATGTCAGTACCCATTTCCGTACAAGAACTCTGAGTACCCCAGGACTCCCCTGGGCTTGCTGGGCCACACTCAGACCCGTAGGCCGTTCAGTGTGCCCCTTTTTAGGCCGAGTGAAAGATAACAAACTGCACTCTTTCTTGGGAAAGCCAGATTTCCTCAGCTCACCATCAGCCTCAGGAACACGGCTCTAGCGAGGCCAGCAAACCATGGAAGTCTGCCTCCTCACCCGATTCTGAGCTGTACTGAGTAAAACTCTCTGCTTTGAAGTCCTTCGAGGACCTCATACCTGAAGTTACCCTATCTCAAGGAGAAAGACGGCTTGCATTCCAACTTCCACTAAAGCACAGTAGTCTGTGTAACACTTCAGGCTTTGCGACATGCACAGGGCTCGTAGAGACCTAGGGCAGTCTACTGTCTAGGCACTTCACTACACGTACAAAACCCTGTGCAGAAAAATTGATTCTGGGAAGAGCCAAGCAGGTAGCTAGGTCTCTTTTGACCTCTTAGAAACCACAGCTACTTGTGCAGTGTGTCAGTCTGGAAACAGGACCTGATGGGGCTAGCCTTGCTGTCCCATCATGAAAGCTCCTTTTATGCGCCTAGAAGCTAGAAGCTAACTGAAAAACACTGTTGCTGTCGGGCTTATACTCACGACAGGCATGGCTGTGAGAGGGAAAAAGAGGTTTCACGAAGAAACACGTATTCCAGTTTCTGACTCAGAGCTCATCCTGTCCTGTTCTCTAGCTAAAGGGAAACTCAAAGTGAGGCCTAGCTTCGAGGGAGGGCCCTGATATGCCATGCAGCGGAGTAGGCGTGCAGCAGCTTCCCTGAGGCCTTAGCCGCTCTTCTGCTTTAGTTGAACGCTAGTAAGCTTTTCAGGACTCGTAGACCCCTCGCGGCAGCACTCGTTTCCATACAAGGACTCTGAGTACCCCCAGGCTCCCCTGGGCTTGCTGGGCCACACTCAGACCCGTAGGCCATTCAGGGTGGCCCTGCGTAGGTCGAGTGAAGAGTCATTCGCTGCCCTCTTCCTTGGGCGAGCTAGATATCCCCAGCTCACCAACGGCTTCATGAACACGGTCCTAGCAAGTCCAGCATACCATGGAAGTCATCCTAGTTGCCCTAGTCTGAGCAGTACTGAGAAAAACTCTCTGCTTACAAGTCCTTCTAGGACCTCATACCTGAAGTCACCGTATCTCAAGGAGAAAGGCAGCTTGCACTGCAACTTCCACTACAGCACAGTTTTGTGTGTGACACTTCAGAATGTTGGGAGAGGCACAGGACCCTAGGAGTCCTAGGGCAGTCTTTCATCTAAGCAGTTCGCTACACGCAGAGCACCTTAGGTAGAAAAGTTGAATAAGGGAAGAGCCAGGGAGGTAGCTAGGTCTCTTTTGACCTGCCAGAAGCCAGAGACACTTACGCTGCGTGTCAACCTGGAGATGGTGCCTGATGGGACTGGCCTTGTTTTCCCACTTTGAAAGCTCCTCTTATGCGCCTTGAAGCTCCCTTAAAAACACTGTGGTTGTCAGCCTTATACTCACGGCAGGCATGGCTGTGAGAGGGAAAGAACGGTTTCACGAAGAAACAGGGTATCCCAGTTTCTCGGTCAGAGCTCATCCTGTCCTGTTCTATAGCTAAAGGGAATCTCAAAGTGAGGCCTAGCTTCGAAGGAGGGCCCTGATACGCCAGGCAGCAGGGTAGGAGTGCGCAGCTTCCATGAGGCCTTAGTCGCACTTCTGCCTTAGTGTAACGGTACTAATCTTCTCAGGACTCCTGCTCCATTGCGTCTGAACCCGTTTCCGTACAAAGACACTGAGTTCCCCCCAGGCTCTCCTGAGTTGGAGATCAACATTCAGACACGTAGACCCTTCGGAGTACCCGTGTCTGTGCCGAGTGAAGGGCAGTACGATGCACGCTCCCTCGGGGGAGCTCGATTTCCTCAGCTCACCAACAGCCTCAGGAACACGGTTGTAGTAGGTGCAGCATGGCATGCAAGTCTGCCTGCTTACAGTAGTCCGAGCTGTCCTGAGGAAAACTCTTTGCTTACAATTCCTTCTACCAGCTCCTAGCTGAAGTCAACCAACCTCTAGGAGAAAGTCGGCTTGTGGTCCAAGTGCAACTAGAGCACACTTTCTGGTGTAACGCCGCAGGCTTGTGGAAGATGCCCAGGAGCCCTGGACACCTAGGGAATCCTTTCATTGAGGCAGTTCGCTACACGCAGAACACCCTGCATAGAAAAGTGGATTCTCCAAGGACCCAGTGAGGAGCTAGGTCTCTTTTGACCTGTTAGAAACCACAGATGCTTCTTCTGCGTGTCAGCCTGGAAATGGCGGCCTTAGGAGACAAGCCTTGCTTTCCCGTCTTGAAAGCTCCATTCATGCGGCCTTGAAGCTACCTGAAAAACACTGTGGTTGTCGGACTTCTCCTCACTCCAGGCATGGCTCTGGAAGAAAATGAGTTTTCTCGAAAGAAAGAGGGTGCTGCTTCCAGGCCCTGGTGGGGAGCATATCCTGCATTGCACTAGAGCGAAGGGGAATCTCAGCGTGCGCCCTCCCCTCGACCTAAGGCTCTGATTTGCCCTCCAGAAGGGTAGTGGTGCAGCATTTTCCTTGAGGTCTTAGTCGCAGTTCTGCATTAATTTAAAGGTACTACTCTTCTCAGGACTCCAGGCCCACTCATGTCAGTACCCATTTCCGTACAAGAACTCTGAGTACCCCAGGACTCCCCTGGGCTTGCTGGGCCACACTCAGACCCGTAGGCCCTTCAGTGTGCCCCTTTTTAGGCCGAGTGAAAGATAACAAACTGCACTCTTTCTTGGGAAAGCCAGATTTCCTCAGCTCACCATCAGCCTCAGGAACACGGCTCTAGCGAGGCCAGCAAACCATGGAAGTCTGCCTCCTCACCCGATTCTGAGCTGTACTGAGTAAAACTCTCTGCTTTGAAGTCCTTCGAGGAACTCATACCTGAAGTTACCCTATCTCAAGGAGAAAGACGGCTTGCATTCCAACTTCCACTAAAGCACAGTGGTCTGTGTAACACTTCAGGCTTTGCGACATGCACAGGGCTCGTAGAGACCTAGGGCAGTCTACTGTCTAGGCACTTCACTACACGTACAACACCCTGTGCAGAAAAATTGATTCTGGGAAGAGCCAAGCAGGTCGCTAGGTCTCTTTTGACCTCTTAGAAACCACAGCTACTTGTGCAGTGTGTCAGTCTGGAAACAGGACCTGATGGGGCTAGCCTTGCTGTCCCATCATGAAAGCTCCTTTTATGCGCCTAGAAGCTAGAAGCTAACTGAAAAACACTGTTGCTGTCGGGCTTATACTCACGACAGGCATGGCTGTGAGAGGGAAAAAGAGGTTTCACGAAGAAACACGTATTCCAGTTTCTGACTCAGAGCTCATCCTGTCCTGTTCTCTAGCTAAAGGGAAACTCAAAGTGAGGCCTAGCTTCGAGGGAGGGCCCTGATATGCCATGCAGCGGAGTAGGCGTGCAGCAGCTTCCCTGAGGCCTTAGCCGCTCTTCTGCTTTAGTTGAACGCTAGTAAGCTTTTCAGGACTCGTAGACCCCTCGCGGCAGCACTCGTTTCCGTACAAGGACCCTGAGTACCCCCAGGCTCCCCTGGGCTTGCTGGGCCACACTCAGACCCGTAGGCCATTCAGGGTGGCCCTGCGTAGGTCGAGTGAAGAGTCACACGCTGCCCTCTTCCTTGGGCGAGCTAGGTATCCCCAGCTCACCAACGGCTTCATGAACACGGTCCTAGCAAGTCCAGCATACCATGGAAGTCGTCCTAGTTGCCCTAGTCTGAGCGGTACTGAGAAAAACTCTCTGCTTACAAGTCCTTCTAGGACCTCATACCTGAAGTCACCGTATCTCAAGGAGAAAGGCAGCTTGCACTGCAACTTCCACTACAGCACAGTTTTGTGTGTGACACTTCAGAATGTTGGGAGAGGCACAGGACCCTAGGAGTCCTAGGGCAGTCTTTCATCTAAGCAGTTCGCTACACGCAGAGCACCTTAGGTAGAAAAGTTGAATAAGGGAAGAGCCAGGGAGGTAGCTAGGTCTCTTTTGACCTGCCAGAAGCCAGAGACACTTACGCTGCGTGTCAACCTGGAGATGGTGCCTGATGGGACTGGCCTTGTTTTCCCACTTTGAAAGCTCCTCTTATGCGCCTTGAAGCTCCCTTAAAAACACTGTGGTTGTCAGCCTTATACTCACGGCAGGCATGGCTGTGAGAGGGAAAGAACGGTTTCACGAAGAAACAGGGTATCCCAGTTTCTCGGTCAGAGCTCATCCTGTCCTGTTCTATAGCTAAAGGGAATCTCAAAGTGAGGCCTAGCTTCCAAGGAGGGCCCTGATACGCCAGGCAGCAGGGTAGGAGTGTGCAGCTTCCATGAGGCTTTAGTCGCACTTCTGCCTTAGTGTAACGGTACTAATCTTCTCAGGACTCCTGCTCCATTGCGTCTGAACCCGTTTCCGTACAAAGACACTGAGTTCCCCCCAGGCTCTCCTGAGTTGGAGATCAACATTCAGACACGTAGACCCTTCGGAGTACCCGTGTCTGTGCCGAGTGAAGGGCAGCATGATGCACGCTCCCTCGGGGGAGCTCGATTTCCTCAGCTCACCAACAGCCTCAGGAACACGGTTGTAGTAGGTGCAGCATGGCATGCAAGTCTGCCTGCTTACAGTAGTCCGAGCTGTCCTGAGGAAAACTCTTTGCTTACAATTCCTTCTACCAGCTCCTAGCTGAATTCAACCAACCTCTAGGAGAAAGTCGGCTTGTGGTCCAAGTGCAACTAGAGCACACTTTCTGGTGTAACGCCGCAGGCTTGTGGAAGATGCCCAGGAGCCCAGGACACCTAGGGAATCCTTTCATTGAGGCAGTTCGCTACACGCAGAACACCCTGCATAGAAAAGTGGATTCTCCAAGGACCCAGTGAGGAGCTAGGTCTCTTTTGACCTGTTAGAAACAACAGATGCTTCTTCTGCGTGTCAGCCTGGAAATGGCGGCCTTAGGAGACAAGCCTTTCTTTCCCGTCTTGAAAGCTCCATTCATGCGGCCTTGAAGCTACCTGAAAAACACTGTGGTTGTCGGACTTGTCCTCACTCCAGGCATGGCTCTGGAAGAAAATGAGTTTTCTCGAAAGAAAGAGGGTGCTGCTTCCAGGCCCTGGTGGGGAGCATATCCTGCATTGCACTAGAGCGAAGGGGAATCTCAGCGTGCGCCCTACCCTCGACCTAAGGCTCTGATTTGCCCTCCAGAAGGGTAGTGGTGCAGCATTTTCCTTGAGGTCTTAGTCGCAGTTCTGCATTAATTTAAAGGTACTACTCTTCTCAGGACTCCAGGCCCATTCATGTCAGTACCCATTTCCGTACAAGAACTCTGAGTACCCCAGGACTCCCCTGGGCTTGCTGGGCCACACTCAGACCCGTAGGCCCTTCAGTGTGCCCCTTTTTAGGCCGAGTGAAAGATAACAAACTGCACTCTTTCTTGGGAAAGCCAGATTTCCTCAGCTCACCATCAGCCTCAGGAACACGGCTCTAGCGAGGCCAGCAAACCATGGAAGTCTGCCTCCTCACCCGATTCTGAGCTGTACTGAGTAAAACTCTCTGCTTTGAAGTCCTTCGAGGACCTCATACCTGAAGTTACCCTATCTCAAGGAGAAAGACGGCTTGCATTCCAACTTCCACTAAAGCACAGTAGTCTGTGTAACACTTCAGGCTTTGCGACATGCACAGGGCTCGTAGAGACCTAGGGCAGTCTACTGTCTAGGCACTTCACTACACGTACAACACCCTGTGCAGAAAAATTGATTCTGGGAAGAGCCAAGCAGGTAGCTAGGTCTCTTTTGACCTCTTAGAAACCACAGCTACTTGTGCAGTGTGTCAGTCTGGAAACAGGACCTGATGGGGCTAGCCTTGCTGTCCCATCATGAAAGCTCCTTTTATGCGCCTAGAAGCTAGAAGCTAACTGAAAAACACTGTTGCTGTCGGGCTTATACTCACGACAGGCATGGCTGTGAGAGGGAAAAGAGGTTTCACGAAGAAACACGTATTCCAGTTTCTGACTCAGAGCTCATCCTGTCCTGTTCTCTAGCTAAAGGGAAACTCAAAGTGAGGCCTAGCTTCGAGGGAGGGCCCTGATATGCCATGCAGCGGAGTAGGCGTGCAGCAGCTTCCCTGAGGCCTTAGCCGCTCTTCTGCTTTAGTTGAACGCTAGTAAGCTTTTCAGGACTCGTAGACCCCTCGCGGCAGCACTCGTTTCCATACAAGGACTCTGAGTACCCCCAGGCTCCCCTGGGCTTGCTGGGCCACACTCAGACCCGTAGGCCATTCAGGGTGGCCCTGCGTAGGTCGAGTGAAGAGTCATTCGCTGCCCTCTTCCTTGGGCGAGCTAGATATCCCCAGCTCACCAACGGCTTCATGAACACGGTCCTAGCAAGTCCAGCATACCATGGAAGTCGTCCTAGTTGCCCTAGTCTGAGCAGTACTGAGAAAAACTCTCTGCTTACAAGTCCTTCTAGGACCTCATACCTGAAGTCACCGTATCTCAAGGAGAAAGGCAGCTTGCACTGCAACTTCCACTACAGCACAGTTTTGTGTGTGACACTTCAGAATGTTGGGAGAGGCACAGGACCCTAGGAGTCCTAGGGCAGTCTTTCACCTAAGCAGTTCGCTACACGCAGAGCACCTTAGGTAGAAAAGTTGAATCAGGGAAGAGCCAGGGAGGTAGCTAGGTCTCTTTTGACCTGCCAGAAGCCAGAGACACTTACGCTGCGTGTCAACCTGGAGATGGTGCCTGATGGGACTGGCCTTGTTTTCCCACTTTGAAAGCTCCTCTTATGCGCCTTGAAGCTCCCTTAAAAACACTGTGGTTGTCAGCCTTATACTCACGGCAGGCATGGCTGTGAGAGGGAAAGAACGGTTTCACGAAGAAACAGGGTATCCCAGTTTCTCGGTCAGAGCTCATCCTGTCCTGTTCTATAGCTAAAGGGAATCTCAAAGTGAGGCCTAGCTTCGAAGGAGGGCCCTGATACGCCAGGCAGCAGGGTAGGAGTGCGCAGCTTCCATGAGGCCTTAGTCGCACTTCTGCCTTAGTGTAACGGTACTAATCTTCTCAGGACTCCTGCTCCATTGCGTCTGAACCCGTTTCCGTACAAAGACACTGAGTTCCCCCCAGGCTCTCCTGAGTTGGAGATCAACATTCAGACACGTAGACCCTTCGGAGTACCCGTGTCTGTGCCGAGTGAAGGGCAGTACGATGCACGCTCCCTCGGGGGAGCTCGATTTCCTCAGCTCACCAACAGCCTCAGGAACACGGTTGTAGTAGGTGCAGCATGGCATGCAAGTCTGCCTGCTTACAGTAGTCCGAGCTGTCCTGAGGAAAACTCTTTGCTTACAATTCCTTCTACCAGCTACTAGCTGAAGTCAACCAACCTCTAGGAGAAAGTCGGCTTGTGGTCCAAGTGCAACTAGAGCACACTTTCTGGTGTAACGCCGCAGGCTTGTGGAAGATGCCCAGGAGCCCTGGACACCTAGGGAATCCTTTCATTGAGGCAGTTCGCTACACGCAGAACACCCTGCATAGAAAAGTGGATTCTCCAAGGACCCAGTGAGGAGCTAGGTCTCTTTTGACCTGTTAGAAACCACAGATGCTTCTTCTGCGTGTCAGCCTGGAAATGGCGGCCTTAGGAGACAAGCCTTGCTTTCCCGTCTTGAAAGCTCCATTCATGCGGCCTTGAAGCTACCTGAAAAACACTGTGGTTGTCGGACTTGTCCTCACTCCAGGCATGGCTCTGGAAGAAAATGAGTTTTCTCGAAAGAAAGAGGGTGCTGCTTCCAGGCCCTGGTGGGGAGCATATCCTGCATTGCACTAGAGCGAAGGGGAATCTCAGCGTGCGCCCTCCCCTCGACCTAAGGCTCTGATTTGCCCTCCAGAAGGGTAGTGGTGCAGCATTTTCCTTGAGGCCTTAGTCGCAGTTCTGCATTAGTTTAAAGGTACTACTCTTCTCAGGACTCCAGGCCCACTCATGTCAGTACCCATTTCCGTACAAGAACTCTGAGTACCCCAGGACTCCCCTGGGCTTGCTGGGCCACACTCAGACCCGTAGGCCCTTCAGTGTGCCCCTTTTTAGGCCGAGTGAAAGATAACAAACTGCACTCTTTCTTGGGAAAGCCAGATTTCCTCAGCTCACCATCAGCCTCAGGAACACGGCTCTAGCGAGGCCAGCAAACCATGGAAGTCTGCCTCCTCACCCGATTCTGAGCTGTACTGAGTAAAACTCTCTGCTTTGAAGTCCTTCGAGGAACTCATACCTGAAGTTACCCTATCTCAAGGAGAAAGACGGCTTGCATTCCAACTTCCACTAAAGCACAGTGGTCTGTGTAACACTTCAGGCTTTGCGACATGCACAGGGCTCGTAGAGACCTAGGGCAGTCTACTGTCTAGGCACTTCACTACACGTACAACACCCTGTGCAGAAAAATTGATTCTGGGAAGAGCCAAGCAGGTCGCTAGGTCTCTTTTGACCTCTTAGAAACCACAGCTACTTGTGCAGTGTGTCAGTCTGGAAACAGGACCTGATGGGGCTAGCCTTGCTGTCCCATCATGAAAGCTCCTTTTATGCGCCTAGAAGCTAGAAGCTAACTGAAAAACACTGTTGCTGTCGGGCTTATACTCACGACAGGCATGGCTGTGAGAGGGAAAAAGAGGTTTCACGAAGAAACACGTATTCCAGTTTCTGACTCAGAGCTCATCCTGTCCTGTTCTCTAGCTAAAGGGAAACTCAAAGTGAGGCCTAGCTTCGAGGGAGGGCCCTGATATGCCATGCAGCGGAGTAGGCGTGCAGCAGCTTCCCTGAGGCCTTAGCCGCTCTTCTGCTTTAGTTGAACGCTAGTAAGCTTTTCAGGACTCGTAGACCCCTCGCGGCAGCACTCGTTTCCGTACAAGGACCCTGAGTACCCCCAGGCTCCCCTGGGCTTGCTGGGCCACACTCAGACCCGTAGGCCATTCAGGGTGGCCCTGCGTAGGTCGAGTGAAGAGTCACACGCTGCCCTCTTCCTTGGGCGAGCTAGGTATCCCCAGCTCACCAACGGCTTCATGAACACGGTCCTAGCAAGTCCAGCATACCATGGAAGTCGTCCTAGTTGCCCTAGTCTGAGCGGTACTGAGAAAAACTCTCTGCTTACAAGTCCTTCTAGGACCTCATACCTGAAGTCACCGTATCTCAAGGAGAAAGGCAGCTTGCACTGCAACTTCCACTACAGCACAGTTTTGTGTGTGACACTTCAGAATGTTGGGAGAGGCACAGGACCCTAGGAGTCCTAGGGCAGTCTTTCATCTAAGCAGTTCGCTACACGCAGAGCACCTTAGGTAGAAAAGTTGAATAAGGGAAGAGCCAGGGAGGTAGCTAGGTCTCTTTTGACCTGCCAGAAGCCAGAGACACTTACGCTGCGTGTCAACCTGGAGATGGTGCCTGATGGGACTGGCCTTGTTTTCCCACTTTGAAAGCTCCTCTTATGCGCCTTGAAGCTCCCTTAAAAACACTGTGGTTGTCAGCCTTATACTCACGGCAGGCATGGCTGTGAGAGGGAAAGAACGGTTTCACGAAGAAACAGGGTATCCCAGTTTCTCGGTCAGAGCTCATCCTGTCCTGTTCTATAGCTAAAGGGAATCTCAAAGTGAGGCCTAGCTTCGAAGGAGGGCCCTGATACGCCAGGCAGCAGGGTAGGAGTGCGCAGCTTCCATGAGGCTTTAGTCGCACTTCTGCCTTAGTGTAACGGTACTAATCTTCTCAGGACTCCTGCTCCATTGCGTCTGAACCCGTTTCCGTACAAAGACACTGAGTTCCCCCCAGGCTCTCCTGAGTTGGAGATCAACATTCAGACACGTAGACCCTTCGGAGTACCCGTGTCTGTGCCGAGTGAAGGGCAGCATGATGCACGCTCCCTCGGGGGAGCTCGATTTCCTCAGCTCACCTACAGCCTCAGGAACACGGTTGTAGTAGGTGCAGCATGCCATGCAAGTCTGCCTGCTTACAGTAGTCCGAGTTGTCCTGAGGAAAACTCTTTGCTTACAATTCCTTCTACCAGCTCCTAGCTGAATTCAACCAACCTCTAGGAGAAAGTCGGCTTGTGGTCCAAGTGCAACTAGAGCACACTTTCTGGTGTAACGCCGCAGGCTTGTGGAAGATGCCCAGGAGCCCAGGACACCTAGGGAATCCTTTCATTGAGGCAGTTCGCTACACGCAGAACACCCTGCATAGAAAAGTGGATTCTCCAAGGACCCAGTGAGGAGCTAGGTCTCTTTTGACCTGTTAGAAACCACAGATGCTTCTTCTGCGTGTCAGCCTGGAAATGGTGGCCTTAGGAGACAGGCCTTGCTTTCCCGTCTTGAAAGCTCCATTCATGCGGCCTTGAAGCTACCTGAAAAACACTGTGGTTGTCGGACTTGTCCTCACTCCAGGCATGGCTCTGGAAGAAAATGAGTTTTCTCGAAAGAAAGAGGGTGCTGCTTCCAGGCCCTGGTGGGGAGCATATCCTGCATTGCACTAGAGCGAAGGGGAATCTCAGCGTGCGCCCTACCCTCGACCTAAGGCTCTGATTTGCCCTCCAGAAGGGTAGTGGTGCAGCATTTTCCTTGAGGTCTTAGTCGCAGTTCTGCATTAATTTAAAGGTACTACTCTTCTCAGGACTCCAGGCCCACTCATGTCAGTACCCATTTCCGTACAAGAACTCTGAGTACCCCAGGACTCCCCTGGGCTTGCTGGGCCACACTCAGACCCGTAGGCCCTTCAGTGTGCCCCTTTTTAGGCCGAGTGAAAGATAACAAACTGCACTCTTTCTTGGGAAAGCCAGATTTCCTCAGCTCACCATCAGCCTCAGGAACACGGCTCTAGCGAGGCCAGCAAACCATGGAAGTCTGCCTCCTCACCCGATTCTGAGCTGTACTGAGTAAAACTCTCTGCTTTGAAGTCCTTCGAGGAACTCATACCTGAAGTTACCCTATCTCAAGGAGAAAGACGGCTTGCATTCCAACTTCCACTAAAGCACAGTGGTCTGTGTAACACTTCAGGCTTTGCGACATGCACAGGGCTCGTAGAGACCTAGGGCAGTCTACTGTCTAGGCACTTCACTACACGTACAACACCCTGTGCAGAAAAATTGATTCTGGGAAGAGCCAAGCAGGTCGCTAGGTCTCTTTTGACCTCTTAGAAACCACAGCTACTTGTGCAGTGTGTCAGTCTGGAAACAGGACCTGATGGGGCTAGCCTTGCTGTCCCATCATGAAAGCTCCTTTTATGCGCCTAGAAGCTAGAAGCTAACTGAAAAACACTGTTGCTGTCGGGCTTATACTCACGACAGGCATGGCTGTGAGAGGGAAAAAGAGGTTTCACGAAGAAACACGTATTCCAGTTTCTGACTCAGAGCTCATCCTGTCCTGTTCTCTAGCTAAAGGGAAACTCAAAGTGAGGCCTAGCTTCGAGGGAGGGCCCTGATATGCCATGCAGCGGAGTAGGCGTGCAGCAGCTTCCCTGAGGCCTTAGCCGCTCTTCTGCTTTAGTTGAACGCTAGTAAGCTTTTCAGGACTCGTAGACCCCTCGCGGCAGCACTCGTTTCCGTACAAGGACCCTGAGTACCCCCAGGCTCCCCTGGGCTTGCTGGGCCACACTCAGACCCGTAGGCCATTCAGGGTGGCCCTGCGTAGGTCGAGTGAAGAGTCACACGCTGCCCTCTTCCTTGGGCGAGCTAGGTATCCCCAGCTCACCAACGGCTTCATGAACACGGTCCTAGCAAGTCCAGCATACCATGGAAGTCGTCCTAGTTGCCCTAGTCTGAGCGGTACTGAGAAAAACTCTCTGCTTACAAGTCCTTCTAGGACCTCATACCTGAAGTCACCGTATCTCAAGGAGAAAGGCAGCTTGCACTGCAACTTCCACTACAGCACAGTTTTGTGTGTGACACTTCAGAATGTTGGGAGAGGCACAGGACCCTAGGAGTCCTAGGGCAGTCTTTCATCTAAGCAGTTCGCTACACGCAGAGCACCTTAGGTAGAAAAGTTGAATAAGGGAAGAGCCAGGGAGGTAGCTAGGTCTCTTTTGACCTGCCAGAAGCCAGAGACACTTACGCTGCGTGTCAACCTGGAGATGGTGCCTGATGGGACTGGCCTTGTTTTCCCACTTTGAAAGCTCCTCTTATGCGCCTTGAAGCTCCCTTAAAAACACTGTGGTTGTCAGCCTTATACTCACGGCAGGCATGGCTGTGAGAGGGAAAGAACGGTTTCACGAAGAAACAGGGTATCCCAGTTTCTCGGTCAGAGCTCATCCTGTCCTGTTCTATAGCTAAAGGGAATCTCAAAGTGAGGCCTAGCTTCCAAGGAGGGCCCTGATACGCCAGGCAGCAGGGTAGGAGTGCGCAGCTTCCATGAGGCTTTAGTCGCACTTCTGCCTTAGTGTAACGGTACTAATCTTCTCAGGACTCCTGCTCCATTGCGTCTGAACCCGTTTCCGTACAAAGACACTGAGTTCCCCCCAGGCTCTCCTGAGTTGGAGATCAACATTCAGACACGTAGACCCTTCGGAGTACCCGTGTCTGTGCCGAGTGAAGGGCAGCATGATGCACGCTCCCTCGGGGGAGCTCGATTTCCTCAGCTCACCAACAGCCTCAGGAACACGGTTGTAGTAGGTGCAGCATGCCATGCAAGTCTGCCTGCTTACAGTAGTCCGAGTTGTCCTGAGGAAAACTCTTTGCTTACAATTCCTTCTACCAGCTCCTAGCTGAATTCAACCAACCTCTAGGAGAAAGTCGGCTTGTGGTCCAAGTGCAACTAGAGCACACTTTCTGGTGTAACGCCGCAGGCTTGTGGAAGATGCCCAGGAGCCCAGGACACCTAGGTAATCCTTTCATTGAGGCAGTTCGCTACACGCAGAACACCCTGCATAGAAAAGTGGATTCTCCAAGGACCCAGTGAGGAGCTAGGTCTCTTTTGACCTGTTAGAAACCACAGATGCTTCTTCTGCGTGTCAGCCTGGAAATGGCGGCCTTAGGAGACAAGCCTTGCTTTCCCGTCTTGAAAGCTCCATTCATGCGGCCTTGAAGCTACATGAAAAACACTGTGGTTGTCGGACTTGTCCTCACTCCAGGCATGGCTCTGGAAGAAAATGAGTTTTCTCGAAAGAAAGAGGGTGCTGCTTCCAGGCCCTGGTGGGGATCATATCCTGCATTGCACTAGAGCGAAGGGGAATCTCAGCGTGCGCCCTACCCTCGACCTAAGGCTCTGATTTGCCCTCCAGAAGGGTAGTGGTGCAGCATTTTCCTTGAGGCCTTAGTCGCAGTTCTGCATTAGTTTAAAGGTACTACTCTTCTCAGGACTCCAGGCCCACTCATGTCAGTACCCATTTCCGTACAAGAACTCTGAGTACCCCAGGACTCCCCTGGGCTTGCTGGGCCACACTCAGACCCGTAGGCCCTTCAGTGTGCCCCTTTTTAGGCCGAGTGAAAGATAACAAACTGCACTCTTTCTTGGGAAAGCCAGATTTCCTCAGCTCACCATCAGCCTCAGGAACACGGCTCTAGCGAGGCCAGCAAACCATGGAAGTCTGCCTCCTCACCCGATTCTGAGCTGTACTGAGTAAAACTCTCTGCTTTGATGTCCTTCGAGGAACTCATACCTGAAGTTACCCTATCTCAAGGAGAAAGACGGCTTGCATTCCAACTTCCACTAAAGCACAGTGGTCTGTGTAACACTTCAGGCTTTGCGACATGCACAGGGCTCGTAGAGACCTAGGGCAGTCTACTGTCTAGGCACTTCACTACACGTACAACACCCTGTGCAGAAAAATTGATTCTGGGAAGAGCCAAGCAGGTAGCTAGGTCTCTTTTGACCTCTTAGAAACCACAGCTACTTGTGCAGTGTGTCAGTCTGGAAACAGGACCTGATGGGGCTAGCCTTGCTGTCCCATCATGAAAGCTCCTTTTATGCGCCTAGAAGCTAGAAGCTAACTGAAAAACACTGTTGCTGTCGGGCTTATACTCACGACAGGCATGGCTGTGAGAGGGAAAAAGAGGTTTCACGAAGAAACACGTATTCCAGTTTCTGACTCAGAGCTCATCCTGTCCTGTTCTCTAGCTAAAGGGAAACTCAAAGTGAGGCCTAGCTTCGAGGGAGGGCCCTGATATGCCATGCAGCGGAGTAGGCGTGCAGCAGCTTCCCTGAGGCCTTAGCCGCTCTTCTGCTTTAGTTGAACGCTAGTAAGCTTTTCAGGACTCGTAGACCCCTCGCGGCAGCACTCGTTTCCGTACAAGGACCCTGAGTACCCCCAGGCTCCCCTGGGCTTGCTGGGCCACACTCAGACCCGTAGGCCATTCAGGGTGGCCCTGCGTAGGTCGAGTGAAGAGTCACACGCTGCCCTCTTCCTTGGGCGAGCTAGGTATCCCCAGCTCACCAACGGCTTCATGAACACGGTCCTAGCAAGTCCAGCATACCATGGAAGTCGTCCTAGTTGCCCTAGTCTGAGCGGTACTGAGAAAAACTCTCTGCTTACAAGTCCTTCTAGGACCTCATACCTGAAGTCACCGTATCTCAAGGAGAAAGGCAGCTTGCACTGCAACTTCCACTACAGCACAGTTTTGTGTGTGACACTTCAGAATGTTGGGAGAGGCACAGGACCCTAGGAGTCCTAGGGCAGTCTTTCATCTAAGCAGTTCGCTACACGCAGAGCACCTTAGGTAGAAAAGTTGAATCAGGGAAGAGCCAGGGAGGTAGCTAGGTCTCTTTTGACCTGCCAGAAGCCAGAGACACTTACGCTGCGTGTCAACCTGGAGATGGTGCCTGATGGGACTGGCCTTGTTTTCCCACTTTGAAAGCTCCTCTTATGCGCCTTGAAGCTCCCTTAAAAACACTGTGGTTGTCAGCCTTATACTCACGGCAGGCATGGCTGTGAGAGGGAAAGAACGGTTTCACGAAGAAACAGGGTATCCCAGTTTCTCGGTCAGAGCTCATCCTGTCCTGTTCTATAGCTAAAGGGAATCTCAAAGTGAGGCCTAGCTTCCAAGGAGGGCCCTGATACGCCAGGCAGCAGGGTAGGAGTGTGCAGCTTCCATGAGGCTTTAGTCGCACTTCTGCCTTAGTGTAACGGTACTAATCTTCTCAGGACTCCTGCTCCATTGCGTCTGAACCCGTTTCCGTACAAAGACACTGAGTTCCCCCCAGGCTCTCCTGAGTTGGAGATCAACATTCAGACACGTAGACCCTTCGGAGTACCCGTGTCTGTGCCGAGTGAAGGGCAGCATGATGCACGCTCCCTCGGGGGAGCTCGATTTCCTCAGCTCACCAACAGCCTCTGGAACACGGTTGTAGTAGGTGCAGCATGCCATGCAAGTCTGCCTGCTTACAGTAGTCCGAGTTGTCCTGAGGAAAACTCTTTGCTTACAATTCCTTCTACCAGCTCCTAGCTGAATTCAACCAACCTCTAGGAGAAAGTCGGCTTGTGGTCCAAGTGCAACTAGAGCACACTTTCTGGTGTAACGCCGCAGGCTTGTGGAAGATGCCCAGGAGCCCAGGACACCTAGGGAATCCTTTCATTGAGGCAGTTCGCTACACGCAGAACACCCTGCATAGAAAAGTGGATTCTCCAAGGACCCAGTGAGGAGCTAGGTCTCTTTTGACCTGTTAGAAACAACAGATGCTTCTTCTGCGTGTCAGCCTGGAAATGGCGGCCTTAGGAGACAAGCCGTGCTTTCCCGTCTTGAAAGCTCCATTCATGCGGCCTTGAAGCTACCTGAAAAACACTGTGGTTGTCGGACTTGTCCTCACTCCAGGCATGGCTCTGGAAGAAAATGAGTTTTCTCGAAAGAAAGAGGGTGCTGCTTCCAGGCCCTGGTGGGGAGCATATCCTGCATTGCACTAGAGCGAAGGGGAATCTCAGCGTGCGCCCTACCCTCGACCTAAGGCTCTGATTTGCCCTCCAGAAGGGTAGTGGTGCAGCATTTTCCTTGAGGTCTTAGTCGCAGTTCTGCATTAATTTAAAGGTACTACTCTTCTCAGGACTCCAGGCCCATTCATGTCAGTACCCATTTCCGTACAAGAACTCTGAGTACCCCAGGACTCCCCTGGGCTTGCTGGGCCACACTCAGACCCGTAGGCCGTTCAGTGTGCCCCTTTTTAGGCCGAGTGAAAGATAACAAACTGCACTCTTTCTTGGGAAAGCCAGATTTCCTCAGCTCACCATCAGCCTCAGGAACACGGCTCTAGCGAGGCCAGCAAACCATGGAAGTCTGCCTCCTCACCCGATTCTGAGCTGTACTGAGTAAAACTCTCTGCTTTGAAGTCCTTCGAGGACCTCATACCTGAAGTTACCCTATCTCAAGGAGAAAGACGGCTTGCATTCCAACTTCCACTAAAGCACAGTAGTCTGTGTAACACTTCAGGCTTTGCGACATGCACAGGGCTCGTAGAGACCTAGGGCAGTCTACTATCTAGGCACTTCACTACACGTACAACACCCTGTGCAGAAAAATTGATTCTGGGAAGAGCCAAGCAGGTAGCTAGGTCTCTTTTGACCTCTTAGAAACCACAGCTACTTGTGCAGTGTGTCAGTCTGGAAACAGGACCTGATGGGGCCAGCCTTGCTGTCCCATCATGAAAGCTCCTTTTATGCGCCTAGAAGCTAGAAGCTAACTGAAAAACACTGTTGCTGTCGGGCTTATACTCACGACAGGCATGGCTGTGAGAGGGAAAAAGAGGTTTCACGAAGAAACACGTATTCCAGTTTCTGACTCAGAGCTCATCCTGTCCTGTTCTCTAGCTAAAGGGAAACTCAAAGTGAGGCCTAGCTTCGAGGGAGGGCCCTGATATGCCATGCAGCGGAGTAGGCGTGCAGCAGCTTCCCTGAGGCCTTAGCCGCTCTTCTGCTTTAGTTGAACGCTAGTAAGCTTTTCAGGACTCGTAGACCCCTCGCGGCAGCACTCGTTTCCATACAAGGACTCTGAGTACCCCCAGGCTCCCCTGGGCTTGCTGGGCCACACTCAGACCCGTAGGCCATTCAGGGTGGCCCTGCGTAGGTCGAGTGAAGAGTCATTCGCTGCCCTCTTCCTTGGGCGAGCTAGATATCCCCAGCTCACCAACGGCTTCATGAACACGGTCCTAGCAAGTCCAGCATACCATGGAAGTCGTCCTAGTTGCCCTAGTCTGAGCAGTACTGAGAAAAACTCTCTGCTTACAAGTCCTTCTAGGACCTCATACCTGAAGTCACCGTATCTCAAGGAGAAAGGCAGCTTGCACTGCAACTTCCACTACAGCACAGTTTTGTGTGTGACACTTCAGAATGTTGGGAGAGGCACAGGACCCTAGGAGTCCTAGGGCAGTCTTTCATCTAAGCAGTTCGCTACACGCAGAGCACCTTAGGTAGAAAAGTTGAATAAGGGAAGAGCCAGGGAGGTAGCTAGGTCTCTTTTGACCTGCCAGAAGCCAGAGACACTTACGCTGCGTGTCAACCTGGAGATGGTGCCTGATGGGACTGGCCTTGTTTTCCCACTTTGAAAGCTCCTCTTATGCGCCTTGAAGCTCCCTTAAAAACACTGTGGTTGTCAGCCTTATACTCACGGCAGGCATGGCTGTGAGAGGGAAAGAACGGTTTCACGAAGAAACAGGGTATCCCAGTTTCTCGGTCAGAGCTCATCCTGTCCTGTTCTATAGCTAAAGGGAATCTCAAAGTGAGGCCTAGCTTCGAAGGAGGGCCCTGATACGCCAGGCAGCAGGGTAGGAGTGCGCAGCTTCCATGAGGCCTTAGTCGCACTTCTGCCTTAGTGTAACGGTACTAATCTTCTCAGGACTCCTGCTCCATTGCGTCTGAACCCGTTTCCGTACAAAGACACTGAGTTCCCCCCAGGCTCTCCTGAGTTGGAGATCAACATTCAGACACGTAGACCCTTCGGAGTACCCGTGTCTGTGCCGAGTGAAGGGCAGTACGATGCACGCTCCCTCGGGGGAGCTCGATTTCCTCAGCTCACCAACAGCCTCAGGAACACGGTTGTAGTAGGTGCAGCATGGCATGCAAGTCTGCCTGCTTACAGTAGTCCGAGCTGTCCTGAGGAAAACTCTTTGCTTACAATTCCTTCTACCAGCTACTAGCTGAAGTCAACCAACCTCTAGGAGAAAGTCGGCTTGTGGTCCAAGTGCAACTAGAGCACACTTTCTGGTGTAACGCCGCAGGCTTGTGGAAGATGCCCAGGAGCCCTGGACACCTAGGGAATCCTTTCATTGAGGCAGTTCGCTACACGCAGAACACCCTGCATAGAAAAGTGGATTCTCCAAGGACCCAGTGAGGAGCTAGGTCTCTTTTGACCTGTTAGAAACCACAGATGCTTCTTCTGCGTGTCAGCCTGGAAATGGCGGCCTTAGGAGACAAGCCTTGCTTTCCCGTCTTGAAAGCTCCATTCATGCGGCCTTGAAGCTACATGAAAAACACTGTGGTTGTCGGACTTGTCCTCACTCCAGGCATGGCTCTGGAAGAAAATGAGTTTTCTCGAAAGAAAGAGGGTGCTGCTTCCAGGCCCTGGTGGGGATCATATCCTGCATTGCACTAGAGCGAAGGGGAATCTCAGCGTGCGCCCTACCCTCGACCTAAGGCTCTGATTTGCCCTCCAGAAGGGTAGTGGTGCAGCATTTTCCTTGAGGCCTTAGTCGCAGTTCTGCATTAGTTTAAAGGTACTACTCTTCTCAGGACTCCAGGCCCACTCATGTCAGTACCCATTTCCGTACAAGAACTCTGAGTACCCCAGGACTCCCCTGGGCTTGCTGGGCCACACTCAGACCCGTAGGCCCTTCAGTGTGCCCCTTTTTAGGCCGAGTGAAAGATAACAAACTGCACTCTTTCTTGGGAAAGCCAGATTTCCTCAGCTCACCATCAGCCTCAGGAACACGGCTCTAGCGAGGCCAGCAAACCATGGAAGTCTGCCTCCTCACCCGATTCTGAGCTGTACTGAGTAAAACTCTCTGCTTTGAAGTCCTTCGAGGAACTCATACCTGAAGTTACCCTATCTCAAGGAGAAAGACGGCTTGCATTCCAACTTCCACTAAAGCACAGTGGTCTGTGTAACACTTCAGGCTTTGCGACATGCACAGGGCTCGTAGAGACCTAGGGCAGTCTACTGTCTAGGCACTTCACTACACGTACAACACCCTGTGCAGAAAAATTGATTCTGGGAAGAGCCAAGCAGGTCGCTAGGTCTCTTTTGACCTCTTAGAAACCACAGCTACTTGTGCAGTGTGTCAGTCTGGAAACAGGACCTGATGGGGCTAGCCTTGCTGTCCCATCATGAAAGCTCCTTTTATGCGCCTAGAAGCTAGAAGCTAACTGAAAAACACTGTTGCTGTCGGGCTTATACTCACGACAGGCATGGCTGTGAGAGGGAAAAAGAGGTTTCACGAAGAAACACGTATTCCAGTTTCTGACTCAGAGCTCATCCTGTCCTGTTCTCTAGCTAAAGGGAAACTCAAAGTGAGGCCTAGCTTCGAGGGAGGGCCCTGATATGCCATGCAGCGGAGTAGGCGTGCAGCAGCTTCCCTGAGGCCTTAGCCGCTCTTCTGCTTTAGTTGAACGCTAGTAAGCTTTTCAGGACTCGTAGACCCCTCGCGGCAGCACTCGTTTCCATACAAGGACTCTGAGTACCCCCAGGCTCCCCTGGGCTTGCTGGGCCACACTCAGACCCGTAGGCCATTCAGGGTGGCCCTGCGTAGGTCGAGTGAAGAGTCATTCGCTGCCCTCTTCCTTGGGCGAGCTAGATATCCCCAGCTCACCAACGGCTTCATGAACACGGTCCTAGCAAGTCCAGCATACCATGGAAGTCGTCCTAGTTGCCCTAGTCTGAGCAGTACTGAGAAAAACTCTCTGCTTACAAGTCCTTCTAGGACCTCATACCTGAAGTCACCGTATCTCAAGGAGAAAGGCAGCTTGCACTGCAACTTCCACTACAGCACAGTTTTGTGTGTGACACTTCAGAATGTTGGGAGAGGCACAGGACCCTAGGAGTCCTAGGGCAGTCTTTCATCTAAGCAGTTCGCTACACGCAGAGCACCTTAGGTAGAAAAGTTGAATAAGGGAAGAGCCAGGGAGGTAGCTAGGTCTCTTTTGACCTGCCAGAAGCCAGAGACACTTACGCTGCGTGTCAACCTGGAGATGGTGCCTGATGGGACTGGCCTTGTTTTCCCACTTTGAAAGCTCCTCTTATGCGCCTTGAAGCTCCCTTAAAAACACTGTGGTTGTCAGCCTTATACTCACGGCAGGCATGGCTGTGAGAGGGAAAGAACGGTTTCACGAAGAAACAGGGTATCCCAGTTTCTCGGTCAGAGCTCATCCTGTCCTGTTCTATAGCTAAAGGGAATCTCAAAGTGAGGCCTAGCTTCGAAGGAGGGCCCTGATACGCCAGGCAGCAGGGTAGGAGTGCGCAGCTTCCATGAGGCCTTAGTCGCACTTCTGCCTTAGTGTAACGGTACTAATCTTCTCAGGACTCCTGCTCCATTGCGTCTGAACCCGTTTCCGTACAAAGACACTGAGTTCCCCCCAGGCTCTCCTGAGTTGGAGATCAACATTCAGACACGTAGACCCTTCGGAGTACCCGTGTCTGTGCCGAGTGAAGGGCAGTACGATGCACGCTCCCTCGGGGGAGCTCGATTTCCTCAGCTCACCAACAGCCTCAGGAACACGGTTGTAGTAGGTGCAGCATGGCATGCAAGTCTGCCTGCTTACAGTAGTCCGAGCTGTCCTGAGGAAAACTCTTTGCTTACAATTCCTTCTACCAGCTACTAGCTGAAGTCAACCAACCTCTAGGAGAAAGTCGGCTTGTGGTCCAAGTGCAACTAGAGCACACTTTCTGGTGTAACGCCGCAGGCTTGTGGAAGATGCCCAGGAGCCCTGGACACCTAGGGAATCCTTTCATTGAGGCAGTTCGCTACACGCAGAACACCCTGCATAGAAAAGTGGATTCTCCAAGGACCCAGTGAGGAGCTAGGTCTCTTTTGACCTGTTAGAAACCACAGATGCTTCTTCTGCGTGTCAGCCTGGAAATGGCGGCCTTAGGAGACAAGCCTTGCTTTCCCGTCTTGAAAGCTCCATTCATGCGGCCTTGAAGCTACATGAAAAACACTGTGGTTGTCGGACTTGTCCTCACTCCAGGCATGGCTCTGGAAGAAAATGAGTTTTCTCGAAAGAAAGAGGGTGCTGCTTCCAGGCCCTGGTGGGGATCATATCCTGCATTGCACTAGAGCGAAGGGGAATCTCAGCGTGCGCCCTACCCTCGACCTAAGGCTCTGATTTGCCCTCCAGAAGGGTAGTGGTGCAGCATTTTCCTTGAGGCCTTAGTCGCAGTTCTGCATTAGTTTAAAGGTACTACTCTTCTCAGGACTCCAGGCCCACTCATGTCAGTACCCATTTCCGTACAAGAACTCTGAGTACCCCAGGACTCCCCTGGGCTTGCTGGGCCACACTCAGACCCGTAGGCCCTTCAGTGTGCCCCTTTTTAGGCCGAGTGAAAGATAACAAACTGCACTCTTTCTTGGGAAAGCCAGATTTCCTCAGCTCACCATCAGCCTCAGGAACACGGCTCTAGCGAGGCCAGCAAACCATGGAAGTCTGCCTCCTCACCCGATTCTGAGCTGTACTGAGTAAAACTCTCTGCTTTGAAGTCCTTCGAGGAACTCATACCTGAAGTTACCCTATCTCAAGGAGAAAGACGGCTTGCATTCCAACTTCCACTAAAGCACAGTGGTCTGTGTAACACTTCAGGCTTTGCGACATGCACAGGGCTCGTAGAGACCTAGGGCAGTCTACTGTCTAGGCACTTCACTACACGTACAACACCCTGTGCAGAAAAATTGATTCTGGGAAGAGCCAAGCAGGTCGCTAGGTCTCTTTTGACCTCTTAGAAACCACAGCTACTTGTGCAGTGTGTCAGTCTGGAAACAGGACCTGATGGGGCTAGCCTTGCTGTCCCATCATGAAAGCTCCTTTTATGCGCCTAGAAGCTAGAAGCTAACTGAAAAACACTGTTGCTGTCGGGCTTATACTCACGACAGGCATGGCTGTGAGAGGGAAAAAGAGGTTTCACGAAGAAACACGTATTCCAGTTTCTGACTCAGAGCTCATCCTGTCCTGTTCTCTAGCTAAAGGGAAACTCAAAGTGAGGCCTAGCTTCGAGGGAGGGCCCTGATATGCCATGCAGCGGAGTAGGCGTGCAGCAGCTTCCCTGAGGCCTTAGCCGCTCTTCTGCTTTAGTTGAACGCTAGTAAGCTTTTCAGGACTCGTAGACCCCTCGCGGCAGCACTCGTTTCCGTACAAGGACCCTGAGTACCCCCAGGCTCCCCTGGGCTTGCTGGGCCACACTCAGACCCGTAGGCCATTCAGGGTGGCCCTGCGTAGGTCGAGTGAAGAGTCACACGCTGCCCTCTTCCTTGGGCGAGCTAGGTATCCCCAGCTCACCAACGGCTTCATGAACACGGTCCTAGCAAGTCCAGCATACCATGGAAGTCGTCCTAGTTGCCCTAGTCTGAGCGGTACTGAGAAAAACTCTCTGCTTACAAGTCCTTCTAGGACCTCATACCTGAAGTCACCGTATCTCAAGGAGAAAGGCAGCTTGCACTGCAACTTCCACTACAGCACAGTTTTGTGTGTGACACTTCAGAATGTTGGGAGAGGCACAGGACCCTAGGAGTCCTAGGGCAGTCTTTCATCTAAGCAGTTCGCTACACGCAGAGCACCTTAGGTAGAAAAGTTGAATAAGGGAAGAGCCAGGGAGGTAGCTAGGTCTCTTTTGACCTGCCAGAAGCCAGAGACACTTACGCTGCGTGTCAACCTGGAGATGGTGCCTGATGGGACTGGCCTTGTTTTCCCACTTTGAAAGCTCCTCTTATGCGCCTTGAAGCTCCCTTAAAAACACTGTGGTTGTCAGCCTTATACTCACGGCAGGCATGGCTGTGAGAGGGAAAGAACGGTTTCACGAAGAAACAGGGTATCCCAGTTTCTCGGTCAGAGCTCATCCTGTCCTGTTCTATAGCTAAAGGGAATCTCAAAGTGAGGCCTAGCTTCCAAGGAGGGCCCTGATACGCCAGGCAGCAGGGTAGGAGTGCGCAGCTTCCATGAGGCTTTAGTCGCACTTCTGCCTTAGTGTAACGGTACTAATCTTCTCAGGACTCCTGCTCCATTGCGTCTGAACCCGTTTCCGTACAAAGACACTGAGTTCCCCCCAGGCTCTCCTGAGTTGGAGATCAACATTCAGACACGTAGACCCTTCGGAGTACCCGTGTCTGTGCCGAGTGAAGGGCAGCATGATGCACGCTCCCTCGGGGGAGCTCGATTTCCTCAGCTCACCAACAGCCTCAGGAACACGGTTGTAGTAGGTGCAGCATGCCATGCAAGTCTGCCTGCTTACAGTAGTCCGAGTTGTCCTGAGGAAAACTCTTTGCTTACAATTCCTTCTACCAGCTCCTAGCTGAATTCAACCAACCTCTAGGAGAAAGTCGGCTTGTGGTCCAAGTGCAACTAGAGCACACTTTCTGGTGTAACGCCGCAGGCTTGTGGAAGATGCCCAGGAGCCCAGGACACCTAGGTAATCCTTTCATTGAGGCAGTTCGCTACACGCAGAACACCCTGCATAGAAAAGTGGATTCTCCAAGGACCCAGTGAGGAGCTAGGTCTCTTTTGACCTGTTAGAAACCACAGATGCTTCTTCTGCGTGTCAGCCTGGAAATGGCGGCCTTAGGAGACAAGCCTTGCTTTCCCGTCTTGAAAGCTCCATTCATGCGGCCTTGAAGCTACATGAAAAACACTGTGGTTGTCGGACTTGTCCTCACTCCAGGCATGGCTCTGGAAGAAAATGAGTTTTCTCGAAAGAAAGAGGGTGCTGCTTCCAGGCCCTGGTGGGGATCATATCCTGCATTGCACTAGAGCGAAGGGGAATCTCAGCGTGCGCCCTACCCTCGACCTAAGGCTCTGATTTGCCCTCCAGAAGGGTAGTGGTGCAGCATTTTCCTTGAGGCCTTAGTCGCAGTTCTGCATTAGTTTAAAGGTACTACTCTTCTCAGGACTCCAGGCCCACTCATGTCAGTACCCATTTCCGTACAAGAACTCTGAGTACCCCAGGACTCCCCTGGGCTTGCTGGGCCACACTCAGACCCGTAGGCCCTTCAGTGTGCCCCTTTTTAGGCCGAGTGAAAGATAACAAACTGCACTCTTTCTTGGGAAAGCCAGATTTCCTCAGCTCACCATCAGCCTCAGGAACACGGCTCTAGCGAGGCCAGCAAACCATGGAAGTCTGCCTCCTCACCCGATTCTGAGCTGTACTGAGTAAAACTCTCTGCTTTGAAGTCCTTCGAGGAACTCATACCTGAAGTTACCCTATCTCAAGGAGAAAGACGGCTTGCATTCCAACTTCCACTAAAGCACAGTGGTCTGTGTAACACTTCAGGCTTTGCGACATGCACAGGGCTCGTAGAGACCTAGGGCAGTCTACTGTCTAGGCACTTCACTACACGTACAACACCCTGTGCAGAAAAATTGATTCTGGGAAGAGCCAAGCAGGTAGCTAGGTCTCTTTTGACCTCTTAGAAACCACAGCTACTTGTGCAGTGTGTCAGTCTGGAAACAGGACCTGATGGGGCTAGCCTTGCTGTCCCATCATGAAAGCTCCTTTTATGCGCCTAGAAGCTAGAAGCTAACTGAAAAACACTGTTGCTGTCGGGCTTATACTCACGACAGGCATGGCTGTGAGAGGGAAAAAGAGGTTTCACGAAGAAACACGTATTCCAGTTTCTGACTCAGAGCTCATCCTGTCCTGTTCTCTAGCTAAAGGGAAACTCAAAGTGAGGCCTAGCTTCGAGGGAGGGCCCTGATATGCCATGCAGCGGAGTAGGCGTGCAGCAGCTTCCCTGAGGCCTTAGCCGCTCTTCTGCTTTAGTTGAACGCTAGTAAGCTTTTCAGGACTCGTAGACCCCTCGCGGCAGCACTCGTTTCCGTACAAGGACCCTGAGTACCCCCAGGCTCCCCTGGGCTTGCTGGGCCACACTCAGACCCGTAGGCCATTCAGGGTGGCCCTGCGTAGGTCGAGTGAAGAGTCACACGCTGCCCTCTTCCTTGGGCGAGCTAGGTATCCCCAGCTCACCAACGGCTTCATGAACACGGTCCTAGCAAGTCCAGCATACCATGGAAGTCGTCCTAGTTGCCCTAGTCTGAGCGGTACTGAGAAAAACTCTCTGCTTACAAGTCCTTCTAGGACCTCATACCTGAAGTCACCGTATCTCAAGGAGAAAGGCAGCTTGCACTGCAACTTCCACTACAGCACAGTTTTGTGTGTGACACTTCAGAATGTTGGGAGAGGCACAGGACCCTAGGAGTCCTAGGGCAGTCTTTCATCTAAGCAGTTCGCTACACGCAGAGCACCTTAGGTAGAAAAGTTGAATAAGGGAAGAGCCAGGGAGGTAGCTAGGTCTCTTTTGACCTGCCAGAAGCCAGAGACACTTACGCTGCGTGTCAACCTGGAGATGGTGCCTGATGGGACTGGCCTTGTTTTCCCACTTTGAAAGCTCCTCTTATGCGCCTTGAAGCTCCCTTAAAAACACTGTGGTTGTCAGCCTTATACTCACGGCAGGCATGGCTGTGAGAGGGAAAGAACGGTTTCACGAAGAAACAGGGTATCCCAGTTTCTCGGTCAGAGCTCATCCTGTCCTGTTCTATAGCTAAAGGGAATCTCAAAGTGAGGCCTAGCTTCCAAGGAGGGCCCTGATACGCCAGGCAGCAGGGTAGGAGTGTGCAGCTTCCATGAGGCTTTAGTCGCACTTCTGCCTTAGTGTAACGGTACTAATCTTCTCAGGACTCCTGCTCCATTGCGTCTGAACCCGTTTCCGTACAAAGACACTGAGTTCCCCCCAGGCTCTCCTGAGTTGGAGATCAACATTCAGACACGTAGACCCTTCGGAGTACCCGTGTCTGTGCCGAGTGAAGGGCAGCATGATGCACGCTCCCTCGGGGGAGCTCGATTTCCTCAGCTCACCAACAGCCTCTGGAACACGGTTGTAGTAGGTGCAGCATGCCATGCAAGTCTGCCTGCTTACAGTAGTCCGAGTTGTCCTGAGGAAAACTCTTTGCTTACAATTCCTTCTACCAGCTCCTAGCTGAATTCAACCAACCTCTAGGAGAAAGTCGGCTTGTGGTCCAAGTGCAACTAGAGCACACTTTCTGGTGTAACGCCGCAGGCTTGTGGAAGATGCCCAGGAGCCCAGGACACCTAGGGAATCCTTTCATTGAGGCAGTTCGCTACACGCAGAACACCCTGCATAGAAAAGTGGATTCTCCAAGGACCCAGTGAGGAGCTAGGTCTCTTTTGACCTGTTAGAAACAACAGATGCTTCTTCTGCGTGTCAGCCTGGAAATGGCGGCCTTAGGAGACAAGCCGTGCTTTCCCGTCTTGAAAGCTCCATTCATGCGGCCTTGAAGCTACCTGAAAAACACTGTGGTTGTCGGACTTGTCCTCACTCCAGGCATGGCTCTGGAAGAAAATGAGTTTTCTCGAAAGAAAGAGGGTGCTGCTTCCAGGCCCTGGTGGGGAGCATATCCTGCATTGCACTAGAGCGAAGGGGAATCTCAGCGTGCGCCCTACCCTCGACCTAAGGCTCTGATTTGCCCTCCAGAAGGGTAGTGGTGCAGCATTTTCCTTGAGGTCTTAGTCGCAGTTCTGCATTAATTTAAAGGTACTACTCTTCTCAGGACTCCAGGCCCATTCATGTCAGTACCCATTTCCGTACAAGAACTCTGAGTACCCCAGGACTCCCCTGGGCTTGCTGGGCCACACTCAGACCCGTAGGCCGTTCAGTGTGCCCCTTTTTAGGCCGAGTGAAAGATAACAAACTGCACTCTTTCTTGGGAAAGCCAGATTTCCTCAGCTCACCATCAGCCTCAGGAACACGGCTCTAGCGAGGCCAGCAAACCATGGAAGTCTGCCTCCTCACCCGATTCTGAGCTGTACTGAGTAAAACTCTCTGCTTTGAAGTCCTTCGAGGACCTCATACCTGAAGTTACCCTATCTCAAGGAGAAAGACGGCTTGCATTCCAACTTCCACTAAAGCACAGTAGTCTGTGTAACACTTCAGGCTTTGCGACATGCACAGGGCTCGTAGAGACCTAGGGCAGTCTACTATCTAGGCACTTCACTACACGTACAACACCCTGTGCAGAAAAATTGATTCTGGGAAGAGCCAAGCAGGTAGCTAGGTCTCTTTTGACCTCTTAGAAACCACAGCTACTTGTGCAGTGTGTCAGTCTGGAAACAGGACCTGATGGGGCTAGCCTTGCTGTCCCATCATGAAAGCTCCTTTTATGCGCCTAGAAGCTAGAAGCTAACTGAAAAACACTGTTGCTGTCGGGCTTATACTCACGACAGGCATGGCTGTGAGAGGGAAAAAGAGGTTTCACGAAGAAACACGTATTCCAGTTTCTGACTCAGAGCTCATCCTGTCCTGTTCTCTAGCTAAAGGGAAACTCAAAGTGAGGCCTAGCTTCGAGGGAGGGCCCTGATATGCCATGCAGCGGAGTAGGCGTGCAGCAGCTTCCCTGAGGCCTTAGCCGCTCTTCTGCTTTAGTTGAACGCTAGTAAGCTTTTCAGGACTCGTAGACCCCTCGCGGCAGCACTCGTTTCCATACAAGGACTCTGAGTACCCCCAGGCTCCCCTGGGCTTGCTGGGCCACACTCAGACCCGTAGGCCATTCAGGGTGGCCCTGCGTAGGTCGAGTGAAGAGTCATTCGCTGCCCTCTTCCTTGGGCGAGCTAGATATCCCCAGCTCACCAACGGCTTCATGAACACGGTCCTAGCAAGTCCAGCATACCATGGAAGTCGTCCTAGTTGCCCTAGTCTGAGCAGTACTGAGAAAAACTCTCTGCTTACAAGTCCTTCTAGGACCTCATACCTGAAGTCACCGTATCTCAAGGAGAAAGGCAGCTTGCACTGCAACTTCCACTACAGCACAGTTTTGTGTGTGACACTTCAGAATGTTGGGAGAGGCACAGGACCCTAGGAGTCCTAGGGCAGTCTTTCATCTAAGCAGTTCGCTACACGCAGAGCACCTTAGGTAGAAAAGTTGAATAAGGGAAGAGCCAGGGAGGTAGCTAGGTCTCTTTTGACCTGCCAGAAGCCAGAGACACTTACGCTGCGTGTCAACCTGGAGATGGTGCCTGATGGGACTGGCCTTGTTTTCCCACTTTGAAAGCTCCTCTTATGCGCCTTGAAGCTCCCTTAAAAACACTGTGGTTGTCAGCCTTATACTCACGGCAGGCATGGCTGTGAGAGGGAAAGAACGGTTTCACGAAGAAACAGGGTATCCCAGTTTCTCGGTCAGAGCTCATCCTGTCCTGTTCTATAGCTAAAGGGAATCTCAAAGTGAGGCCTAGCTTCGAAGGAGGGCCCTGATACGCCAGGCAGCAGGGTAGGAGTGCGCAGCTTCCATGAGGCCTTAGTCGCACTTCTGCCTTAGTGTAACGGTACTAATCTTCTCAGGACTCCTGCTCCATTGCGTCTGAACCCGTTTCCGTACAAAGACACTGAGTTCCCCCCAGGCTCTCCTGAGTTGGAGATCAACATTCAGACACGTAGACCCTTCGGAGTACCCGTGTCTGTGCCGAGTGAAGGGCAGTACGATGCACGCTCCCTCGGGGGAGCTCGATTTCCTCAGCTCACCAACAGCCTCAGGAACACGGTTGTAGTAGGTGCAGCATGGCATGCAAGTCTGCCTGCTTACAGTAGTCCGAGCTGTCCTGAGGAAAACTCTTTGCTTACAATTCCTTCTACCAGCTACTAGCTGAAGTCAACCAACCTCTAGGAGAAAGTCGGCTTGTGGTCCAAGTGCAACTAGAGCACACTTTCTGGTGTAACGCCGCAGGCTTGTGGAAGATGCCCAGGAGCCCTGGACACCTAGGGAATCCTTTCATTGAGGCAGTTCGCTACACGCAGAACACCCTGCATAGAAAAGTGGATTCTCCAAGGACCCAGTGAGGAGCTAGGTCTCTTTTGACCTGTTAGAAACCACAGATGCTTCTTCTGCGTGTCAGCCTGGAAATGGCGGCCTTAGGAGACAAGCCTTGCTTTCCCGTCTTGAAAGCTCCATTCATGCGGCCTTGAAGCTACATGAAAAACACTGTGGTTGTCGGACTTGTCCTCACTCCAGGCATGGCTCTGGAAGAAAATGAGTTTTCTCGAAAGAAAGAGGGTGCTGCTTCCAGGCCCTGGTGGGGATCATATCCTGCATTGCACTAGAGCGAAGGGGAATCTCAGCGTGCGCCCTACCCTCGACCTAAGGCTCTGATTTGCCCTCCAGAAGGGTAGTGGTGCAGCATTTTCCTTGAGGCCTTAGTCGCAGTTCTGCATTAGTTTAAAGGTACTACTCTTCTCAGGACTCCAGGCCCACTCATGTCAGTACCCATTTCCGTACAAGAACTCTGAGTACCCCAGGACTCCCCTGGGCTTGCTGGGCCACACTCAGACCCGTAGGCCCTTCAGTGTGCCCCTTTTTAGGCCGAGTGAAAGATAACAAACTGCACTCTTTCTTGGGAAAGCCAGATTTCCTCAGCTCACCATCAGCCTCAGGAACACGGCTCTAGCGAGGCCAGCAAACCATGGAAGTCTGCCTCCTCACCCGATTCTGAGCTGTACTGAGTAAAACTCTCTGCTTTGAAGTCCTTCGAGGAACTCATACCTGAAGTTACCCTATCTCAAGGAGAAAGACGGCTTGCATTCCAACTTCCACTAAAGCACAGTGGTCTGTGTAACACTTCAGGCTTTGCGACATGCACAGGGCTCGTAGAGACCTAGGGCAGTCTACTGTCTAGGCACTTCACTACACGTACAACACCCTGTGCAGAAAAATTGATTCTGGGAAGAGCCAAGCAGGTAGCTAGGTCTCTTTTGACCTCTTAGAAACCACAGCTACTTGTGCAGTGTGTCAGTCTGGAAACAGGACCTGATGGGGCTAGCCTTGCTGTCCCATCATGAAAGCTCCTTTTATGCGCCTAGAAGCTAGAAGCTAACTGAAAAACACTGTTGCTGTCGGGCTTATACTCACGACAGGCATGGCTGTGAGAGGGAAAAAGAGGTTTCACGAAGAAACACGTATTCCAGTTTCTGACTCAGAGCTCATCCTGTCCTGTTCTCTAGCTAAAGGGAAACTCAAAGTGAGGCCTAGCTTCGAGGGAGGGCCCTGATATGCCATGCAGCGGAGTAGGCGTGCAGCAGCTTCCCTGAGGCCTTAGCCGCTCTTCTGCTTTAGTTGAACGCTAGTAAGCTTTTCAGGACTCGTAGACCCCTCGCGGCAGCACTCGTTTCCGTACAAGGACCCTGAGTACCCCCAGGCTCCCCTGGGCTTGCTGGGCCACACTCAGACCCGTAGGCCATTCAGGGTGGCCCTGCGTAGGTCGAGTGAAGAGTCACACGCTGCCCTCTTCCTTGGGCGAGCTAGGTATCCCCAGCTCACCAACGGCTTCATGAACACGGTCCTAGCAAGTCCAGCATACCATGGAAGTCGTCCTAGTTGCCCTAGTCTGAGCGGTACTGAGAAAAACTCTCTGCTTACAAGTCCTTCTAGGACCTCATACCTGAAGTCACCGTATCTCAAGGAGAAAGGCAGCTTGCACTGCAACTTCCACTACAGCACAGTTTTGTGTGTGACACTTCAGAATGTTGGGAGAGGCACAGGACCCTAGGAGTCCTAGGGCAGTCTTTCATCTAAGCAGTTCGCTACACGCAGAGCACCTTAGGTAGAAAAGTTGAATAAGGGAAGAGCCAGGGAGGTAGCTAGGTCTCTTTTGACCTGCTAGAAGCCAGAGACACTTACGCTGCGTGTCAACCTGGAGATGGTGCCTGATGGGACTGGCCTTGTTTTCCCACTTTGAAAGCTCCTCTTATGCGCCTTGAAGCTCCCTTAAAAACACTGTGGTTGTCAGCCTTATACTCACGGCAGGCATGGCTGTGAGAGGGAAAGAACGGTTTCACGAAGAAACAGGGTATCCCAGTTTCTCGGTCAGAGCTCATCCTGTCCTGTTCTATAGCTAAAGGGAATCTCAAAGTGAGGCCTAGCTTCCAAGGAGGGCCCTGATACGCCAGGCAGCAGGGTAGGAGTGTGCAGCTTCCATGAGGCTTTAGTCGCACTTCTGCCTTAGTGTAACGGTACTAATCTTCTCAGGACTCCTGCTCCATTGCGTCTGAACCCGTTTCCGTACAAAGACACTGAGTTCCCCCCAGGCTCTCCTGAGTTGGAGATCAACATTCAGACACGTAGACCCTTCGGAGTACCCGTGTCTGTGCCGAGTGAAGGGCAGCATGATGCACGCTCCCTCGGGGGAGCTCGATTTCCTCAGCTCACCAACAGCCTCTGGAACACGGTTGTAGTAGGTGCAGCATGCCATGCAAGTCTGCCTGCTTACAGTAGTCCGATTTGTCCTGAGGAAAACTCTTTGCTTACAATTCCTTCTACCAGCTCCTAGCTGAAGTCAACCAACCTCTAGGAGAAAGTCGGCTTGTGGTCCAAGTGCAACTAGAGCACACTTTCTGGTGTAACACCGCAGGCTTGTGGAAGATGCCCAGGAGCCCAGGACACCTAGGGAATCCTTTCATTGAGGCAGTTCGCTACACGCAGAACACCCTGCATAGAAAAGTGGATTCTCCAAGGACCCAGTGAGGAGCTAGGTCTCTTTTGACCTGTTAGAAACAACAGATGCTTCTTCTGCGTGTCAGCCTGGAAATGGCGGCCTTAGGAGACAAGCCTTTCTTTCCCGTCTTGAAAGCTCCATTCATGCGGCCTTGAAGCTACCTGAAAAACACTGTGGTTGTCGGACTTGTCCTCACTCCAGGCATGGCTCTGGAAGAAAATGAGTTTTCTCGAAAGAAAGAGGGTGCTGCTTCCAGGCCCTGGTGGGGAGCATATCCTGCATTGCACTAGAGCGAAGGGGAATCTCAGCGTGCGCCCTCCCCTCGACCTAAGGCTCTGATTTGCCCTCCAGAAGGGTAGTGGTGCAGCATTTTCCTTGAGGTCTTAGTCGCAGTTCTGCATTAATTTAAAGGTACTACTCTTCTCAGGACTCCAGGCCCATTCATGTCAGTACCCATTTCCGTACAAGAACTCTGAGTACCCCAGGACTCCCCTGGGCTTGCTGGGCCACACTCAGACCCGTAGGCCGTTCAGTGTGCCCCTTTTTAGGCCGAGTGAAAGATAACAAACTGCACTCTTTCTTGGGAAAGCCAGATTTCCTCAGCTCACCATCAGCCTCAGGAACACGGCTCTAGCGAGGCCAGCAAACCATGGAAGTCTGCCTCCTCACCCGATTCTGAGCTGTACTGAGTAAAACTCTCTGCTTTGAAGTCCTTCGAGGACCTCATACCTGAAGTTACCCTATCTCAAGGAGAAAGACGGCTTGCATTCCAACTTCCACTAAAGCACAGTAGTCTGTGTAACACTTCAGGCTTTGCGACATGCACAGGGCTCGTAGAGACCTAGGGCAGTCTACTGTCTAGGCACTTCACTACACGTACAACACCCTGTGCAGAAAAATTGATTCTGGGAAGAGCCAAGCAGGTAGCTAGGTCTCTTTTGACCTCTTAGAAACCACAGCTACTTGTGCAGTGTGTCAGTCTGGAAACAGGACCTGATGGGGCTAGCCTTGCTGTCCCATCATGAAAGCTCCTTTTATGCGCCTAGAAGCTAGAAGCTAACTGAAAAACACTGTTGCTGTCGGGCTTATACTCACGACAGGCATGGCTGTGAGAGGGAAAAAGAGGTTTCACGAAGAAACACGTATTCCAGTTTCTGACTCAGAGCTCATCCTGTCCTGTTCTCTAGCTAAAGGGAAACTCAAAGTGAGGCCTAGCTTCGAGGGAGGGCCCTGATATGCCATGCAGCGGAGTAGGCGTGCAGCAGCTTCCCTGAGGCCTTAGCCGCTCTTCTGCTTTAGTTGAACGCTAGTAAGCTTTTCAGGACTCGTAGACCCCTCGCGGCAGCACTCGTTTCCGTACAAGGACTCTGAGTACCCCCAGGCTCCCCTGGGCTTGCTGGGCCACACTCAGACCCGTAGGCCATTCAGGGTGGCCCTGCGTAGGTCGAGTGAAGAGTCATTCGCTGCCCTCTTCCTTGGGCGAGCTAGATATCCCCAGCTCACCAACGGCTTCATGAACACGGTCCTAGCAAGTCCAGCATACCATGGAAGTCGTCCTAGTTGCCCTAGTCTGAGCAGTACTGAGAAAAACTCTCTGCTTACAAGTCCTTCTAGGACCTCATACCTGAAGTCACCGTATCTCAAGGAGAAAGGCAGCTTGCACTGCAACTTCCACTACAGCACAGTTTTGTGTGTGACACTTCAGAATGTTGGGAGAGGCACAGGACCCTAGGAGTCCTAGGGCAGTCTTTCATCTAAGCAGTTCGCTACACGCAGAGCACCTTAGGTAGAAAAGTTGAATAAGGGAAGAGCCAGGGAGGTAGCTAGGTCTCTTTTGACCTGCCAGAAGCCAGAGACACTTACGCTGCGTGTCAACCTGGAGATGGTGCCTGATGGGACTGGCCTTGTTTTCCCACTTTGAAAGCTCCTCTTATGCGCCTTGAAGCTCCCTTAAAAACACTGTGGTTGTCAGCCTTATACTCACGGCAGGCATGGCTGTGAGAGGGAAAGAACGGTTTCACGAAGAAACAGGGTATCCCAGTTTCTCGGTCAGAGCTCATCCTGTCCTGTTCTATAGCTAAAGGGAATCTCAAAGTGAGGCCTAGCTTCGAAGGAGGGCCCTGATACGCCAGGCAGCAGGGTAGGAGTGCGCAGCTTCCATGAGGCCTTAGTCGCACTTCTGCCTTAGTGTAACGGTACTAATCTTCTCAGGACTCCTGCTCCATTGCGTCTGAACCCGTTTCCGTACAAAGACACTGAGTTCCCCCCAGGCTCTCCTGAGTTGGAGATCAACATTCAGACACGTAGACCCTTCGGAGTACCCGTGTCTGTGCCGAGTGAAGGGCAGTACGATGCACGCTCCCTCGGGGGAGCTCGATTTCCTCAGCTCACCAACAGCCTCAGGAACACGGTTGTAGTAGGTGCAGCATGGCATGCAAGTCTGCCTGCTTACAGTAGTCCGAGCTGTCCTGAGGAAAACTCTTTGCTTACAATTCCTTCTACCAGCTACTAGCTGAAGTCAACCAACCTCTAGGAGAAAGTCGGCTTGTGGTCCAAGTGCAACTAGAGCACACTTTCTGGTGTAACGCCGCAGGCTTGTGGAAGATGCCCAGGAGCCCTGGACACCTAGGGAATCCTTTCATTGAGGCAGTTCGCTACACGCAGAACACCCTGCATAGAAAAGTGGATTCTCCAAGGACCCAGTGAGGAGCTAGGTCTCTTTTGACCTGTTAGAAACCACAGATGCTTCTTCTGCGTGTCAGCCTGGAAATGGCGGCCTTAGGAGACAAGCCTTGCTTTCCCGTCTTGAAAGCTCCATTCATGCGGCCTTGAAGCTACATGAAAAACACTGTGGTTGTCGGACTTGTCCTCACTCCAGGCATGGCTCTGGAAGAAAATGAGTTTTCTCGAAAGAAAGAGGGTGCTGCTTCCAGGCCCTGGTGGGGATCATATCCTGCATTGCACTAGAGCGAAGGGGAATCTCAGCGTGCGCCCTACCCTCGACCTAAGGCTCTGATTTGCCCTCCAGAAGGGTAGTGGTGCAGCATTTTCCTTGAGGCCTTAGTCGCAGTTCTGCATTAGTTTAAAGGTACTACTCTTCTCAGGACTCCAGGCCCACTCATGTCAGTACCCATTTCCGTACAAGAACTCTGAGTACCCCAGGACTCCCCTGGGCTTGCTGGGCCACACTCAGACCCGTAGGCCCTTCAGTGTGCCCCTTTTTAGGCCGAGTGAAAGATAACAAACTGCACTCTTTCTTGGGAAAGCCAGATTTCCTCAGCTCACCATCAGCCTCAGGAACACGGCTCTAGCGAGGCCAGCAAACCATGGAAGTCTGCCTCCTCACCCGATTCTGAGCTGTACTGAGTAAAACTCTCTGCTTTGAAGTCCTTCGAGGAACTCATACCTGAAGTTACCCTATCTCAAGGAGAAAGACGGCTTGCATTCCAACTTCCACTAAAGCACAGTGGTCTGTGTAACACTTCAGGCTTTGCGACATGCACAGGGCTCGTAGAGACCTAGGGCAGTCTACTGTCTAGGCACTTCACTACACGTACAACACCCTGTGCAGAAAAATTGATTCTGGGAAGAGCCAAGCAGGTAGCTAGGTCTCTTTTGACCTCTTAGAAACCACAGCTACTTGTGCAGTGTGTCAGTCTGGAAACAGGACCTGATGGGGCTAGCCTTGCTGTCCCATCATGAAAGCTCCTTTTATGCGCCTAGAAGCTAGAAGCTAACTGAAAAACACTGTTGCTGTCGGGCTTATACTCACGACAGGCATGGCTGTGAGAGGGAAAAAGAGGTTTCACGAAGAAACACGTATTCCAGTTTCTGACTCAGAGCTCATCCTGTCCTGTTCTCTAGCTAAAGGGAAACTCAAAGTGAGGCCTAGCTTCGAGGGAGGGCCCTGATATGCCATGCAGCGGAGTAGGCGTGCAGCAGCTTCCCTGAGGCCTTAGCCGCTCTTCTGCTTTAGTTGAACGCTAGTAAGCTTTTCAGGACTCGTAGACCCCTCGCGGCAGCACTCGTTTCCGTACAAGGACCCTGAGTACCCCCAGGCTCCCCTGGGCTTGCTGGGCCACACTCAGACCCGTAGGCCATTCAGGGTGGCCCTGCGTAGGTCGAGTGAAGAGTCACACGCTGCCCTCTTCCTTGGGCGAGCTAGGTATCCCCAGCTCACCAACGGCTTCATGAACACGGTCCTAGCAAGTCCAGCATACCATGGAAGTCGTCCTAGTTGCCCTAGTCTGAGCGGTACTGAGAAAAACTCTCTGCTTACAAGTCCTTCTAGGACCTCATACCTGAAGTCACCGTATCTCAAGGAGAAAGGCAGCTTGCACTGCAACTTCCACTACAGCACAGTTTTGTGTGTGACACTTCAGAATGTTGGGAGAGGCACAGGACCCTAGGAGTCCTAGGGCAGTCTTTCATCTAAGCAGTTCGCTACACGCAGAGCACCTTAGGTAGAAAAGTTGAATCAGGGAAGAGCCAGGGAGGTAGCTAGGTCTCTTTTGACCTGCCAGAAGCCAGAGACACTTACGCTGCGTGTCAACCTGGAGATGGTGCCTGATGGGACTGGCCTTGTTTTCCCACTTTGAAAGCTCCTCTTATGCGCCTTGAAGCTCCCTTAAAAACACTGTGGTTGTCAGCCTTATACTCACGGCAGGCATGGCTGTGAGAGGGAAAGAACGGTTTCACGAAGAAACAGGGTATCCCAGTTTCTCGGTCAGAGCTCATCCTGTCCTGTTCTATAGCTAAAGGGAATCTCAAAGTGAGGCCTAGCTTCGAAGGAGGGCCCTGATACGCCAGGCAGCAGGGTAGGAGTGTGCAGCTTCCATGAGGCTTTAGTCGCACTTCTGCCTTAGTGTAACGGTACTAATCTTCTCAGGACTCCTGCTCCATTGCGTCTGAACCCGTTTCCGTACAAAGACACTGAGTTCCCCCCAGGCTCTCCTGAGTTGGAGATCAACATTCAGACACGTAGACCCTTCGGAGTACCCGTGTCTGTGCCGAGTGAAGGGCAGCATGATGCACGCTCCCTCGGGGGAGCTCGATTTCCTCAGCTCACCAACAGCCTCTGGAACACGGTTGTAGTAGGTGCAGCATGCCATGCAAGTCTGCCTGCTTACAGTAGTCCGAGTTGTCCTGAGGAAAACTCTTTGCTTACAATTCCTTCTACCAGCTCCTAGCTGAATTCAACCAACCTCTAGGAGAAAGTCGGCTTGTGGTCCAAGTGCAACTAGAGCACACTTTCTGGTGTAACGCCGCAGGCTTGTGGAAGATGCCCAGGAGCCCAGGACACCTAGGGAATCCTTTCATTGAGGCAGTTCGCTACACGCAGAACACCCTGCATAGAAAAGTGGATTCTCCAAGGACCCAGTGAGGAGCTAGGTCTCTTTTGACCTGTTAGAAACAACAGATGCTTCTTCTGCGTGTCAGCCTGGAAATGGCGGCCTTAGGAGACAAGCCGTGCTTTCCCGTCTTGAAAGCTCCATTCATGCGGCCTTGAAGCTACCTGAAAAACACTGTGGTTGTCGGACTTGTCCTCACTCCAGGCATGGCTCTGGAAGAAAATGAGTTTTCTCGAAAGAAAGAGGGTGCTGCTTCCAGGCCCTGGTGGGGAGCATATCCTGCATTGCACTAGAGCGAAGGGGAATCTCAGCGTGCGCCCTACCCTCGACCTAAGGCTCTGATTTGCCCTCCAGAAGGGTAGTGGTGCAGCATTTTCCTTGAGGTCTTAGTCGCAGTTCTGCATTAATTTAAAGGTACTACTCTTCTCAGGACTCCAGGCCCATTCATGTCAGTACCCATTTCCGTACAAGAACTCTGAGTACCCCAGGACTCCCCTGGGCTTGCTGGGCCACACTCAGACCCGTAGGCCGTTCAGTGTGCCCCTTTTTAGGCCGAGTGAAAGATAACAAACTGCACTCTTTCTTGGGAAAGCCAGATTTCCTCAGCTCACCATCAGCCTCAGGAACACGGCTCTAGCGAGGCCAGCAAACCATGGAAGTCTGCCTCCTCACCCGATTCTGAGCTGTACTGAGTAAAACTCTCTGCTTTGAAGTCCTTCGAGGACCTCATACCTGAAGTTACCCTATCTCAAGGAGAAAGACGGCTTGCATTCCAACTTCCACTAAAGCACAGTAGTCTGTGTAACACTTCAGGCTTTGCGACATGCACAGGGCTCGTAGAGACCTAGGGCAGTCTACTATCTAGGCACTTCACTACACGTACAACACCCTGTGCAGAAAAATTGATTCTGGGAAGAGCCAAGCAGGTAGCTAGGTCTCTTTTGACCTCTTAGAAACCACAGCTACTTGTGCAGTGTGTCAGTCTGGAAACAGGACCTGATGGGGCTAGCCTTGCTGTCCCATCATGAAAGCTCCTTTTATGCGCCTAGAAGCTAGAAGCTAACTGAAAAACACTGTTGCTGTCGGGCTTATACTCACGACAGGCATGGCTGTGAGAGGGAAAAAGAGGTTTCACGAAGAAACACGTATTCCAGTTTCTGACTCAGAGCTCATCCTGTCCTGTTCTCTAGCTAAAGGGAAACTCAAAGTGAGGCCTAGCTTCGAGGGAGGGCCCTGATATGCCATGCAGCGGAGTAGGCGTGCAGCAGCTTCCCTGAGGCCTTAGCCGCTCTTCTGCTTTAGTTGAACGCTAGTAAGCTTTTCAGGACTCGTAGACCCCTCGCGGCAGCACTCGTTTCCATACAAGGACTCTGAGTACCCCCAGGCTCCCCTGGGCTTGCTGGGCCACACTCAGACCCGTAGGCCATTCAGGGTGGCCCTGCGTAGGTCGAGTGAAGAGTCATTCGCTGCCCTCTTCCTTGGGCGAGCTAGATATCCCCAGCTCACCAACGGCTTCATGAACACGGTCCTAGCAAGTCCAGCATACCATGGAAGTCGTCCTAGTTGCCCTAGTCTGAGCAGTACTGAGAAAAACTCTCTGCTTACAAGTCCTTCTAGGACCTCATACCTGAAGTCACCGTATCTCAAGGAGAAAGGCAGCTTGCACTGCAACTTCCACTACAGCACAGTTTTGTGTGTGACACTTCAGAATGTTGGGAGAGGCACAGGACCCTAGGAGTCCTAGGGCAGTCTTTCATCTAAGCAGTTCGCTACACGCAGAGCACCTTAGGTAGAAAAGTTGAATAAGGGAAGAGCCAGGGAGGTAGCTAGGTCTCTTTTGACCTGCCAGAAGCCAGAGACACTTACGCTGCGTGTCAACCTGGAGATGGTGCCTGATGGGACTGGCCTTGTTTTCCCACTTTGAAAGCTCCTCTTATGCGCCTTGAAGCTCCCTTAAAAACACTGTGGTTGTCAGCCTTATACTCACGGCAGGCATGGCTGTGAGAGGGAAAGAACGGTTTCACGAAGAAACAGGGTATCCCAGTTTCTCGGTCAGAGCTCATCCTGTCCTGTTCTATAGCTAAAGGGAATCTCAAAGTGAGGCCTAGCTTCGAAGGAGGGCCCTGATACGCCAGGCAGCAGGGTAGGAGTGCGCAGCTTCCATGAGGCCTTAGTCGCACTTCTGCCTTAGTGTAACGGTACTAATCTTCTCAGGACTCCTGCTCCATTGCGTCTGAACCCGTTTCCGTACAAAGACACTGAGTTCCCCCCAGGCTCTCCTGAGTTGGAGATCAACATTCAGACACGTAGACCCTTCGGAGTACCCGTGTCTGTGCCGAGTGAAGGGCAGTACGATGCACGCTCCCTCGGGGGAGCTCGATTTCCTCAGCTCACCAACAGCCTCAGGAACACGGTTGTAGTAGGTGCAGCATGGCATGCAAGTCTGCCTGCTTACAGTAGTCCGAGCTGTCCTGAGGAAAACTCTTTGCTTACAATTCCTTCTACCAGCTACTAGCTGAAGTCAACCAACCTCTAGGAGAAAGTCGGCTTGTGGTCCAAGTGCAACTAGAGCACACTTTCTGGTGTAACGCCGCAGGCTTGTGGAAGATGCCCAGGAGCCCTGGACACCTAGGGAATCCTTTCATTGAGGCAGTTCGCTACACGCAGAACACCCTGCATAGAAAAGTGGATTCTCCAAGGACCCAGTGAGGAGCTAGGTCTCTTTTGACCTGTTAGAAACCACAGATGCTTCTTCTGCGTGTCAGCCTGGAAATGGCGGCCTTAGGAGACAAGCCTTGCTTTCCCGTCTTGAAAGCTCCATTCATGCGGCCTTGAAGCTACATGAAAAACACTGTGGTTGTCGGACTTGTCCTCACTCCAGGCATGGCTCTGGAAGAAAATGAGTTTTCTCGAAAGAAAGAGGGTGCTGCTTCCAGGCCCTGGTGGGGATCATATCCTGCATTGCACTAGAGCGAAGGGGAATCTCAGCGTGCGCCCTACCCTCGACCTAAGGCTCTGATTTGCCCTCCAGAAGGGTAGTGGTGCAGCATTTTCCTTGAGGCCTTAGTCGCAGTTCTGCATTAGTTTAAAGGTACTACTCTTCTCAGGACTCCAGGCCCACTCATGTCAGTACCCATTTCCGTACAAGAACTCTGAGTACCCCAGGACTCCCCTGGGCTTGCTGGGCCACACTCAGACCCGTAGGCCCTTCAGTGTGCCCCTTTTTAGGCCGAGTGAAAGATAACAAACTGCACTCTTTCTTGGGAAAGCCAGATTTCCTCAGCTCACCATCAGCCTCAGGAACACGGCTCTAGCGAGGCCAGCAAACCATGGAAGTCTGCCTCCTCACCCGATTCTGAGCTGTACTGAGTAAAACTCTCTGCTTTGAAGTCCTTCGAGGAACTCATACCTGAAGTTACCCTATCTCAAGGAGAAAGACGGCTTGCATTCCAACTTCCACTAAAGCACAGTGGTCTGTGTAACACTTCAGGCTTTGCGACATGCACAGGGCTCGTAGAGACCTAGGGCAGTCTACTGTCTAGGCACTTCACTACACGTACAACACCCTGTGCAGAAAAATTGATTCTGGGAAGAGCCAAGCAGGTAGCTAGGTCTCTTTTGACCTCTTAGAAACCACAGCTACTTGTGCAGTGTGTCAGTCTGGAAACAGGACCTGATGGGGCTAGCCTTGCTGTCCCATCATGAAAGCTCCTTTTATGCGCCTAGAAGCTAGAAGCTAACTGAAAAACACTGTTGCTGTCGGGCTTATACTCACGACAGGCATGGCTGTGAGAGGGAAAAAGAGGTTTCACGAAGAAACACGTATTCCAGTTTCTGACTCAGAGCTCATCCTGTCCTGTTCTCTAGCTAAAGGGAAACTCAAAGTGAGGCCTAGCTTCGAGGGAGGGCCCTGATATGCCATGCAGCGGAGTAGGCGTGCAGCAGCTTCCCTGAGGCCTTAGCCGCTCTTCTGCTTTAGTTGAACGCTAGTAAGCTTTTCAGGACTCGTAGACCCCTCGCGGCAGCACTCGTTTCCGTACAAGGACCCTGAGTACCCCCAGGCTCCCCTGGGCTTGCTGGGCCACACTCAGACCCGTAGGCCATTCAGGGTGGCCCTGCGTAGGTCGAGTGAAGAGTCACACGCTGCCCTCTTCCTTGGGCGAGCTAGGTATCCCCAGCTCACCAACGGCTTCATGAACACGGTCCTAGCAAGTCCAGCATACCATGGAAGTCGTCCTAGTTGCCCTAGTCTGAGCGGTACTGAGAAAAACTCTCTGCTTACAAGTCCTTCTAGGACCTCATACCTGAAGTCACCGTATCTCAAGGAGAAAGGCAGCTTGCACTGCAACTTCCACTACAGCACAGTTTTGTGTGTGACACTTCAGAATGTTGGGAGAGGCACAGGACCCTAGGAGTCCTAGGGCAGTCTTTCATCTAAGCAGTTCGCTACACGCAGAGCACCTTAGGTAGAAAAGTTGAATAAGGGAAGAGCCAGGGAGGTAGCTAGGTCTCTTTTGACCTGCTAGAAGCCAGAGACACTTACGCTGCGTGTCAACCTGGAGATGGTGCCTGATGGGACTGGCCTTGTTTTCCCACTTTGAAAGCTCCTCTTATGCGCCTTGAAGCTCCCTTAAAAACACTGTGGTTGTCAGCCTTATACTCACGGCAGGCATGGCTGTGAGAGGGAAAGAACGGTTTCACGAAGAAACAGGGTATCCCAGTTTCTCGGTCAGAGCTCATCCTGTCCTGTTCTATAGCTAAAGGGAATCTCAAAGTGAGGCCTAGCTTCCAAGGAGGGCCCTGATACGCCAGGCAGCAGGGTAGGAGTGTGCAGCTTCCATGAGGCTTTAGTCGCACTTCTGCCTTAGTGTAACGGTACTAATCTTCTCAGGACTCCTGCTCCATTGCGTCTGAACCCGTTTCCGTACAAAGACACTGAGTTCCCCCCAGGCTCTCCTGAGTTGGAGATCAACATTCAGACACGTAGACCCTTCGGAGTACCCGTGTCTGTGCCGAGTGAAGGGCAGCATGATGCACGCTCCCTCGGGGGAGCTCGATTTCCTCAGCTCACCAACAGCCTCTGGAACACGGTTGTAGTAGGTGCAGCATGCCATGCAAGTCTGCCTGCTTACAGTAGTCCGATTTGTCCTGAGGAAAACTCTTTGCTTACAATTCCTTCTACCAGCTCCTAGCTGAAGTCAACCAACCTCTAGGAGAAAGTCGGCTTGTGGTCCAAGTGCAACTAGAGCACACTTTCTGGTGTAACACCGCAGGCTTGTGGAAGATGCCCAGGAGCCCAGGACACCTAGGGAATCCTTTCATTGAGGCAGTTCGCTACACGCAGAACACCCTGCATAGAAAAGTGGATTCTCCAAGGACCCAGTGAGGAGCTAGGTCTCTTTTGACCTGTTAGAAACAACAGATGCTTCTTCTGCGTGTCAGCCTGGAAATGGCGGCCTTAGGAGACAAGCCTTTCTTTCCCGTCTTGAAAGCTCCATTCATGCGGCCTTGAAGCTACCTGAAAAACACTGTGGTTGTCGGACTTGTCCTCACTCCAGGCATGGCTCTGGAAGAAAATGAGTTTTCTCGAAAGAAAGAGGGTGCTGCTTCCAGGCCCTGGTGGGGAGCATATCCTGCATTGCACTAGAGCGAAGGGGAATCTCAGCGTGCGCCCTCCCCTCGACCTAAGGCTCTGATTTGCCCTCCAGAAGGGTAGTGGTGCAGCATTTTCCTTGAGGTCTTAGTCGCAGTTCTGCATTAATTTAAAGGTACTACTCTTCTCAGGACTCCAGGCCCATTCATGTCAGTACCCATTTCCGTACAAGAACTCTGAGTACCCCAGGACTCCCCTGGGCTTGCTGGGCCACACTCAGACCCGTAGGCCCTTCAGTGTGCCCCTTTTTAGGCCGAGTGAAAGATAACAAACTGCACTCTTTCTTGGGAAAGCCAGATTTCCTCAGCTCACCATCAGCCTCAGGAACACGGCTCTAGCGAGGCCAGCAAACCATGGAAGTCTGCCTCCTCACCCGATTCTGAGCTGTACTGAGTAAAACTCTCTGCTTTGAAGTCCTTCGAGGACCTCATACCTGAAGTTACCCTATCTCAAGGAGAAAGACGGCTTGCATTCCAACTTCCACTAAAGCACAGTAGTCTGTGTAACACTTCAGGCTTTGCGACATGCACAGGGCTCGTAGAGACCTAGGGCAGTCTACTGTCTAGGCACTTCACTACACGTACAACACCCTGTGCAGAAAAATTGATTCTGGGAAGAGCCAAGCAGGTAGCTAGGTCTCTTTTGACCTCTTAGAAACCACAGCTACTTGTGCAGTGTGTCAGTCTGGAAACAGGACCTGATGGGGCTAGCCTTGCTGTCCCATCATGAAAGCTCCTTTTATGCGCCTAGAAGCTAGAAGCTAACTGAAAAACACTGTTGCTGTCGGGCTTATACTCACGACAGGCATGGCTGTGAGAGGGAAAAAGAGGTTTCACGAAGAAACACGTATTCCAGTTTCTGACTCAGAGCTCATCCTGTCCTGTTCTCTAGCTAAAGGGAAACTCAAAGTGAGGCCTAGCTTCGAGGGAGGGCCCTGATATGCCATGCAGCGGAGTAGGCGTGCAGCAGCTTCCCTGAGGCCTTAGCCGCTCTTCTGCTTTAGTTGAACGCTAGTAAGCTTTTCAGGACTCGTAGACCCCTCGCGGCAGCACTCGTTTCCGTACAAGGACTCTGAGTACCCCCAGGCTCCCCTGGGCTTGCTGGGCCACACTCAGACCCGTAGGCCATTCAGGGTGGCCCTGCGTAGGTCGAGTGAAGAGTCATTCGCTGCCCTCTTCCTTGGGCGAGCTAGATATCCCCAGCTCACCAACGGCTTCATGAACACGGTCCTAGCAAGTCCAGCATACCATGGAAGTCGTCCTAGTTGCCCTAGTCTGAGCAGTACTGAGAAAAACTCTCTGCTTACAAGTCCTTCTAGGACCTCATACCTGAAGTCACCGTATCTCAAGGAGAAAGGCAGCTTGCACTGCAACTTCCACTACAGCACAGTTTTGTGTGTGACACTTCAGAATGTTGGGAGAGGCACAGGACCCTAGGAGTCCTAGGGCAGTCTTTCATCTAAGCAGTTCGCTACACGCAGAGCACCTTAGGTAGAAAAGTTGAATAAGGGAAGAGCCAGGGAGGTAGCTAGGTCTCTTTTGACCTGCCAGAAGCCAGAGACACTTACGCTGCGTGTCAACCTGGAGATGGTGCCTGATGGGACTGGCCTTGTTTTCCCACTTTGAAAGCTCCTCTTATGCGCCTTGAAGCTCCCTTAAAAACACTGTGGTTGTCAGCCTTATACTCACGGCAGGCATGGCTGTGAGAGGGAAAGAACGGTTTCACGAAGAAACAGGGTATCCCAGTTTCTCGGTCAGAGCTCATCCTGTCCTGTTCTATAGCTAAAGGGAATCTCAAAGTGAGGCCTAGCTTCGAAGGAGGGCCCTGATACGCCAGGCAGCAGGGTAGGAGTGCGCAGCTTCCATGAGGCCTTAGTCGCACTTCTGCCTTAGTGTAACGGTACTAATCTTCTCAGGACTCCTGCTCCATTGCGTCTGAACCCGTTTCCGTACAAAGACACTGAGTTCCCCCCAGGCTCTCCTGAGTTGGAGATCAACATTCAGACACGTAGACCCTTCGGAGTACCCGTGTCTGTGCCGAGTGAAGGGCAGTACGATGCACGCTCCCTCGGGGGAGCTCGATTTCCTCAGCTCACCAACAGCCTCAGGAACACGGTTGTAGTAGGTGCAGCATGGCATGCAAGTCTGCCTGCTTACAGTAGTCCGAGCTGTCCTGAGGAAAACTCTTTGCTTACAATTCCTTCTACCAGCTACTAGCTGAAGTCAACCAACCTCTAGGAGAAAGTCGGCTTGTGGTCCAAGTGCAACTAGAGCACACTTTCTGGTGTAACGCCGCAGGCTTGTGGAAGATGCCCAGGAGCCCTGGACACCTAGGGAATCCTTTCATTGAGGCAGTTCGCTACACGCAGAACACCCTGCATAGAAAAGTGGATTCTCCAAGGACCCAGTGAGGAGCTAGGTCTCTTTTGACCTGTTAGAAACCACAGATGCTTCTTCTGCGTGTCAGCCTGGAAATGGCGGCCTTAGGAGACAAGCCTTGCTTTCCCGTCTTGAAAGCTCCATTCATGCGGCCTTGAAGCTACATGAAAAACACTGTGGTTGTCGGACTTGTCCTCACTCCAGGCATGGCTCTGGAAGAAAATGAGTTTTCTCGAAAGAAAGAGGGTGCTGCTTCCAGGCCCTGGTGGGGATCATATCCTGCATTGCACTAGAGCGAAGGGGAATCTCAGCGTGCGCCCTACCCTCGACCTAAGGCTCTGATTTGCCCTCCAGAAGGGTAGTGGTGCAGCATTTTCCTTGAGGCCTTAGTCGCAGTTCTGCATTAGTTTAAAGGTACTACTCTTCTCAGGACTCCAGGCCCACTCATGTCAGTACCCATTTCCGTACAAGAACTCTGAGTACCCCAGGACTCCCCTGGGCTTGCTGGGCCACACTCAGACCCGTAGGCCCTTCAGTGTGCCCCTTTTTAGGCCGAGTGAAAGATAACAAACTGCACTCTTTCTTGGGAAAGCCAGATTTCCTCAGCTCACCATCAGCCTCAGGAACACGGCTCTAGCGAGGCCAGCAAACCATGGAAGTCTGCCTCCTCACCCGATTCTGAGCTGTACTGAGTAAAACTCTCTGCTTTGAAGTCCTTCGAGGAACTCATACCTGAAGTTACCCTATCTCAAGGAGAAAGACGGCTTGCATTCCAACTTCCACTAAAGCACAGTGGTCTGTGTAACACTTCAGGCTTTGCGACATGCACAGGGCTCGTAGAGACCTAGGGCAGTCTACTGTCTAGGCACTTCACTACACGTACAACACCCTGTGCAGAAAAATTGATTCTGGGAAGAGCCAAGCAGGTAGCTAGGTCTCTTTTGACCTCTTAGAAACCACAGCTACTTGTGCAGTGTGTCAGTCTGGAAACAGGACCTGATGGGGCTAGCCTTGCTGCCCCATCATGAAAGCTCCTTTTATGCGCCTAGAAGCTAGAAGCTAACTGAAAAACACTGTTGCTGTCGGGCTTATACTCACGACAGGCATGGCTGTGAGAGGGAAAAAGAGGTTTCACGAAGAAACACGTATTCCAGTTTCTGACTCAGAGCTCATCCTGTCCTGTTCTCTAGCTAAAGGGAAACTCAAAGTGAGGCCTAGCTTCGAGGGAGGGCCCTGATATGCCATGCAGCGGAGTAGGCGTGCAGCAGCTTCCCTGAGGCCTTAGCCGCTCTTCTGCTTTAGTTGAACGCTAGTAAGCTTTTCAGGACTCGTAGACCCCTCGCGGCAGCACTCGTTTCCGTACAAGGACCCTGAGTACCCCCAGGCTCCCCTGGGCTTGCTGGGCCACACTCAGACCCGTAGGCCATTCAGGGTGGCCCTGCGTAGGTCGAGTGAAGAGTCACACGCTGCCCTCTTCCTTGGGCGAGCTAGGTATCCCCAGCTCACCAACGGCTTCATGAACACGGTCCTAGCAAGTCCAGCATACCATGGAAGTCGTCCTAGTTGCCCTAGTCTGAGCGGTACTGAGAAAAACTCTCTGCTTACAAGTCCTTCTAGGACCTCATACCTGAAGTCACCGTATCTCAAGGAGAAAGGCAGCTTGCACTGCAACTTCCACTACAGCACAGTTTTGTGTGTGACACTTCAGAATGTTGGGAGAGGCACAGGACCCTAGGAGTCCTAGGGCAGTCTTTCATCTAAGCAGTTCGCTACACGCAGAGCACCTTAGGTAGAAAAGTTGAATAAGGGAAGAGCCAGGGAGGTAGCTAGGTCTCTTTTGACCTGCCAGAAGCCAGAGACACTTACGCTGCGTGTCAACCTGGAGATGGTGCCTGATGGGACTGGCCTTGTTTTCCCACTTTGAAAGCTCCTCTTATGCGCCTTGAAGCTCCCTTAAAAACACTGTGGTTGTCAGCCTTATACTCACGGCAGGCATGGCTGTGAGAGGGAAAGAACGGTTTCACGAAGAAACAGGGTATCCCAGTTTCTCGGTCAGAGCTCATCCTGTCCTGTTCTATAGCTAAAGGGAATCTCAAAGTGAGGCCTAGCTTCCAAGGAGGGCCCTGATACGCCAGGCAGCAGGGTAGGAGTGTGCAGCTTCCATGAGGCTTTAGTCGCACTTCTGCCTTAGTGTAACGGTACTAATCTTCTCAGGACTCCTGCTCCATTGCGTCTGAACCCGTTTCCGTACAAAGACACTGAGTTCCCCCCAGGCTCTCCTGAGTTGGAGATCAACATTCAGACACGTAGACCCTTCGGAGTACCCGTGTCTGTGCCGAGTGAAGGGCAGCATGATGCACGCTCCCTCGGGGGAGCTCGATTTCCTCAGCTCACCAACAGCCTCTGGAACACGGTTGTAGTAGGTGCAGCATGCCATGCAAGTCTGCCTGCTTACAGTAGTCCGATTTGTCCTGAGGAAAACTCTTTGCTTACAATTCCTTCTACCAGCTCCTAGCTGAAGTCAACCAACCTCTAGGAGAAAGTCGGCTTGTGGTCCAAGTGCAACTAGAGCACACTTTCTGGTGTAACACCGCAGGCTTGTGGAAGATGCCCAGGAGCCCAGGACACCTAGGGAATCCTTTCATTGAGGCAGTTCGCTACACGCAGAACACCCTGCATAGAAAAGTGGATTCTCCAAGGACCCAGTGAGGAGCTAGGTCTCTTTTGACCTGTTAGAAACAACAGATGCTTCTTCTGCGTGTCAGCCTGGAAATGGCGGCCTTAGGAGACAAGCCTTTCTTTCCCGTCTTGAAAGCTCCATTCATGCGGCCTTGAAGCTACCTGAAAAACACTGTGGTTGTCGGACTTGTCCTCACTCCAGGCATGGCTCTGGAAGAAAATGAGTTTTCTCGAAAGAAAGAGGGTGCTGCTTCCAGGCCCTGGTGGGGAGCATATCCTGCATTGCACTAGAGCGAAGGGGAATCTCAGCGTGCGCCCTCCCCTCGACCTAAGGCTCTGATTTGCCCTCCAGAAGGGTAGTGGTGCAGCATTTTCCTTGAGGTCTTAGTCGCAGTTCTGCATTAATTTAAAGGTACTACTCTTCTCAGGACTCCAGGCCCATTCATGTCAGTACCCATTTCCGTACAAGAACTCTGAGTACCCCAGGACTCCCCTGGGCTTGCTGGGCCACACTCAGACCCGTAGGCCGTTCAGTGTGCCCCTTTTTAGGCCGAGTGAAAGATAACAAACTGCACTCTTTCTTGGGAAAGCCAGATTTCCTCAGCTCACCATCAGCCTCAGGAACACGGCTCTAGCGAGGCCAGCAAACCATGGAAGTCTGCCTCCTCACCCGATTCTGAGCTGTACTGAGTAAAACTCTCTGCTTTGAAGTCCTTCGAGGAACTCATACCTGAAGTTACCCTATCTCAAGGAGAAAGACGGCTTGCATTCCAACTTCCACTAAAGCACAGTGGTCTGTGTAACACTTCAGGCTTTGCGACATGCACAGGGCTCGTAGAGACCTAGGGCAGTCTACTGTCTAGGCACTTCACTACACGTACAACACCCTGTGCAGAAAAATTGATTCTGGGAAGAGCCAAGCAGGTCGCTAGGTCTCTTTTGACCTCTTAGAAACCACAGCTACTTGTGCAGTGTGTCAGTCTGGAAACAGGACCTGATGGGGCTAGCCTTGCTGTCCCATCATGAAAGCTCCTTTTATGCGCCTAGAAGCTAGAAGCTAACTGAAAAACACTGTTGCTGTCGGGCTTATACTCACGACAGGCATGGCTGTGAGAGGGAAAAAGAGGTTTCACGAAGAAACACGTATTCCAGTTTCTGACTCAGAGCTCATCCTGTCCTGTTCTCTAGCTAAAGGGAAACTCAAAGTGAGGCCTAGCTTCGAGGGAGGGCCCTGATATGCCATGCAGCGGAGTAGGCGTGCAGCAGCTTCCCTGAGGCCTTAGCCGCTCTTCTGCTTTAGTTGAACGCTAGTAAGCTTTTCAGGACTCGTAGACCCCTCGCGGCAGCACTCGTTTCCGTACAAGGACCCTGAGTACCCCCAGGCTCCCCTGGGCTTGCTGGGCCACACTCAGACCCGTAGGCCATTCAGGGTGGCCCTGCGTAGGTCGAGTGAAGAGTCACACGCTGCCCTCTTCCTTGGGCGAGCTAGGTATCCCCAGCTCACCAACGGCTTCATGAACACGGTCCTAGCAAGTCCAGCATACCATGGAAGTCGTCCTAGTTGCCCTAGTCTGAGCGGTACTGAGAAAAACTCTCTGCTTACAAGTCCTTCTAGGACCTCATACCTGAAGTCACCGTATCTCAAGGAGAAAGGCAGCTTGCACTGCAACTTCCACTACAGCACAGTTTTGTGTGTGACACTTCAGAATGTTGGGAGAGGCACAGGACCCTAGGAGTCCTAGGGCAGTCTTTCATCTAAGCAGTTCGCTACACGCAGAGCACCTTAGGTAGAAAAGTTGAATAAGGGAAGAGCCAGGGAGGTAGCTAGGTCTCTTTTGACCTGCCAGAAGCCAGAGACACTTACGCTGCGTGTCAACCTGGAGATGGTGCCTGATGGGACTGGCCTTGTTTTCCCACTTTGAAAGCTCCTCTTATGCGCCTTGAAGCTCCCTTAAAAACACTGTGGTTGTCAGCCTTATACTCACGGCAGGCATGGCTGTGAGAGGGAAAGAACGGTTTCACGAAGAAACAGGGTATCCCAGTTTCTCGGTCAGAGCTCATCCTGTCCTGTTCTATAGCTAAAGGGAATCTCAAAGTGAGGCCTAGCTTCGAAGGAGGGCCCTGATACGCCAGGCAGCAGGGTAGGAGTGCGCAGCTTCCATGAGGCCTTAGTCGCACTTCTGCCTTAGTGTAACGGTACTAATCTTCTCAGGACTCCTGCTCCATTGCGTCTGAACCCGTTTCCGTACAAAGACACTGAGTTCCCCCCAGGCTCTCCTGAGTTGGAGATCAACATTCAGACACGTAGACCCTTCGGAGTACCCGTGTCTGTGCCGAGTGAAGGGCAGTACGATGCACGCTCCCTCGGGGGAGCTCGATTTCCTCAGCTCACCAACAGCCTCAGGAACACGGTTGTAGTAGGTGCAGCATGGCATGCAAGTCTGCCTGCTTACAGTAGTCCGAGCTGTCCTGAGGAAAACTCTTTGCTTACAATTCCTTCTACCAGCTACTAGCTGAAGTCAACCAACCTCTAGGAGAAAGTCGGCTTGTGGTCCAAGTGCAACTAGAGCACACTTTCTGGTGTAACGCCGCAGGCTTGTGGAAGATGCCCAGGAGCCCTGGACACCTAGGGAATCCTTTCATTGAGGCAGTTCGCTACACGCAGAACACCCTGCATAGAAAAGTGGATTCTCCAAGGACCCAGTGAGGAGCTAGGTCTCTTTTGACCTGTTAGAAACCACAGATGCTTCTTCTGCGTGTCAGCCTGGAAATGGCGGCCTTAGGAGACAAGCCTTGCTTTCCCGTCTTGAAAGCTCCATTCATGCGGCCTTGAAGCTACATGAAAAACACTGTGGTTGTCGGACTTGTCCTCACTCCAGGCATGGCTCTGGAAGAAAATGAGTTTTCTCGAAAGAAAGAGGGTGCTGCTTCCAGGCCCTGGTGGGGATCATATCCTGCATTGCACTAGAGCGAAGGGGAATCTCAGCGTGCGCCCTACCCTCGACCTAAGGCTCTGATTTGCCCTCCAGAAGGGTAGTGGTGCAGCATTTTCCTTGAGGCCTTAGTCGCAGTTCTGCATTAGTTTAAAGGTACTACTCTTCTCAGGACTCCAGGCCCACTCATGTCAGTACCCATTTCCGTACAAGAACTCTGAGTACCCCAGGACTCCCCTGGGCTTGCTGGGCCACACTCAGACCCGTAGGCCCTTCAGTGTGCCCCTTTTTAGGCCGAGTGAAAGATAACAAACTGCACTCTTTCTTGGGAAAGCCAGATTTCCTCAGCTCACCATCAGCCTCAGGAACACGGCTCTAGCGAGGCCAGCAAACCATGGAAGTCTGCCTCCTCACCCGATTCTGAGCTGTACTGAGTAAAACTCTCTGCTTTGAAGTCCTTCGAGGAACTCATACCTGAAGTTACCCTATCTCAAGGAGAAAGACGGCTTGCATTCCAACTTCCACTAAAGCACAGTGGTCTGTGTAACACTTCAGGCTTTGCGACATGCACAGGGCTCGTAGAGACCTAGGGCAGTCTACTGTCTAGGCACTTCACTACACGTACAACACCCTGTGCAGAAAAATTGATTCTGGGAAGAGCCAAGCAGGTAGCTAGGTCTCTTTTGACCTCTTAGAAACCACAGCTACTTGTGCAGTGTGTCAGTCTGGAAACAGGACCTGATGGGGCTAGCCTTGCTGCCCCATCATGAAAGCTCCTTTTATGCGCCTAGAAGCTAGAAGCTAACTGAAAAACACTGTTGCTGTCGGGCTTATACTCACGACAGGCATGGCTGTGAGAGGGAAAAAGAGGTTTCACGAAGAAACACGTATTCCAGTTTCTGACTCAGAGCTCATCCTGTCCTGTTCTCTAGCTAAAGGGAAACTCAAAGTGAGGCCTAGCTTCGAGGGAGGGCCCTGATATGCCATGCAGCGGAGTAGGCGTGCAGCAGCTTCCCTGAGGCCTTAGCCGCTCTTCTGCTTTAGTTGAACGCTAGTAAGCTTTTCAGGACTCGTAGACCCCTCGCGGCAGCACTCGTTTCCGTACAAGGACCCTGAGTACCCCCAGGCTCCCCTGGGCTTGCTGGGCCACACTCAGACCCGTAGGCCATTCAGGGTGGCCCTGCGTAGGTCGAGTGAAGAGTCACACGCTGCCCTCTTCCTTGGGCGAGCTAGGTATCCCCAGCTCACCAACGGCTTCATGAACACGGTCCTAGCAAGTCCAGCATACCATGGAAGTCGTCCTAGTTGCCCTAGTCTGAGCGGTACTGAGAAAAACTCTCTGCTTACAAGTCCTTCTAGGACCTCATACCTGAAGTCACCGTATCTCAAGGAGAAAGGCAGCTTGCACTGCAACTTCCACTACAGCACAGTTTTGTGTGTGACACTTCAGAATGTTGGGAGAGGCACAGGACCCTAGGAGTCCTAGGGCAGTCTTTCATCTAAGCAGTTCGCTACACGCAGAGCACCTTAGGTAGAAAAGTTGAATAAGGGAAGAGCCAGGGAGGTAGCTAGGTCTCTTTTGACCTGCCAGAAGCCAGAGACACTTACGCTGCGTGTCAACCTGGAGATGGTGCCTGATGGGACTGGCCTTGTTTTCCCACTTTGAAAGCTCCTCTTATGCGCCTTGAAGCTCCCTTAAAAACACTGTGGTTGTCAGCCTTATACTCACGGCAGGCATGGCTGTGAGAGGGAAAGAACGGTTTCACGAAGAAACAGGGTATCCCAGTTTCTCGGTCAGAGCTCATCCTGTCCTGTTCTATAGCTAAAGGGAATCTCAAAGTGAGGCCTAGCTTCCAAGGAGGGCCCTGATACGCCAGGCAGCAGGGTAGGAGTGTGCAGCTTCCATGAGGCTTTAGTCGCACTTCTGCCTTAGTGTAACGGTACTAATCTTCTCAGGACTCCTGCTCCATTGCGTCTGAACCCGTTTCCGTACAAAGACACTGAGTTCCCCCCAGGCTCTCCTGAGTTGGAGATCAACATTCAGACACGTAGACCCTTCGGAGTACCCGTGTCTGTGCCGAGTGAAGGGCAGCATGATGCACGCTCCCTCGGGGGAGCTCGATTTCCTCAGCTCACCAACAGCCTCTGGAACACGGTTGTAGTAGGTGCAGCATGCCATGCAAGTCTGCCTGCTTACAGTAGTCCGATTTGTCCTGAGGAAAACTCTTTGCTTACAATTCCTTCTACCAGCTCCTAGCTGAAGTCAACCAACCTCTAGGAGAAAGTCGGCTTGTGGTCCAAGTGCAACTAGAGCACACTTTCTGGTGTAACACCGCAGGCTTGTGGAAGATGCCCAGGAGCCCAGGACACCTAGGGAATCCTTTCATTGAGGCAGTTCGCTACACGCAGAACACCCTGCATAGAAAAGTGGATTCTCCAAGGACCCAGTGAGGAGCTAGGTCTCTTTTGACCTGTTAGAAACAACAGATGCTTCTTCTGCGTGTCAGCCTGGAAATGGCGGCCTTAGGAGACAAGCCTTTCTTTCCCGTCTTGAAAGCTCCATTCATGCGGCCTTGAAGCTACCTGAAAAACACTGTGGTTGTCGGACTTGTCCTCACTCCAGGCATGGCTCTGGAAGAAAATGAGTTTTCTCGAAAGAAAGAGGGTGCTGCTTCCAGGCCCTGGTGGGGAGCATATCCTGCATTGCACTAGAGCGAAGGGGAATCTCAGCGTGCGCCCTCCCCTCGACCTAAGGCTCTGATTTGCCCTCCAGAAGGGTAGTGGTGCAGCATTTTCCTTGAGGTCTTAGTCGCAGTTCTGCATTAATTTAAAGGTACTACTCTTCTCAGGACTCCAGGCCCATTCATGTCAGTACCCATTTCCGTACAAGAACTCTGAGTACCCCAGGACTCCCCTGGGCTTGCTGGGCCACACTCAGACCCGTAGGCCGTTCAGTGTGCCCCTTTTTAGGCCGAGTGAAAGATAACAAACTGCACTCTTTCTTGGGAAAGCCAGATTTCCTCAGCTCACCATCAGCCTCAGGAACACGGCTCTAGCGAGGCCAGCAAACCATGGAAGTCTGCCTCCTCACCCGATTCTGAGCTGTACTGAGTAAAACTCTCTGCTTTGAAGTCCTTCGAGGACCTCATACCTGAAGTTACCCTATCTCAAGGAGAAAGACGGCTTGCATTCCAACTTCCACTAAAGCACAGTAGTCTGTGTAACACTTCAGGCTTTGCGACATGCACAGGGCTCGTAGAGACCTAGGGCAGTCTACTGTCTAGGCACTTCACTACACGTACAACACCCTGTGCAGAAAAATTGATTCTGGGAAGAGCCAAGCAGGTAGCTAGGTCTCTTTTGACCTCTTAGAAACCACAGCTACTTGTGCAGTGTGTCAGTCTGGAAACAGGACCTGATGGGGCTAGCCTTGCTGTCCCATCATGAAAGCTCCTTTTATGCGCCTAGAAGCTAGAAGCTAACTGAAAAACACTGTTGCTGTCGGGCTTATACTCACGACAGGCATGGCTGTGAGAGGGAAAAAGAGGTTTCACGAAGAAACACGTATTCCAGTTTCTGACTCAGAGCTCATCCTGTCCTGTTCTCTAGCTAAAGGGAAACTCAAAGTGAGGCCTAGCTTCGAGGGAGGGCCCTGATATGCCATGCAGCGGAGTAGGCGTGCAGCAGCTTCCCTGAGGCCTTAGCCGCTCTTCTGCTTTAGTTGAACGCTAGTAAGCTTTTCAGGACTCGTAGACCCCTCGCGGCAGCACTCGTTTCCGTACAAGGACTCTGAGTACCCCCAGGCTCCCCTGGGCTTGCTGGGCCACACTCAGACCCGTAGGCCATTCAGGGTGGCCCTGCGTAGGTCGAGTGAAGAGTCATTCGCTGCCCTCTTCCTTGGGCGAGCTAGATATCCCCAGCTCACCAACGGCTTCATGAACACGGTCCTAGCAAGTCCAGCATACCATGGAAGTCGTCCTAGTTGCCCTAGTCTGAGCAGTACTGAGAAAAACTCTCTGCTTACAAGTCCTTCTAGGACCTCATACCTGAAGTCACCGTATCTCAAGGAGAAAGGCAGCTTGCACTGCAACTTCCACTACAGCACAGTTTTGTGTGTGACACTTCAGAATGTTGGGAGAGGCACAGGACCCTAGGAGTCCTAGGGCAGTCTTTCATCTAAGCAGTTCGCTACACGCAGAGCACCTTAGGTAGAAAAGTTGAATAAGGGAAGAGCCAGGGAGGTAGCTAGGTCTCTTTTGACCTGCCAGAAGCCAGAGACACTTACGCTGCGTGTCAACCTGGAGATGGTGCCTGATGGGACTGGCCTTGTTTTCCCACTTTGAAAGCTCCTCTTATGCGCCTTGAAGCTCCCTTAAAAACACTGTGGTTGTCAGCCTTATACTCACGGCAGGCATGGCTGTGAGAGGGAAAGAACGGTTTCACGAAGAAACAGGGTATCCCAGTTTCTCGGTCAGAGCTCATCCTGTCCTGTTCTATAGCTAAAGGGAATCTCAAAGTGAGGCCTAGCTTCGAAGGAGGGCCCTGATACGCCAGGCAGCAGGGTAGGAGTGCGCAGCTTCCATGAGGCCTTAGTCGCACTTCTGCCTTAGTGTAACGGTACTAATCTTCTCAGGACTCCTGTTCCATTGCGTCTGAACCCGTTTCCGTACAAAGACACTGAGTTCCCCCCAGGCTCTCCTGAGTTGGAGATCAACATTCAGACACGTAGACCCTTCGGAGTACCCGTGTCTGTGCCGAGTGAAGGGCAGTACGATGCACGCTCCCTCGGGGGAGCTCGATTTCCTCAGCTCACCAACAGCCTCAGGAACACGGTTGTAGTAGGTGCAGCATGGCATGCAAGTCTGCCTGCTTACAGTAGTCCGAGCTGTCCTGAGGAAAACTCTTTGCTTACAATTCCTTCTACCAGCTACTAGCTGAAGTCAACCAACCTCTAGGAGAAAGTCGGCTTGTGGTCCAAGTGCAACTAGAGCACACTTTCTGGTGTAACGCCGCAGGCTTGTGGAAGATGCCCAGGAGCCCTGGACACCTAGGGAATCCTTTCATTGAGGCAGTTCGCTACACGCAGAACACCCTGCATAGAAAAGTGGATTCTCCAAGGACCCAGTGAGGAGCTAGGTCTCTTTTGACCTGTTAGAAACCACAGATGCTTCTTCTGCGTGTCAGCCTGGAAATGGCGGCCTTAGGAGACAAGCCTTGCTTTCCCGTCTTGAAAGCTCCATTCATGCGGCCTTGAAGCTACATGAAAAACACTGTGGTTGTCGGACTTGTCCTCACTCCAGGCATGGCTCTGGAAGAAAATGAGTTTTCTCGAAAGAAAGAGGGTGCTGCTTCCAGGCCCTGGTGGGGATCATATCCTGCATTGCACTAGAGCGAAGGGGAATCTCAGCGTGCGCCCTACCCTCGACCTAAGGCTCTGATTTGCCCTCCAGAAGGGTAGTGGTGCAGCATTTTCCTTGAGGCCTTAGTCGCAGTTCTGCATTAGTTTAAAGGTACTACTCTTCTCAGGACTCCAGGCCCACTCATGTCAGTACCCATTTCCGTACAAGAACTCTGAGTACCCCAGGACTCCCCTGGGCTTGCTGGGCCACACTCAGACCCGTAGGCCCTTCAGTGTGCCCCTTTTTAGGCCGAGTGAAAGATAACAAACTGCACTCTTTCTTGGGAAAGCCAGATTTCCTCAGCTCACCATCAGCCTCAGGAACACGGCTCTAGCGAGGCCAGCAAACCATGGAAGTCTGCCTCCTCACCCGATTCTGAGCTGTACTGAGTAAAACTCTCTGCTTTGAAGTCCTTCGAGGAACTCATACCTGAAGTTACCCTATCTCAAGGAGAAAGACGGCTTGCATTCCAACTTCCACTAAAGCACAGTGGTCTGTGTAACACTTCAGGCTTTGCGACATGCACAGGGCTCGTAGAGACCTAGGGCAGTCTACTGTCTAGGCACTTCACTACACGTACAACACCCTGTGCAGAAAAATTGATTCTGGGAAGAGCCAAGCAGGTCGCTAGGTCTCTTTTGACCTCTTAGAAACCACAGCTACTTGTGCAGTGTGTCAGTCTGGAAACAGGACCTGATGGGGCTAGCCTTGCTGTCCCATCATGAAAGCTCCTTTTATGCGCCTAGAAGCTAGAAGCTAACTGAAAAACACTGTTGCTGTCGGGCTTATACTCACGACAGGCATGGCTGTGAGAGGGAAAAAGAGGTTTCACGAAGAAACACGTATTCCAGTTTCTGACTCAGAGCTCATCCTGTCCTGTTCTCTAGCTAAAGGGAAACTCAAAGTGAGGCCTAGCTTCGAGGGAGGGCCCTGATATGCCATGCAGCGGAGTAGGCGTGCAGCAGCTTCCCTGAGGCCTTAGCCGCTCTTCTGCTTTAGTTGAACGCTAGTAAGCTTTTCAGGACTCGTAGACCCCTCGCGGCAGCACTCGTTTCCGTACAAGGACCCTGAGTACCCCCAGGCTCCCCTGGGCTTGCTGGGCCACACTCAGACCCGTAGGCCATTCAGGGTGGCCCTGCGTAGGTCGAGTGAAGAGTCACACGCTGCCCTCTTCCTTGGGCGAGCTAGGTATCCCCAGCTCACCAACGGCTTCATGAACACGGTCCTAGCAAGTCCAGCATACCATGGAAGTCGTCCTAGTTGCCCTAGTCTGAGCGGTACTGAGACAAACTCTCTGCTTACAAGTCCTTCTAGGACCTCATACCTGAAGTCACCGTATCTCAAGGAGAAAGGCAGCTTGCACTGCAACTTCCACTACAGCACAGTTTTGTGTGTGACACTTCAGAATGTTGGGAGAGGCACAGGACCCTAGGAGTCCTAGGGCAGTCTTTCATCTAAGCAGTTCGCTACACGCAGAGCACCTTAGGTAGAAAAGTTGAATAAGGGAAGAGCCAGGGAGGTAGCTAGGTCTCTTTTGACCTGCCAGAAGCCAGAGACACTTATGCTGCGTGTCAACCTGGAGATGGTGCCTGATGGGACTGGCCTTGTTTTCCCACTTTGAAAGCTCCTCTTATGCGCCTTGAAGCTCCCTTAAAAACACTGTGGTTGTCAGCCTTATACTCACGGCAGGCATGGCTGTGAGAGGGAAAGAACGGTTTCACGAAGAAACAGGGTATCCCAGTTTCTCGGTCAGAGCTCATCCTGTCCTGTTCTATAGCTAAAGGGAATCTCAAAGTGAGGCCTAGCTTCGAAGGAGGGCCCTGATACGCCAGGCAGCAGGGTAGGAGTGCGCAGCTTCCATGAGGCCTTAGTCGCACTTCTGCCTTAGTGTAACGGTACTAATCTTCTCAGGACTCCTGCTCCATTGCGTCTGAACCCGTTTCCGTACAAAGACACTGAGTTCCCCCCAGGCTCTCCTGAGTTGGAGATCAACATTCAGACACGTAGACCCTTCGGAGTACCCGTGTCTGTGCCGAGTGAAGGGCAGTACGATGCACGCTCCCTCGGGGGAGCTCGATTTCCTCAGCTCACCAACAGCCTCAGGAACACGGTTGTAGTAGGTGCAGCATGGCATGCAAGTCTGCCTGCTTACAGTAGTCCGAGCTGTCCTGAGGAAAACTCTTTGCTTACAATTCCTTCTACCAGCTACTAGCTGAAGTCAACCAACCTCTAGGAGAAAGTCGGCTTGTGGTCCAAGTGCAACTAGAGCACACTTTCTGGTGTAACGCCGCAGGCTTGTGGAAGATGCCCAGGAGCCCTGGACACCTAGGGAATCCTTTCATTGAGGCAGTTCGCTACACGCAGAACACCCTGCATAGAAAAGTGGATTCTCCAAGGACCCAGTGAGGAGCTAGGTCTCTTTTGACCTGTTAGAAACCACAGATGCTTCTTCTGCGTGTCAGCCTGGAAATGGCGGCCTTAGGAGACAAGCCTTGCTTTCCCGTCTTGAAAGCTCCATTCATGCGGCCTTGAAGCTACATGAAAAACACTGTGGTTGTCGGACTTGTCCTCACTCCAGGCATGGCTCTGGAAGAAAATGAGTTTTCTCGAAAGAAAGAGGGTGCTGCTTCCAGGCCCTGGTGGGGATCATATCCTGCATTGCACTAGAGCGAAGGGGAATCTCAGCGTGCGCCCTACCCTCGACCTAAGGCTCTGATTTGCCCTCCAGAAGGGTAGTGGTGCAGCATTTTCCTTGAGGCCTTAGTCGCAGTTCTGCATTAGTTTAAAGGTACTACTCTTCTCAGGACTCCAGGCCCACTCATGTCAGTACCCATTTCCGTACAAGAACTCTGAGTACCCCAGGACTCCCCTGGGCTTGCTGGGCCACACTCAGACCCGTAGGCCCTTCAGTGTGCCCCTTTTTAGGCCGAGTGAAAGATAACAAACTGCACTCTTTCTTGGGAAAGCCAGATTTCCTCAGCTCACCATCAGCCTCAGGAACACGGCTCTAGCGAGGCCAGCAAACCATGGAAGTCTGCCTCCTCACCCGATTCTGAGCTGTACTGAGTAAAACTCTCTGCTTTGAAGTCCTTCGAGGAACTCATACCTGAAGTTACCCTATCTCAAGGAGAAAGACGGCTTGCATTCCAACTTCCACTAAAGCACAGTGGTCTGTGTAACACTTCAGGCTTTGCGACATGCACAGGGCTCGTAGAGACCTAGGGCAGTCTACTGTCTAGGCACTTCACTACACGTACAACACCCTGTGCAGAAAAATTGATTCTGGGAAGAGCCAAGCAGGTCGCTAGGTCTCTTTTGACCTCTTAGAAACCACAGCTACTTGTGCAGTGTGTCAGTCTGGAAACAGGACCTGATGGGGCTAGCCTTGCTGTCCCATCATGAAAGCTCCTTTTATGCGCCTAGAAGCTAGAAGCTAACTGAAAAACACTGTTGCTGTCGGGCTTATACTCACGACAGGCATGGCTGTGAGAGGGAAAAAGAGGTTTCACGAAGAAACACGTATTCCAGTTTCTGACTCAGAGCTCATCCTGTCCTGTTCTCTAGCTAAAGGGAAACTCAAAGTGAGGCCTAGCTTCGAGGGAGGGCCCTGATATGCCATGCAGCGGAGTAGGCGTGCAGCAGCTTCCCTGAGGCCTTAGCCGCTCTTCTGCTTTAGTTGAACGCTAGTAAGCTTTTCAGGACTCGTAGACCCCTCGCGGCAGCACTCGTTTCCGTACAAGGACCCTGAGTACCCCCAGGCTCCCCTGGGCTTGCTGGGCCACACTCAGACCCGTAGGCCATTCAGGGTGGCCCTGCGTAGGTCGAGTGAAGAGTCACACGCTGCCCTCTTCCTTGGGCGAGCTAGGTATCCCCAGCTCACCAACGGCTTCATGAACACGGTCCTAGCAAGTCCAGCATACCATGGAAGTCGTCCTAGTTGCCCTAGTCTGAGCGGTACTGAGAAAAACTCTCTGCTTACAAGTCCTTCTAGGACCTCATACCTGAAGTCACCGTATCTCAAGGAGAAAGGCAGCTTGCACTGCAACTTCCACTACAGCACAGTTTTGTGTGTGACACTTCAGAATGTTGGGAGAGGCACAGGACCCTAGGAGTCCTAGGGCAGTCTTTCATCTAAGCAGTTCGCTACACGCAGAGCACCTTAGGTAGAAAAGTTGAATAAGGGAAGAGCCAGGGAGGTAGCTAGGTCTCTTTTGACCTGCCAGAAGCCAGAGACACTTACGCTGCGTGTCAACCTGGAGATGGTGCCTGATGGGACTGGCCTTGTTTTCCCACTTTGAAAGCTCCTCTTATGCGCCTTGAAGCTCCCTTAAAAACACTGTGGTTGTCAGCCTTATACTCACGGCAGGCATGGCTGTGAGAGGGAAAGAACGGTTTCACGAAGAAACAGGGTATCCCAGTTTCTCGGTCAGAGCTCATCCTGTCCTGTTCTATAGCTAAAGGGAATCTCAAAGTGAGGCCTAGCTTCCAAGGAGGGCCCTGATACGCCAGGCAGCAGGGTAGGAGTGTGCAGCTTCCATGAGGCTTTAGTCGCACTTCTGCCTTAGTGTAACGGTACTAATCTTCTCAGGACTCCTGCTCCATTGCGTCTGAACCCGTTTCCGTACAAAGACACTGAGTTCCCCCCAGGCTCTCCTGAGTTGGAGATCAACATTCAGACACGTAGACCCTTCGGAGTACCCGTGTCTGTGCCGAGTGAAGGGCAGCATGATGCACGCTCCCTCGGGGGAGCTCGATTTCCTCAGCTCACCAACAGCCTCTGGAACACGGTTGTAGTAGGTGCAGCATGCCATGCAAGTCTGCCTGCTTACAGTAGTCCGATTTGTCCTGAGGAAAACTCTTTGCTTACAATTCCTTCTACCAGCTCCTAGCTGAAGTCAACCAACCTCTAGGAGAAAGTCGGCTTGTGGTCCAAGTGCAACTAGAGCACACTTTCTGGTGTAACACCGCAGGCTTGTGGAAGATGCCCAGGAGCCCAGGACACCTAGGGAATCCTTTCATTGAGGCAGTTCGCTACACGCAGAACACCCTGCATAGAAAAGTGGATTCTCCAAGGACCCAGTGAGGAGCTAGGTCTCTTTTGACCTGTTAGAAACAACAGATGCTTCTTCTGCGTGTCAGCCTGGAAATGGCGGCCTTAGGAGACAAGCCTTTCTTTCCCGTCTTGAAAGCTCCATTCATGCGGCCTTGAAGCTACCTGAAAAACACTGTGGTTGTCGGACTTGTCCTCACTCCAGGCATGGCTCTGGAAGAAAATGAGTTTTCTCGAAAGAAAGAGGGTGCTGCTTCCAGGCCCTGGTGGGGAGCATATCCTGCATTGCACTAGAGCGAAGGGGAATCTCAGCGTGCGCCCTCCCCTCGACCTAAGGCTCTGATTTGCCCTCCAGAAGGGTAGTGGTGCAGCATTTTCCTTGAGGTCTTAGTCGCAGTTCTGCATTAATTTAAAGGTACTACTCTTCTCAGGACTCCAGGCCCATTCATGTCAGTACCCATTTCCGTACAAGAACTCTGAGTACCCCAGGACTCCCCTGGGCTTGCTGGGCCACACTCAGACCCGTAGGCCGTTCAGTGTGCCCCTTTTTAGGCCGAGTGAAAGATAACAAACTGCACTCTTTCTTGGGAAAGCCAGATTTCCTCAGCTCACCATCAGCCTCAGGAACACGGCTCTAGCGAGGCCAGCAAACCATGGAAGTCTGCCTCCTCACCCGATTCTGAGCTGTACTGAGTAAAACTCTCTGCTTTGAAGTCCTTCGAGGACCTCATACCTGAAGTTACCCTATCTCAAGGAGAAAGACGGCTTGCATTCCAACTTCCACTAAAGCACAGTAGTCTGTGTAACACTTCAGGCTTTGCGACATGCACAGGGCTCGTAGAGACCTAGGGCAGTCTACTGTCTAGGCACTTCACTACACGTACAACACCCTGTGCAGAAAAATTGATTCTGGGAAGAGCCAAGCAGGTAGCTAGGTCTCTTTTGACCTCTTAGAAACCACAGCTACTTGTGCAGTGTGTCAGTCTGGAAACAGGACCTGATGGGGCTAGCCTTGCTGTCCCATCATGAAAGCTCCTTTTATGCGCCTAGAAGCTAGAAGCTAACTGAAAAACACTGTTGCTGTCGGGCTTATACTCACGACAGGCATGGCTGTGAGAGGGAAAAAGAGGTTTCACGAAGAAACACGTATTCCAGTTTCTGACTCAGAGCTCATCCTGTCCTGTTCTCTAGCTAAAGGGAAACTCAAAGTGAGGCCTAGCTTCGAGGGAGGGCCCTGATATGCCATGCAGCGGAGTAGGCGTGCAGCAGCTTCCCTGAGGCCTTAGCCGCTCTTCTGCTTTAGTTGAACGCTAGTAAGCTTTTCAGGACTCGTAGACCCCTCGCGGCAGCACTCGTTTCCGTACAAGGACTCTGAGTACCCCCAGGCTCCCCTGGGCTTGCTGGGCCACACTCAGACCCGTAGGCCATTCAGGGTGGCCCTGCGTAGGTCGAGTGAAGAGTCATTCGCTGCCCTCTTCCTTGGGCGAGCTAGATATCCCCAGCTCACCAACGGCTTCATGAACACGGTCCTAGCAAGTCCAGCATACCATGGAAGTCGTCCTAGTTGCCCTAGTCTGAGCAGTACTGAGAAAAACTCTCTGCTTACAAGTCCTTCTAGGACCTCATACCTGAAGTCACCGTATCTCAAGGAGAAAGGCAGCTTGCACTGCAACTTCCACTACAGCACAGTTTTGTGTGTGACACTTCAGAATGTTGGGAGAGGCACAGGACCCTAGGAGTCCTAGGGCAGTCTTTCATCTAAGCAGTTCGCTACACGCAGAGCACCTTAGGTAGAAAAGTTGAATAAGGGAAGAGCCAGGGAGGTAGCTAGGTCTCTTTTGACCTGCCAGAAGCCAGAGACACTTACGCTGCGTGTCAACCTGGAGATGGTGCCTGATGGGACTGGCCTTGTTTTCCCACTTTGAAAGCTCCTCTTATGCGCCTTGAAGCTCCCTTAAAAACACTGTGGTTGTCAGCCTTATACTCACGGCAGGCATGGCTGTGAGAGGGAAAGAACGGTTTCACGAAGAAACAGGGTATCCCAGTTTCTCGGTCAGAGCTCATCCTGTCCTGTTCTATAGCTAAAGGGAATCTCAAAGTGAGGCCTAGCTTCGAAGGAGGGCCCTGATACGCCAGGCAGCAGGGTAGGAGTGCGCAGCTTCCATGAGGCCTTAGTCGCACTTCTGCCTTAGTGTAACGGTACTAATCTTCTCAGGACTCCTGCTCCATTGCGTCTGAACCCGTTTCCGTACAAAGACACTGAGTTCCCCCCAGGCTCTCCTGAGTTGGAGATCAACATTCAGACACGTAGACCCTTCGGAGTACCCGTGTCTGTGCCGAGTGAAGGGCAGTACGATGCACGCTCCCTCGGGGGAGCTCGATTTCCTCAGCTCACCAACAGCCTCAGGAACACGGTTGTAGTAGGTGCAGCATGGCATGCAAGTCTGCCTGCTTACAGTAGTCCGAGCTGTCCTGAGGAAAACTCTTTGCTTACAATTCCTTCTACCAGCTACTAGCTGAAGTCAACCAACCTCTAGGAGAAAGTCGGCTTGTGGTCCAAGTGCAACTAGAGCACACTTTCTGGTGTAACGCCGCAGGCTTGTGGAAGATGCCCAGGAGCCCTGGACACCTAGGGAATCCTTTCATTGAGGCAGTTCGCTACACGCAGAACACCCTGCATAGAAAAGTGGATTCTCCAAGGACCCAGTGAGGAGCTAGGTCTCTTTTGACCTGTTAGAAACCACAGATGCTTCTTCTGCGTGTCAGCCTGGAAATGGCGGCCTTAGGAGACAAGCCTTGCTTTCCCGTCTTGAAAGCTCCATTCATGCGGCCTTGAAGCTACATGAAAAACACTGTGGTTGTCGGACTTGTCCTCACTCCAGGCATGGCTCTGGAAGAAAATGAGTTTTCTCGAAAGAAAGAGGGTGCTGCTTCCAGGCCCTGGTGGGGATCATATCCTGCATTGCACTAGAGCGAAGGGGAATCTCAGCGTGCGCCCTACCCTCGACCTAAGGCTCTGATTTGCCCTCCAGAAGGGTAGTGGTGCAGCATTTTCCTTGAGGCCTTAGTCGCAGTTCTGCATTAGTTTAAAGGTACTACTCTTCTCAGGACTCCAGGCCCACTCATGTCAGTACCCATTTCCGTACAAGAACTCTGAGTACCCCAGGACTCCCCTGGGCTTGCTGGGCCACACTCAGACCCGTAGGCCCTTCAGTGTGCCCCTTTTTAGGCCGAGTGAAAGATAACAAACTGCACTCTTTCTTGGGAAAGCCAGATTTCCTCAGCTCACCATCAGCCTCAGGAACACGGCTCTAGCGAGGCCAGCAAACCATGGAAGTCTGCCTCCTCACCCGATTCTGAGCTGTACTGAGTAAAACTCTCTGCTTTGAAGTCCTTCGAGGAACTCATACCTGAAGTTACCCTATCTCAAGGAGAAAGACGGCTTGCATTCCAACTTCCACTAAAGCACAGTGGTCTGTGTAACACTTCAGGCTTTGCGACATGCACAGGGCTCGTAGAGACCTAGGGCAGTCTACTGTCTAGGCACTTCACTACACGTACAACACCCTGTGCAGAAAAATTGATTCTGGGAAGAGCCAAGCAGGTCGCTAGGTCTCTTTTGACCTCTTAGAAACCACAGCTACTTGTGCAGTGTGTCAGTCTGGAAACAGGACCTGATGGGGCTAGCCTTGCTGTCCCATCATGAAAGCTCCTTTTATGCGCCTAGAAGCTAGAAGCTAACTGAAAAACACTGTTGCTGTCGGGCTTATACTCACGACAGGCATGGCTGTGAGAGGGAAAAAGAGGTTTCACGAAGAAACACGTATTCCAGTTTCTGACTCAGAGCTCATCCTGTCCTGTTCTCTAGCTAAAGGGAAACTCAAAGTGAGGCCTAGCTTCGAGGGAGGGCCCTGATATGCCATGCAGCGGAGTAGGCGTGCAGCAGCTTCCCTGAGGCCTTAGCCGCTCTTCTGCTTTAGTTGAACGCTAGTAAGCTTTTCAGGACTCGTAGACCCCTCGCGGCAGCACTCGTTTCCGTACAAGGACCCTGAGTACCCCCAGGCTCCCCTGGGCTTGCTGGGCCACACTCAGACCCGTAGGCCATTCAGGGTGGCCCTGCGTAGGTCGAGTGAAGAGTCACACGCTGCCCTCTTCCTTGGGCGAGCTAGGTATCCCCAGCTCACCAACGGCTTCATGAACACGGTCCTAGCAAGTCCAGCATACCATGGAAGTCGTCCTAGTTGCCCTAGTCTGAGCGGTACTGAGAAAAACTCTCTGCTTACAAGTCCTTCTAGGACCTCATACCTGAAGTCACCGTATCTCAAGGAGAAAGGCAGCTTGCACTGCAACTTCCACTACAGCACAGTTTTGTGTGTGACACTTCAGAATGTTGGGAGAGGCACAGGACCCTAGGAGTCCTAGGGCAGTCTTTCATCTAAGCAGTTCGCTACACGCAGAGCACCTTAGGTAGAAAAGTTGAATAAGGGAAGAGCCAGGGAGGTAGCTAGGTCTCTTTTGACCTGCCAGAAGCCAGAGACACTTACGCTGCGTGTCAACCTGGAGATGGTGCCTGATGGGACTGGCCTTGTTTTCCCACTTTGAAAGCTCCTCTTATGCGCCTTGAAGCTCCCTTAAAAACACTGTGGTTGTCAGCCTTATACTCACGGCAGGCATGGCTGTGAGAGGGAAAGAACGGTTTCACGAAGAAACAGGGTATCCCAGTTTCTCGGTCAGAGCTCATCCTGTCCTGTTCTATAGCTAAAGGGAATCTCAAAGTGAGGCCTAGCTTCGAAGGAGGGCCCTGATACGCCAGGCAGCAGGGTAGGAGTGCGCAGCTTCCATGAGGCCTTAGTCGCACTTCTGCCTTAGTGTAACGGTACTAATCTTCTCAGGACTCCTGCTCCATTGCGTCTGAACCCGTTTCCGTACAAAGACACTGAGTTCCCCCCAGGCTCTCCTGAGTTGGAGATCAACATTCAGACACGTAGACCCTTCGGAGTACCCGTGTCTGTGCCGAGTGAAGGGCAGTACGATGCACGCTCCCTCGGGGGAGCTCGATTTCCTCAGCTCACCAACAGCCTCAGGAACACGGTTGTAGTAGGTGCAGCATGGCATGCAAGTCTGCCTGCTTACAGTAGTCCGAGCTGTCCTGAGGAAAACTCTTTGCTTACAATTCCTTCTACCAGCTACTAGCTGAAGTCAACCAACCTCTAGGAGAAAGTCGGCTTGTGGTCCAAGTGCAACTAGAGCACACTTTCTGGTGTAACGCCGCAGGCTTGTGGAAGATGCCCAGGAGCCCTGGACACCTAGGGAATCCTTTCATTGAGGCAGTTCGCTACACGCAGAACACCCTGCATAGAAAAGTGGATTCTCCAAGGACCCAGTGAGGAGCTAGGTCTCTTTTGACCTGTTAGAAACCACAGATGCTTCTTCTGCGTGTCAGCCTGGAAATGGCGGCCTTAGGAGACAAGCCTTGCTTTCCCGTCTTGAAAGCTCCATTCATGCGGCCTTGAAGCTACATGAAAAACACTGTGGTTGTCGGACTTGTCCTCACTCCAGGCATGGCTCTGGAAGAAAATGAGTTTTCTCGAAAGAAAGAGGGTGCTGCTTCCAGGCCCTGATGGGGATCATATCCTGCATTGCACTAGAGCGAAGGGGAATCTCAGCGTGCGCCCTACCCTCGACCTAAGGCTCTGATTTGCCCTCCAGAAGGGTAGTGGTGCAGCATTTTCCTTGAGGCCTTAGTCGCAGTTCTGCATTAGTTTAAAGGTACTACTCTTCTCAGGACTCCAGGCCCACTCATGTCAGTACCCATTTCCGTACAAGAACTCTGAGTACCCCAGGACTCCCCTGGGCTTGCTGGGCCACACTCAGACCCGTAGGCCCTTCAGTGTGCCCCTTTTTAGGCCGAGTGAAAGATAACAAACTGCACTCTTTCTTGGGAAAGCCAGATTTCCTCAGCTCACCATCAGCCTCAGGAACACGGCTCTAGCGAGGCCAGCAAACCATGGAAGTCTGCCTCCTCACCCGATTCTGAGCTGTACTGAGTAAAACTCTCTGCTTTGAAGTCCTTCGAGGAACTCATACCTGAAGTTACCCTATCTCAAGGAGAAAGACGGCTTGCATTCCAACTTCCACTAAAGCACAGTGGTCTGTGTAACACTTCAGGCTTTGCGACATGCACAGGGCTCGTAGAGACCTAGGGCAGTCTACTGTCTAGGCACTTCACTACACGTACAACACCCTGTGCAGAAAAATTGATTCTGGGAAGAGCCAAGCAGGTAGCTAGGTCTCTTTTGACCTCTTAGAAACCACAGCTACTTGTGCAGTGTGTCAGTCTGGAAACAGGACCTGATGGGGCTAGCCTTGCTGCCCCATCATGAAAGCTCCTTTTATGCGCCTAGAAGCTAGAAGCTAACTGAAAAACACTGTTGCTGTCGGGCTTATACTCACGACAGGCATGGCTGTGAGAGGGAAAAAGAGGTTTCACGAAGAAACACGTATTCCAGTTTCTGACTCAGAGCTCATCCTGTCCTGTTCTCTAGCTAAAGGGAAACTCAAAGTGAGGCCTAGCTTCGAGGGAGGGCCCTGATATGCCATGCAGCGGAGTAGGCGTGCAGCAGCTTCCCTGAGGCCTTAGCCGCTCTTCTGCTTTAGTTGAACGCTAGTAAGCTTTTCAGGACTCGTAGACCCCTCGCGGCAGCACTCGTTTCCGTACAAGGACCCTGAGTACCCCCAGGCTCCCCTGGGCTTGCTGGGCCACACTCAGACCCGTAGGCCATTCAGGGTGGCCCTGCGTAGGTCGAGTGAAGAGTCACACGCTGCCCTCTTCCTTGGGCGAGCTAGGTATCCCCAGCTCACCAACGGCTTCATGAACACGGTCCTAGCAAGTCCAGCATACCATGGAAGTCGTCCTAGTTGCCCTAGTCTGAGCGGTACTGAGAAAAACTCTCTGCTTACAAGTCCTTCTAGGACCTCATACCTGAAGTCACCGTATCTCAAGGAGAAAGGCAGCTTGCACTGCAACTTCCACTACAGCACAGTTTTGTGTGTGACACTTCAGAATGTTGGGAGAGGCACAGGACCCTAGGAGTCCTAGGGCAGTCTTTCATCTAAGCAGTTCGCTACACGCAGAGCACCTTAGGTAGAAAAGTTGAATAAGGGAAGAGCCAGGGAGGTAGCTAGGTCTCTTTTGACCTGCCAGAAGCCAGAGACACTTACGCTGCGTGTCAACCTGGAGATGGTGCCTGATGGGACTGGCCTTGTTTTCCCACTTTGAAAGCTCCTCTTATGCGCCTTGAAGCTCCCTTAAAAACACTGTGGTTGTCAGCCTTATACTCACGGCAGGCATGGCTGTGAGAGGGAAAGAACGGTTTCACGAAGAAACAGGGTATCCCAGTTTCTCGGTCAGAGCTCATCCTGTCCTGTTCTATAGCTAAAGGGAATCTCAAAGTGAGGCCTAGCTTCCAAGGAGGGCCCTGATACGCCAGGCAGCAGGGTAGGAGTGTGCAGCTTCCATGAGGCTTTAGTCGCACTTCTGCCTTAGTGTAACGGTACTAATCTTCTCAGGACTCCTGCTCCATTGCGTCTGAACCCGTTTCCGTACAAAGACACTGAGTTCCCCCCAGGCTCTCCTGAGTTGGAGATCAACATTCAGACACGTAGACCCTTCGGAGTACCCGTGTCTGTGCCGAGTGAAGGGCAGCATGATGCACGCTCCCTCGGGGGAGCTCGATTTCCTCAGCTCACCAACAGCCTCTGGAACACGGTTGTAGTAGGTGCAGCATGCCATGCAAGTCTGCCTGCTTACAGTAGTCCGATTTGTCCTGAGGAAAACTCTTTGCTTACAATTCCTTCTACCAGCTCCTAGCTGAAGTCAACCAACCTCTAGGAGAAAGTCGGCTTGTGGTCCAAGTGCAACTAGAGCACACTTTCTGGTGTAACACCGCAGGCTTGTGGAAGATGCCCAGGAGCCCAGGACACCTAGGGAATCCTTTCATTGAGGCAGTTCGCTACACGCAGAACACCCTGCATAGAAAAGTGGATTCTCCAAGGACCCAGTGAGGAGCTAGGTCTCTTTTGACCTGTTAGAAACAACAGATGCTTCTTCTGCGTGTCAGCCTGGAAATGGCGGCCTTAGGAGACAAGCCTTTCTTTCCCGTCTTGAAAGCTCCATTCATGCGGCCTTGAAGCTACCTGAAAAACACTGTGGTTGTCGGACTTGTCCTCACTCCAGGCATGGCTCTGGAAGAAAATGAGTTTTCTCGAAAGAAAGAGGGTGCTGCTTCCAGGCCCTGGTGGGGAGCATATCCTGCATTGCACTAGAGCGAAGGGGAATCTCAGCGTGCGCCCTCCCCTCGACCTAAGGCTCTGATTTGCCCTCCAGAAGGGTAGTGGTGCAGCATTTTCCTTGAGGTCTTAGTCGCAGTTCTGCATTAATTTAAAGGTACTACTCTTCTCAGGACTCCAGGCCCATTCATGTCAGTACCCATTTCCGTACAAGAACTCTGAGTACCCCAGGACTCCCCTGGGCTTGCTGGGCCACACTCAGACCCGTAGGCCGTTCAGTGTGCCCCTTTTTAGGCCGAGTGAAAGATAACAAACTGCACTCTTTCTTGGGAAAGCCAGATTTCCTCAGCTCACCATCAGCCTCAGGAACACGGCTCTAGCGAGGCCAGCAAACCATGGAAGTCTGCCTCCTCACCCGATTCTGAGCTGTACTGAGTAAAACTCTCTGCTTTGAAGTCCTTCGAGGACCTCATACCTGAAGTTACCCTATCTCAAGGAGAAAGACGGCTTGCATTCCAACTTCCACTAAAGCACAGTAGTCTGTGTAACACTTCAGGCTTTGCGACATGCACAGGGCTCGTAGAGACCTAGGGCAGTCTACTGTCTAGGCACTTCACTACACGTACAACACCCTGTGCAGAAAAATTGATTCTGGGAAGAGCCAAGCAGGTAGCTAGGTCTCTTTTGACCTCTTAGAAACCACAGCTACTTGTGCAGTGTGTCAGTCTGGAAACAGGACCTGATGGGGCTAGCCTTGCTGTCCCATCATGAAAGCTCCTTTTATGCGCCTAGAAGCTAGAAGCTAACTGAAAAACACTGTTGCTGTCGGGCTTATACTCACGACAGGCATGGCTGTGAGAGGGAAAAAGAGGTTTCACGAAGAAACACGTATTCCAGTTTCTGACTCAGAGCTCATCCTGTCCTGTTCTCTAGCTAAAGGGAAACTCAAAGTGAGGCCTAGCTTCGAGGGAGGGCCCTGATATGCCATGCAGCGGAGTAGGCGTGCAGCAGCTTCCCTGAGGCCTTAGCCGCTCTTCTGCTTTAGTTGAACGCTAGTAAGCTTTTCAGGACTCGTAGACCCCTCGCGGCAGCACTCGTTTCCGTACAAGGACTCTGAGTACCCCCAGGCTCCCCTGGGCTTGCTGGGCCACACTCAGACCCGTAGGCCATTCAGGGTGGCCCTGCGTAGGTCGAGTGAAGAGTCATTCGCTGCCCTCTTCCTTGGGCGAGCTAGATATCCCCAGCTCACCAACGGCTTCATGAACACGGTCCTAGCAAGTCCAGCATACCATGGAAGTCGTCCTAGTTGCCCTAGTCTGAGCAGTACTGAGAAAAACTCTCTGCTTACAAGTCCTTCTAGGACCTCATACCTGAAGTCACCGTATCTCAAGGAGAAAGGCAGCTTGCACTGCAACTTCCACTACAGCACAGTTTTGTGTGTGACACTTCAGAATGTTGGGAGAGGCACAGGACCCTAGGAGTCCTAGGGCAGTCTTTCATCTAAGCAGTTCGCTACACGCAGAGCACCTTAGGTAGAAAAGTTGAATAAGGGAAGAGCCAGGGAGGTAGCTAGGTCTCTTTTGACCTGCCAGAAGCCAGAGACACTTACGCTGCGTGTCAACCTGGAGATGGTGCCTGATGGGACTGGCCTTGTTTTCCCACTTTGAAAGCTCCTCTTATGCGCCTTGAAGCTCCCTTAAAAACACTGTGGTTGTCAGCCTTATACTCACGGCAGGCATGGCTGTGAGAGGGAAAGAACGGTTTCACGAAGAAACAGGGTATCCCAGTTTCTCGGTCAGAGCTCATCCTGTCCTGTTCTATAGCTAAAGGGAATCTCAAAGTGAGGCCTAGCTTCGAAGGAGGGCCCTGATACGCCAGGCAGCAGGGTAGGAGTGCGCAGCTTCCATGAGGCCTTAGTCGCACTTCTGCCTTAGTGTAACGGTACTAATCTTCTCAGGACTCCTGCTCCATTGCGTCTGAACCCGTTTCCGTACAAAGACACTGAGTTCCCCCCAGGCTCTCCTGAGTTGGAGATCAACATTCAGACACGTAGACCCTTCGGAGTACCCGTGTCTGTGCCGAGTGAAGGGCAGTACGATGCACGCTCCCTCGGGGGAGCTCGATTTCCTCAGCTCACCAACAGCCTCAGGAACACGGTTGTAGTAGGTGCAGCATGGCATGCAAGTCTGCCTGCTTACAGTAGTCCGAGCTGTCCTGAGGAAAACTCTTTGCTTACAATTCCTTCTACCAGCTACTAGCTGAAGTCAACCAACCTCTAGGAGAAAGTCGGCTTGTGGTCCAAGTGCAACTAGAGCACACTTTCTGGTGTAACGCCGCAGGCTTGTGGAAGATGCCCAGGAGCCCTGGACACCTAGGGAATCCTTTCATTGAGGCAGTTCGCTACACGCAGAACACCCTGCATAGAAAAGTGGATTCTCCAAGGACCCAGTGAGGAGCTAGGTCTCTTTTGACCTGTTAGAAACCACAGATGCTTCTTCTGCGTGTCAGCCTGGAAATGGCGGCCTTAGGAGACAAGCCTTGCTTTCCCGTCTTGAAAGCTCCATTCATGCGGCCTTGAAGCTACATGAAAAACACTGTGGTTGTCGGACTTGTCCTCACTCCAGGCATGGCTCTGGAAGAAAATGAGTTTTCTCGAAAGAAAGAGGGTGCTGCTTCCAGGCCCTGGTGGGGATCATATCCTGCATTGCACTAGAGCGAAGGGGAATCTCAGCGTGCGCCCTACCCTCGACCTAAGGCTCTGATTTGCCCTCCAGAAGGGTAGTGGTGCAGCATTTTCCTTGAGGCCTTAGTCGCAGTTCTGCATTAGTTTAAAGGTACTACTCTTCTCAGGACTCCAGGCCCACTCATGTCAGTACCCATTTCCGTACAAGAACTCTGAGTACCCCAGGACTCCCCTGGGCTTGCTGGGCCACACTCAGACCCGTAGGCCCTTCAGTGTGCCCCTTTTTAGGCCGAGTGAAAGATAACAAACTGCACTCTTTCTTGGGAAAGCCAGATTTCCTCAGCTCACCATCAGCCTCAGGAACACGGCTCTAGCGAGGCCAGCAAACCATGGAAGTCTGCCTCCTCACCCGATTCTGAGCTGTACTGAGTAAAACTCTCTGCTTTGAAGTCCTTCGAGGAACTCATACCTGAAGTTACCCTATCTCAAGGAGAAAGACGGCTTGCATTCCAACTTCCACTAAAGCACAGTGGTCTGTGTAACACTTCAGGCTTTGCGACATGCACAGGGCTCGTAGAGACCTAGGGCAGTCTACTGTCTAGGCACTTCACTACACGTACAACACCCTGTGCAGAAAAATTGATTCTGGGAAGAGCCAAGCAGGTCGCTAGGTCTCTTTTGACCTCTTAGAAACCACAGCTACTTGTGCAGTGTGTCAGTCTGGAAACAGGACCTGATGGGGCTAGCCTTGCTGTCCCATCATGAAAGCTCCTTTTATGCGCCTAGAAGCTAGAAGCTAACTGAAAAACACTGTTGCTGTCGGGCTTATACTCACGACAGGCATGGCTGTGAGAGGGAAAAAGAGGTTTCACGAAGAAACACGTATTCCAGTTTCTGACTCAGAGCTCATCCTGTCCTGTTCTCTAGCTAAAGGGAAACTCAAAGTGAGGCCTAGCTTCGAGGGAGGGCCCTGATATGCCATGCAGCGGAGTAGGCGTGCAGCAGCTTCCCTGAGGCCTTAGCCGCTCTTCTGCTTTAGTTGAACGCTAGTAAGCTTTTCAGGACTCGTAGACCCCTCGCGGCAGCACTCGTTTCCGTACAAGGACCCTGAGTACCCCCAGGCTCCCCTGGGCTTGCTGGGCCACACTCAGACCCGTAGGCCATTCAGGGTGGCCCTGCGTAGGTCGAGTGAAGAGTCACACGCTGCCCTCTTCCTTGGGCGAGCTAGGTATCCCCAGCTCACCAACGGCTTCATGAACACGGTCCTAGCAAGTCCAGCATACCATGGAAGTCGTCCTAGTTGCCCTAGTCTGAGCGGTACTGAGAAAAACTCTCTGCTTACAAGTCCTTCTAGGACCTCATACCTGAAGTCACCGTATCTCAAGGAGAAAGGCAGCTTGCACTGCAACTTCCACTACAGCACAGTTTTGTGTGTGACACTTCAGAATGTTGGGAGAGGCACAGGACCCTAGGAGTCCTAGGGCAGTCTTTCATCTAAGCAGTTCGCTACACGCAGAGCACCTTAGGTAGAAAAGTTGAATAAGGGAAGAGCCAGGGAGGTAGCTAGGTCTCTTTTGACCTGCCAGAAGCCAGAGACACTTACGCTGCGTGTCAACCTGGAGATGGTGCCTGATGGGACTGGCCTTGTTTTCCCACTTTGAAAGCTCCTCTTATGCGCCTTGAAGCTCCCTTAAAAACACTGTGGTTGTCAGCCTTA